>NC_088604.1:97120041-97442041 GCF_036013475.1 Columba livia
GTTGTTCTCTCAAGTCCGTCCACCAAAGCACACATATTTGGAGAAGCAAAGTGACATTAGCATAAATCATATGATCTACTTCATCATATTTTGCAGGATAAAAATCAGTCCCTAATCTCTTATGCCCCAGTTGTGATAACAGCAAAGAGACAGACAAGGTGAGCTGACCCAGTTTTCTGTGAGGCAGATTCACTGTCCAAATCTGGACCTGGTATTTGTCAGAAAAATCAGCCTTCACGTTCCACACTAACCTCAAAATACTTCATCATGACAGTGTTCTTCAGTGAGGAACATGGACTTCAGTAAGATTTAAACTGTAACATGCTGCCTTAGTTCGCACACTACTGTTCTCTGGAGCTCCCAGACAAGTTCTGGGTAAGATATCAGTATTCTGAAAAAAGATGCAAGTTGCTCATGAAAAGCTTTTCAAATGTGAACATGCTTTCTGATGGAGAAACTGAGACTGATGAGGAAGAAAATATATAAGCACTGTCAAGATAAAATGAAATAGAACAAGGTATGATTATATATCCCCAGTTGCATTAACATGCATTCATTTTTTTTAAAAAAGACTGAAATTTAAATATTTCTAATAGAAAATCATGCATCTATCATAGCCTTCCAGTGCATTTACATTACAGAATCAAACATTTTAGCAACAGTAGGTGAATGCAACAAATTAACTCCGAATTCCAATGAAATGGCTGTCAAGCTAATAACAACTTAGGCAAGATTGTAAGCCAACATATAGACTTTCCAGATGACAGCCTACATCTCCACAAAATGCAGTAGTAACAATGTTAATAAGCCTAACAATCTAATTAATATTCAAACACACATACATGAAAAATTTTAACCAGTGGAGCTATTTTAGAAGTTACCAAGAGATTACTTCAGCCATAACTGAAAGGTGGGCTCTATGGGGCAAAAGGTAACAGCTGTGTTAACAGAATTGATTTAGTCAGGGAATATATTCCAACCGAAATTGCAGAAATTATTTAGGAAGTTATATAAATATAGTTTAAGGATACAGAGGTTAACAACCTTTACAAGAATCTTTACCACAAATGACTTCTTTCCAAAAGACACCTCTGTAGCACAGCATTCCACTACATCTTCCTCAAAGCATGAATCCCAAATACTGAATTTTTAATACCAATTCCTAGAACACAGATACAGTCAGTGGATGCTTCTAATCCAGGTTTTTATTGAAGCTAATGGACCCTGACTCACAAAATGCGATAAAAATCAAAGCACAGTGATAAAAACTGGGTGAGCCATAGCAGTGCATATGAGCCATATGCACCATGCATCTATTTTAAGCATGAGGCCGACAGACTGTTATTTGTTATTTTTAATCCCTGGAAACATACACATTAAGGAGTAATTGTGCTGTTAATTTACTCTAAGTTTTCCAACAGTACCCTGTGTATTATTACCATACTGTGAAATGTTGATAGAGGATGGAATTACATAATGCTCTGCCTTTAAAACTCCATATAATTATAAGCCACCCCTAAGAAGTCGTAGATGTGTGAAAGACAAACTAGTTACATCTAGAAGGACCAAGAAAGGTCAATTTAATTTTCCAGTTTACCAAGCCTCAGAATTCCTTGCTTTAGTTGCTGGAGATTGATAATAAACTGTAGGTGTCATCACAATCATGGTCATACAAGCCTATTATAATGAAGCCAGAAGCAGTCTACATTTTTCAACAATGCTATTAATTTCACCCAACAAGTCAGAAGCAGATCATTTCCAACAGTGAACAATAACGTGACATATGAAACATGTCTTATATAACTGACTTACTAGTAAACCAGTTCACACAAAGCCTTTGTGTTAGAGAGAAGAAAAAGAAAAAGGCAGAACTTTGCTTCACAAGGTGTAGAGTTCCACAATTTTTTATTAAACTGCAAGCAGCTATATGTATTTCTAAGTGCCTTCCCAATCCAAACAGAGCTTATCTGATGGCAATAGTTCTTTCCACCGTACAGTGGCAAAACGAAACCCTGCATATGGAGCAATGTCTAAATGGATTCCAAGGGTCTTACCGCAAGATGTTACAAGACTTCATGTGTGGAGTATTTTTCAGTATGGGACATGTAAAGTGGTGAATGTTGATCTTCAGATCTCAAAGCTTCCTGCACAAGGAGGCCTTGAAAACAAAGAGATAATAGTTGCATTTAGTAAATGAAATGACTGTATATTTCCGTGCTTCCCTCAGGATCTTACTTGCTCGGCTGGAAAACAGAGATAAAAATGGAGCAACTCACCTGCTTCTCAACTAGATAAGAATTCTTTTAATTCTAGGAAAATATTTTGCATTTGAAGAATTGTATTTTCTGACAACAAAAAAAAATCCTACCAGAATCTTGATGTCACCTATCCTAATTCCATCCACTTCACCAATTAAAACTTCCCTTGCCTTTCATGATTGCATTTCCCTGAACCACACTATTCTTCTGTTCTAAGTGAGGGCTTCTGACTTTCTTTGCTTGACCACCTAAAAATGCTCTAGCAAAATCAAATAGACTTAACAGAAACCAAATGTTTCACATATAATCACAATCAGTTGGAAATTTCAAATTGATATTGAGGACATTCCTTGAAGCTTTGGAATAAACAACATGGCTTCATTAAAAATTAAGGCGTTGTAGTCAGAGAAATGTTAATGTCTTGATTATTAGACTTTATTTTGCTCAGCCAGTATCACTGATATCATTCTGTTTAATTAATAAATTTGGCTGAAGACATTTCCTGATTTTTTTTGTTAGAGGCCTGGCAGCAAGCTCATTGTAACAAGGAAATCTTTTGGAAAGCCTGTATAATGATAACCTTCCTGATAAATACTCAAGACAGAAAAAAAATCTGGTTCTAATCAGATTAACACAAAAATTGGGTTCCTAGCATTCTCCAGCCTGGCCACTGGCTTTTTTTAATCTTCATATATGTGATGCAATACTTAAGTGTTGTAAAGGATTAAATTCTTAAACCCTGACACAGCAGAGCATTTAAGCAAGTAAGCCCAATGAGATAAGCAACTAAATGTGAGATGTGACTTCTATGAAGAAAGTCACACTATAAGAAGTTTAGCAAAGGTTTCTACAGCTTTCAAATAAGATTATAGGAGGAGTAGAAATAACTCAGATAGGCAAAAACATAGAAAAAAAACATATATAAAGGTTAAATTAGGTAAAGAAAGTTACGAGAACTTATTTAGTACATTTACCTATTAAAACCCTAAAATGTTTCTTTAATGATCAGTAAGGACTTTAAACACTATTAACAGAGCAAGGCCTGGTTTAAAACAATAACTACATTGAATCTTATATGGTGCAGCACTGTGCTAAAGCCAGAGTAACTGGGGATAATGGGAACTGATCAATTCCAAGATGGATAATTTTTTCATAGACAACAGAGTTGAAGAGAAGAAATAACTCACCAAAACTAAAACATGATAAAACAGATGTTTGTACTGTAGACATCAACATTCATCTGGAATCTGGACTGCTTAGTTTAGAACACGTGGTATAAGAATGATTGGTAGTGAAAGGAAATACTGTGAACAAGTTTACAAAATCCAAGGCATATCTCTTCTCAAAACCAGACTTTCTGCTTCACGAAACAAAATTTACTTCACCAAATGTAATGCCAAAATCCAACCAAAATAATTCACAACCCTGCCTGTGAATAACTACATTTTTGCTAGTCTTGCTGCAAGATCATGCAATTTAATTAACTCCATACTATTTCAACATCAAAAATATGTACTCTGCATGGTTGTATACAATAGTTAGCACACATTTTCTAGACATCCACATCAGTAATAATAGTAACTTCTTCTTAAAAGATTTGCAAGCTGGATGAGCCTTGTTCACATACAGAGTACATAACAAAACATGAAACTCTGTGTATTTGTGGGGGGGGGTTGGATTTTACAAAGAGCTGCTGGCACAGTGTAACTCCCTCCTATGCTGTCATTCCAGATCACAGATATGAGAAAAACAAAACGTGTTCTCACTTAAGTCTGTGGTATACTATATCTAGCTCGGAATTTCTCTGTAAGCAAAGTTCACTTAGGTAACGCATTATTTACTAACCAAGTGTTTGGTAATACATTAAGAAATTCAAATACCTCCTATACAATCAACAGTGTACAGACCTTCCAAGGACTGCAGACTGTATGTTCTTCAGAGATTAAGAATTACCTACCAGAGTGAGTCACACAAAATCCCAATACTTAGTTTCTTTCCAAGCAGTTTTACTAGTACACGAGATTGAAAACTAAAGATTTACTGAAAATGACTGTTGTTTTTGCAATATGTTCTGCAATTCAAACAATCAGGTTTAAAAAGGTTTCATTTGCATGTGACAATACGGGGAAACATCCACTACAAGGAAATCTAAATACATTATCTGTGCCAGGTAGGTTTTAATAACTTCTCTTGGTTTCTTTTTCTGCTTGATAGAACTCTTGACTAGAAAGTCATAGAGAAAATATTAAAATAGAGAAATTAATCTAATTTACAACCCATATAAAAGGCAAAAATATAAAATCCATTGGAATAGCAGTAAGTTAGACATAAATGGTATTTTTAGATGTATTCATACATACGCATAAATTACTTGTTACCAAACTGTATGATTTGTGCTCATCTAGAACACCAGCTTGGCAAAGAATGTATTTGGATACAGTGCTTTGTATGTCAAGGTATACTGATATAGATATAGGTATAGGTATATAGACATATAGATATATACACATTGAAATGTAGAGATCACAATCTGGAATTTGTACCCAACCTATCTTCAATACAGATATTGTATCTATCATACACAACAGAGTGATACTATTCTAACAGCAGCATGCCCACTGATATCCCCATCATATGACGAGTCACATCCATCTATACATTAAAACATAGCTAGCCACATTTTATGCATTAAAAGCAAACAACTTACTATGCAAAATATAGCAAGTTTGACGTTACTTAGTGAAAAACTTGGCAGAAGAGATAAGATTGTAGATTAGGGTGGGCACGCATGATGTGTTAATGGATGGTTATCCTGAACAGTTCTGTATGTATTTTGAAATGTACTTCATTAATTAACTATACTTTATAATTACAAATAACGTATATGGAATTGCATTAAGAAAAATATTTAAACTGATAACACCAAATGGAACCAAATTGCTTGATTTAATGTGAAAAATTAATATTATCAAGTAGAAGATACGGCCATTTCAACCGTAACTGAAAATGGAAATGCACAACTGTATCGAGCCCTTCCATGAATATTCCTGCTGACCTAGGAGGAACAGTTATCTATAGAGGATTAATATTTCAGTACAATGTCTGCTCAGCTTTCAGAGCAATAAAAGAACAGGCTCTGCACATCCAATACAGGGAACAAACAAGAATCTAGAAATCCTGTTTTTCCAGAACATAATTATATTCCACTTATGCCAACAGGACCTCCCGGCGTACGCAGCCAAGAGGTGAACAAAGATTCATGAAGGCAGCAATGGATATAGATGTGCAGCCATGAAGGGAAAAGATCACTTTCATATGGGAAACTAATGGAAATCCAGGATATCACCAGCTCCCAAACAGCATTCTTAAAAAGCAGAACTACTGCTCTCAATTAACAATTGTTTTGGTGTTTGTTCATATTGTCTTAAATTCGCTGTTCACGAAACACATTGTATCTCAGTCAAGTGATTTTTGAGTATGTAGTTTTATTCAACATAAAACTTTTTTTGAGCCACTGATAAGTATGCTTAGGTTAAATTATATTTAGATGAGAAAACTTCAGGTCATGTAGTATTCTAGCAAGCCATTTTTCCTACTGTTAATAGTAATGTTCTAATTCTTACCTGTTGAGAATGAATGAATTTAAGGATTTAACTAAAACCTTTATGAATTCAAGTCAAATACTGAAGATTAATTCAATATGGCCCATATCCGTTTAACATTCTATATTGTTTGCTTTGTCACTTCTCTGCCACAAAACATCTACATAGCTAGCTATAGTTGATCAACATAACTAAATCTGAATATGTGTAAAAATAATTCTATAACACAATATTTGTTTTTAAAAAGTCCTCAATTACCCGAGATTTATGCATCATAAGGTCCTGTTTAAAGTTACTTTAAAGCCTCTAGTGTACGTCATGGCTTAGAGTTTGAAAAGTGTGAAGTGCAACTGCCTTTTTTTTTTCCATGTAAGATGTGTTCACACTGGCATATATTTTTTTTCCATAGGAAAAAGAACTTCTGTACTCCTTTAGTCTGAGTGGCTTTTATCTTATACCAACAGAAACAATAAAATCAAAGAGAAAGAGAAGTGTCTCCAAGAGGTGTCCTCATAAAGGAAAAAATTATGTTAACTCACAGTAATTAAAAATGCAGTCATAACATTGGCCGCAGAATAATCTAGACATGCCTGTTCTAGCTTTAGAATAATTTTCTGGGATACTTACAGCAATCTAGGTGGGGCAGCAAAGAGCTCAGCAATGGCCAGCAAAATGGCCTGTTTGGGGCAGTCAGAAGCTCAATGGAATGGAAGGCTTTGCAATAGCAACACAGCTTGAATCCGCACACAAGATTAGCAAATCAAATGTATAACTATGCTTCCTTGTAGTCTTTAATTCAGAGTTCATGCTGGGATGATAAGTGCCCTCACTGCCCTAGGTCTTGCCTTTGTGTTTATAGGAATGAATACTTTTATTCTTCAAAAGGCCCATACATGAACGACACTGGCACGTCAGATCAACTATTACTTTTTGATCTAAGAGCCACTCCTGCAGGCTTCTTTGAAATTTGATATTAGATTCAGTTTTGCTGTAATCTTAGCTCAAGTTACAAGTTAAATACTGACCTTAATGTAAGTCTTATCTGTAGCCTAAAAAAAAAAACAAACCAAACCAACAAACAAACAAAAAGAAAAACCTAGCTTGATATGACCCTGGAAAATTAAAGGACAGGTAAATGCCAATTTACACAACTCATCAGTTGCTCACACCACCACTTCATAGTGTGGATACTTGCTTAAAATGTTTATATGCTACAAGTGTTTCATATATGTTCACAATTACTCCCATGTCTCCAGAAGAAACAATCCATTAATTATTCAGAGAGTAGCAAAATCCACTGTAATAAAAGAATCCAGGAAATACGCACCTGAATTCACCCTAGCACACAAGAAATGAGTGGATTTCTTGTACGGACACATTATCCATTATCTCACACATCACTTTGCACTGTGGTGCCTGTTTAAGCGAACTTGAGGATGTGAATTACACAGCAGAAAAAAAATAAAAATCCCAGTGTCTGGAGACAACAAGTTCACGGTGGCTGTCCTTACTGTGTGGTTTCTCTGAATACTTACACATGGTCCACATCAACTCAGTTTCATCCCTGTGCCTGCAGTGGCACAATGATGTAAAGGAGGTGGGTTGCACCTTCCTCAGTGAGGGTCAGGGCCACATACAACTAGGAGCACAAGTGATTATTACAAGAGAGCTGGCTATCTGTACACAAAGGTGTTCTGACTGTTCCTTCCCCTGGAAATACCTCTGTTTGAGAACAGAGGCTGTGTGCAGGGGCCAGGATGCTGGAGTGGCTACGAGGAGATCAGAGAACCAGCGTACAGACCTTTTTGCTCACTTGTCGCCCAATATCTGCACACAGGGTAGGGCAGACCAAAAAACGGCCCTTAAATGTAGAAGCAGTACACGATCATGCTGACATGTTAGACAAAAAAATACTTTTCCTCTGTTGCAGTTATTACTAATTTATTTTTTCTCAGGTAGAAAATGAGACTTTAATAAAGAAAAACACAAATGTCTAAGACAACTAAAGAAGTTCCATCAGAAAATTTTCCTTCTAAAAACTGAATCTGTGAGGAGAGATGTCACTAAGATCTAAGATGTGATTTGTTATCTAATTGCCTTTTATGAAGAAATAAAGCAACATTACTGCACAGAACAAAAATACACTCTACAGTCTACTTCAATACATTTATTCTTCTAGGCTGGAAGACAACATCATGAATCAGAGAGATAATAAGTATCACTACTACAGAAAAAGTAGCCCATCCCCCCAAACACATACACATTTATATTTAAAAAGCAATGTAATGGTTCCTCATAGTGACTTTTATCTGTACACAACTCTCAAAGACAGCAATAATTTCCATTGTGAGAAATACTATATGGCTAGGGATGTGTTCTACATAGAAGGGAAAAAACGGTTACTAACATTTTCATGTCTTGTTCTCAGAGTAGATACATCTCTTCCACTCTTGGTTGAGGCATCTCCTGGGCACTAGAACCAGATTTTCTTGGCACCGAGTGGAATGAGCACTTCTTTGTGCTTTTGACCACAGCAGATCCCACTCTGACCTGTTGTCCATTCCATCATGTGAAATTACTGATGGATACATGCAGTGAAATGGAAGCAAAGGCAGAATGCACCTCACAGAACAGGCAATTCTAAAAAAAAAAAAAACAAAAAACAAAAAACAAAAAACTTTGCTTGTGTTTACAATTCTTCTTTATATGATTTTCAAAACATACTTCATAGATCCTGAGAATCACAGTCTAAACAGACATGGCACAACATTATCAAGTCTGCATCAGTCCTCAAAGTGATGGTGCTTTGCAATCATACAAATGGGTGACCAATTAATTAGTTTGCAGAATTACCAAAAAGGTTGACTTCCCTACTATATTGCCTGTACTATTTAGAAATTGTAAGGTAATCCAAGTAATGTAATAGTAAAATAATTTAAAAAGTTACAACAAGCTGACACTTTAGCTCCTCAATAAGAGAATACTATCCAGCACATAATTGTTAGAAAATATCTATGGATAGGCAGATATAAATTTTTTCTACAGGTAGAATAAACAGGATAATGCCAAGGCTTCCATTTAGAATAACACAGAGGGTTAGACAAACAATCGAGACTCTAAATCTTTCCTCTCCTAGATGCCTATGAAGCTCAGTCATGAAAATGGAAGATAAATAATATCAATGAAAAAACCTCAAAGGTCTTTGCCCTTGTAGAAAAAGACAAAACAAAACAAAAACAAACAAACAAAACCAACAAAAAACGCCCTGGTACTAATGATAAGTACATTAGGTTAAAGTTACTAAGAGTTAACAAGGTCTTCCATAGCAATCAGACCACTGCCACATGGACTTGGCCTTACCTAACACCAGGGACTGAAGACTGGCCATCAAGCCATTCTGAAGCATTGAAACACCCACAACCCTTTAGCAACTATTGACGGTCATCTGATGTAGCAAAACCTGTCTCAGGATTTCATGCTGTAATGATGGGAAAACACTATGAGCAGACTACACGATGGTAACTTTTCTAAACTCTACCTTGCACAACACTTGCTGACATATGGAAGGTAACCCTGCACAAATGACACACAATTGCCTTGGAGATAATGGAAGAGATGACCAAAATTTAACAAAAAATGAGTAGAGCAGGACCATCTATTAGAAGGAACAGGTACAACCCAGGTGAGGCCATGGCAAAGAGGACTACTGCTACAAGTTCCAGGGACCTGTCTCTAGCTCTATAGCCTATTTATTCTCTGCCATGGAAATAAATTTCTTGAATGTATCCAGACCAGCAGTCTAGATTAGCAGTTCACAAACTGGGTATCATGCACATGGGAGGAAAACCAGGGTAGCAAGTGTCAGTCTCCAGCAGAAGCTTCTCAAAGCAGCAGCTCTTCTACTTTTTAAGTTGTTTTGGATTCAGCTCAGCAAGTTGATTGTGAGACTGAGCTGGTGTGAAGCGGTCAGTTGCTACTAGAGAGAGCTGAAAGTAAGTGTTCCTGGGCAGAGAAGAGCATGAAGTTTCCCTATGAAGTAGCAGTGAAGGATGCGATCTTTCTCACTGACACAGAGTAAGGAATAATGCCCAAAGACCCCATTTTGATGCATTCCTTTCCCTGGAGACATGGTCTGAATATGGTATGCACTGGGGGCCTGGAGTGGCAGAACTTCAGCCCCCAGCAGCCACCCTTGTCCTGTAGCAGGGGAGAGGTACCTGTAACAGCAATTCTCCAGAGCACAAACTAATCTCCAGCCTTTTATCTTATCTGTTCTTTTCCCCCTGCCTCAGGAAAACACATATCCAGCTGAAAGGAAGGGAAGAACTTCTGCTGGATCTACCTTATGCAGCGTTTCTAGCAGATCTGGAATTCAGCTGTGGGCGTAAGCACTTTACTGGCACAGGGGAGGCTATATAAAGAGTAAAAATAGGATGGTGTTGCCCGTCTGATGTTGCTTCTATCACCAGTAGAGATTGCAAAGACAATGTGGGTACATGCCTCAAATAAAGATGACATTAGAGGTTTCTAACCTACACATCAATCTGTAGTGGCACTGGAATAAAAGGTGGGAAAAGAATATGCAGGTAAGAACTATTAAACATGCTAAAGTTCTCAGTAATGAGAAGAATACTTCAATACATAACAAAGGAGACAACAGAAGTAAGAAAACCATTTTCTTCCATAGAGCTAATAGTGTCACATAAATCTCTAGCAGGGGTGGCATCAGAAAGGCCCTAGAGATAAACAAAAGGGAGGTAGATGGGTGGCTGTTTAGAGTTTCAAGCAATTTTGTTATGTCATTTTGTCTTGTAACGAAAACAGGACCAGTCCTGTTTGTGGAAAGCATCAAGCTTTCGCTGTTTTTCTTGTTCCCCATTGTAAAGGTCAGACACTTTTATCTGAGATATTCCAATATATTTTCCTGTCTTGAGGCTTTTTAGTGATCCTTCAGCTACTGCTCTGGGAACCTTAGAAAAATAGCTTGGAGACAGAACAAACCTTCTTCTGTCCAAACACAAGACATGTACCTTCAACCTTACAGAGGAGAGTTAAAGAGCACTAAAGCAGCAGTCTTGAGAGAAACTTTGAGAAGCTTTGAGAAGGCCAGGAGGAGTCCTATCGCTATTTTCCGTGACCTAATAGAAGGGTGTAGAGAATACAAACTTAAACTCTTCTCAAACACGCAGTGAAAGGACTGCATTAGATGAGGCAATGGACACAAGTTGCAACAAGGGAAATTTTGATTAGATATTAAGAAATTATTCACCATGAAGGCAGTCAAATCTTGGAACAAGTTACTGAAAGAAGATACAGAATTTCTATCCTTGGAAATGCTCAAAACCTGACCGGACAAGGCCTTGAGCAAACGAATCTAAGTAGGCCATGCTTTCAGCAGTGGTTTGAATGAGATCATCTCCAAAAATCCTTTCCAATCTATATAATCCTGTGAGTCTTGACCAGGAATTCCTCTTGTGAGAAACGGATGATGTGACAAAGACTCAGGTGTTAGTGTACCTCTGGTAACTTCTGAAGTCTTTTTATAAACAAACATATGCTATGCTTACCTCCACTCTGAAGTGTGGGGGCTGCTCCCATGGAACCTTTGGAATACTTGTGGTACAAGGGGCAGAGTAGAAACTATGGTCCACAGTAACATAAATTAGAGACAAGCTTGAAGAAGACTATTCACACAAACCTACCTATTTAATACGATGCTGTTTACATTACAGAGAATTGTTCAAGGAATGCAAGAGCACCAGTTCTCATCCAAATCAAAGAAAGGTAAGAAATCTCTTAATGAGAACAGTACCCATCCTGTCCTGATACTACTAATTTTTCCATCTCTGATGTCCAACACAGACACATACCAAGCATGGAAAACGTAGATGCTATCAGCAGAACTTTGCTTAGGTCTTCCCAAAACACTTGTGCTCCTACCACAGCCCAATATCTTTATAGCAAAGCTGAATTACATTAGGAGATATCTTAACAAAAAGTTTTCACATTTTCCAGTGTTTTACGACATGTACGTACAAGCAGTGATAGACATTTTGCTCCTAAAATTAGAAATAGCACTGCAGCATGAGTACTTCCCACAAATTTCACAGCTAAGAAAGGAACACTGCTAGTTACTGCTTTACTTTTCTGCAGTTCACTATTTCTAGTAAGTTTTGAAAATATTCTTTAAATGGGCAGTGTTCCTTTACTTCAGTGCTGTACGGCATTTCTTGATAATCAGAAGGAAGTAGAAGAAATGAAATGAGTGTTACTTTCAGCAAAAGCTGAGTCACAGTTACATTTCACTATGCAACACCCTGTCCTTTGTGCCCTTCTGCTTACAGGCTGCAGCAACCTTCAGCTGTCTACAAGTTGAAAGTCATGTTCAAAAACCAAACAATGAAATCAGCAACTTTTGTAACATGTCACATGGATCTGTGAGCATGATTTTGGGAAAGTTCCAAGTTTAGAAAATACTGCTCTCACTATTCCAAGAACTTTTTGTTTACATGGTTTATTTGTAATACTGTGTAGGATTGGAGGTTTCAGCCTGAAAACAAACAGGAGATATTCCTGGAAAATGACTAACACTGACAATGGCCACAAATGGTCCTCCATCATCTGTGGGTGCATATTAGGAACTGCAGAGAATTAATCAACACACATTTGTTATGTCATACAGTGATCAACTCATCAAGATCAATAGAGAAACTCATGCTGCTTTCAACAGCATTTGGATCAAACAAGCCATGATGCAAAATCAACCCAACCCTGAAAGACTTGATATTGAACCCTTAGGTACATGTTAAATAAGGATGACTGAAGTTCCCAAACTGACATATTGCCTGTAAACAGTCAGATTCCCAGGCTTCTGTGCACTCACAAATAAAGTCAACTACTAGTAAATCTGGCAGCTGTTTCAGCTTCATGATGGTTAGAGTTTATGTACCCAGGCTTTGCAAACAATGCTAAAAACCCTTGTCACTGTTGGAGACCTGTATTTGTTAGTGCATCTGCTAATGCCAATGGCTTATTCACCAAACTGATGTTATTTAAGATGCTCTTGCCCTTCTACAAGGGGTTAATGTCACCAAGCAGAGAGGGGAAAAAAAACCAAACCCAACACCTAAATGAAAAGCAGCCTCAAGTATTTGCTAAATGCACATATCCTTTGTGTAGCTGACCTATATCGACAAAGCTATAGAAGCATGTAAATGCCTAACTGCATATTTGTATTACATTTTACATGTCTATAGTTCAGGGTACAGGGTCAAGTTATTATTACACTTTTATGGCCAGTTTATGTTCTTGCCAAATTTATCTTAATGCAATAGTGTAAGCATAAGGTACAATGTGTTCTTTGCCTCCATCCTCTTCAAAAGCAGAACTTCCCCGTTTCAGAAATGTTAAACGTAAAATTATACTATGCAATATGGGCATGTATATCGTCTCGGCCATAGTTACAACAGGAACCCAACTAATCACAACAGTACTGTGCCACACCAAAGACCCAAACTAGCTACTATGCCATGACATACAGCTGCCACAAGCTCATTCACAACTTGGGCAGCTCTGCATGTGCACGACTAGATGGCATAGCTATCCATAGTGTATTTCAGAAAGGGACCCATCTGATCTCTGAAAAGCTGGTTCCAGTCTGCACACATCTGTACACAGCGAAACATTATGTGCAACTCATACCCTGTATTATCAGAACGTCAGTTATCAGAAAGTGAACTAATACTCAACATCCTAAAATGGAAGTTCTCAGAAAGCACATACAAGCAGGAAGGACATGCTGTCATACTTGAATGTGATACAATGCTTCACTAACTCAACTGCCAGCATACCACGCAAAACTTCAGGTCATCTCCAGTGTCAGATGGTATAAGACTTCTTCATAAACCACCAAGCTTTGGAGAAAAGGTATCCAAAGATACCAAAAAAAGACATAAGTGCCTTTCAGCATATCCTCTACGTATTGTATCATACCATGAAAACAAGAGGAGGCTGTGAAGAAGGGGTAGAAAAATGTTTCTTCCTCTGTGCAACTGCTCTCCTTTAATTTATTGCATTGTTATAAACTTATAATCCAATTCTGTAAGAAATAAATGCTCTTTTACGGATATAAGTATTTAGCAAAACCAGGCAAAGACCATTAGAGAATCATCTTCCCAACAATATTAACAGCAAAACTCCTGTCACTGAATGAATCAAGAGCACAGTAAAGGGACAGTGTATAGTAATTAATTGTCCATATTGTAGGTCTTATTTTTAATAAGAGCATCATCACAATGTTTGTTAAAAATGCCTGAGCACTATGATAAACCAGCAACTGCCAAGCTCATCTTTGAGAAACATTAAGTGAGGGGGGGGAAAAGTAAAAAGAACTCCAAGTAACTTCTCTTACTCCTGTTACTAGAAATAGTACAAAACAACGCCAATGGCGCTAACACACTCCAATATCTAGATGATTCTCCTCCAGATCTATGTCTATGGGTACAGCTAGCCCATGTTTGTACGGAGGGGATTAGCTCCAAAACACTGTGCCACCTATTCCTCGGCCTCGTGAAGCAGGCAGGAGGAGAGACTGTAAGACTGGGGACATACATTATTTCCACTGTCACTCTTGAAGGGCTTATAGGAAGAGGATGGACAGCACGGTGGAATTTTGGTAACAATAAGGTCCCCTGACTCAATGCATTTAGGTGTTGTGAATGCAGCTAAACAACACTTACATGTTTTTCAGTACTACATTCTTCATTAGGCATCATCAGCTACTTGCTGAGAGTCTCTCAGGTGCTCAGTGAGAAGGGACATGGAAATCGAGATTTAACCTAGTCTTTAAAATGATTGCCGAAAATTATTTAAAAATAATACTTATGTGTTTTACTTCCACAAGATTTATTTTCTCTTCTACAGATGCATTTTGTATCCAGCTTTTCATTGCAGCACTTTATATTGTACAAGATTGCTATTTTAACTGGACAAGAATTTCCAAAAACTTCAAGTACTGTATCTTAGAATCCACATTTCCTAGAATCCACATTTCCTCAATGCAAAATCAAAAATACTTATTAAAAAACATGTCACCTTGTTTTATAGTTCAAATGTACTATAAAATATATTCCCAAGAAACATCTGGTTTATATTCACACCAATTTGGTTTAAATACATATGTCAACAGATAATCCTCCTATTCCAACTCTGAGTGAAAACAGACCTTGTCAGCAAAATCAGCCTCACTCTGATTCCTCCTGAAATAAGTGATAATTTCTACTTTATTGGGTGCAGAATATTATACACTAGTGATAAAACTTTCTATGAACTTAAAAACCTTGCTTTTAATCATCAATTCTCACCTCATCCCATTATCACTGATCTCAGTGACACAGGAATATATTCTACGGGATTATTAAATAAACAAGCACATGCCTTTTTAGATTTGAAATTGTATTTTTCAAAGAACTGACAACAAGCATAAAAAAGCATCATTAACCAATATTACAGATGCACTCCTATTTTCAACAGCTGAAGACTGGTTCTTTTCAGAGCTAAATAACTTCACATTTAAGCAGAACAGCCATCATGAAACAAGACAACTCTACAGCAGTTATGAAGTAGCAAAAGAATAAAACCCGGATTTCATTATTTGCCTTTTCAAGCCGTTACAAAGATTGCATTAAAGATGGCATAACTGCCCAGGAGGCAGGCAGGCTACTACACTGTAATCACAGTTATTAAAAGCAATCCAAATTACAGAAGTTAACGTAACACCAGACTTGTTTTTAAGTACCGTGTTTGGTATAGTGCAAAGATTAAAAATTGTTATTTTTCCAGATTACAAAGGTCTTTCAGGACATAAACTACCATGATGACTTAGTGCAATTCATTTTTCTAAAATGTGAATAAAACAATGATTGTTTAAGAGAAAAACTAAATAAGTTTTCAGCAGAGTCCTGAATAACATTCAAGCAGTATGCAACTCAATTCTTAAAAAAAATCATTATTTGTAACATCAATCAAATTTAAAAGCTTTAAAAGAATCAACTTATAATTCAGCATGTTGTACCTCTGAAATGCATTTTAAAAAGATAGTGATTTTACTGGGAGGAAGGAACCAAGCTTTTCTGGGAAATCTCTCTCTTCCAGAAAGTATGCTAAATTAGACAAAAGCTAATTAGAAAGCCTTGGAAGGCACTGCTTACAACAACACAGATATAAGAAGTTATCTGAGATTGAGTGTATATCAATGACCAGAAATACAATTTACACACCTGGTACTGGGGAGAAAGCAGTAGATTACAAACAAAATCAGTACATGGTCACGATCTTAAAAGTAGTTACTAAAAGGGAATCAAACAAATTTTTAAATCATGTCCACTTTTAAAATTGTGTAGGTTCTGTGTTTTAGCAGCCAAACCTGTGGCTTTCGGTCACACATCAAACCATATCGAGAAAAGAAACAAAGAACCAGCAAACTCCCCCATCTGAAAACCTCCACACCCAGTCCTGGATCACCTCAGTCAGCACAACTGGCACTGAGCTCACCAGGGACAGGATAACACCCCACTTGGAAAACAGCTTTATCTTATTTGCATTACTTTTAAATGTAGGGCAGAAAGAAGATACCAATCTCAGAACCATTCAATAAAAACTATTTTGAGATTCAAACATGCAGAAAAGTCAAAGAAATGAAAGACTTAATTCTCACAAAGCAACAATTCTCTCAGTGTAAATTGTATAGTGCATTTCTGCTGATAAATGTCTAAATATATTGCCTTGATACACGTGTTCATGCACGGTTTTGCTTCTGCTGTGCATTCAACTGAATAAGCAACAGATTAAGGATGTCTTCTAAGCATTGTGCTCACTTAAGATAAATGTTCCCCAGTACACAGTGCCCTGTTGTTTATGAAAGTTTCGTAATGGTAGTCATGACCTATTGAGTCCATTTTCAACTTCTCACATTCAGAAAGGCATTCCAAAGAAAAAGACAAGTTCCAAAGAATGTATGAACCTAAACAGTTATAAAAACAGGAGCCCTTGGGGAAAACATTTTTTTTAAACTTCTTTACACAACTGTTCCTGCTTTGTAAAATACATTTCCCATTGTGATTTACAGTATACTACAGCTGTTTCTTTGTGAACTTTATTAATAAGGTTACCCACAGTTTTTTAATAACAGTTGAAAACCAGAGTTTCATACCACTGGCAGTCCTAGATAAAGGCAAATATAATGCCAGAGCAAACAAACAAAACACCCAATGGATACAGAGGAAGTGACAGGAAGCTTTGGAAGAAATAAACAGAAGAGAACTGAGGTTTCAAAGAGCCTGAGCTGCATCAAGAAGATTTATGTGAAACATTTTGACTTCACAGTCTTGGAAACTTTGATTTGGGGGTGGGGAGGGTGGCAAGGGCAGGAAGGATTAGAATGGAGAACACAGCAATCAGACTTAATCTATTTCTGAACTTTGTGAGTCACATTCAATGTAAACTTTCCAGTTACACTGTTGGTAAACAGCGGCAGCAATAACAAAAAGTTCATAAATTTAGTAATTCATTTTGTCATGACAAACACTACCAGGTAACAGTCCTGCACTAACTTGTGAATGGACCAGTTGACAAAAGGTCAATTAGAAATTAACAGACTCGTGAAACAGTTTAAAGTTATGAGAACCTTGTGATATGAATTAGAGTTTATTTAATTGACTGGTAACTATTAAAAATTGTTCGAGCTGAATGCTTTGAACTCTTATCAAGATTTGAGGACAGAAATAAAAAAGGGACTTTTTGGATGTTATTTAAATTTCAATAATATAACAGATGTCGCAGATGGAATAAATTGCTTTGTGAGACTATCAGACTACAGAAGATTCTATGCATAGATGTATTGTTTCAGTTCACACGGATGCTGTGGTATCTGCTCTGTAGAAAGCAGTAAAAGGTCAAAAGAAGCAGGTAAAGCCTTTAAAGCACAATTTCTCTTTATTTTAGTTATTTATATGTTTAACAGTCTAAATGTTATGCTCACCACATTGCTGTGAGGTATGAAACAAACCATATTTGTCAGAAAGCATTAAATGACTTACCTAAAACACCCTGCGGCAGACTCTACATTTCCTAAGTTTCTTGCTCATATCTTAACTACCCTTTTCTACCTGAAAAGAAAAAATGCTCAGTATCACTGATAGTTCTGCTTGTACTTGCTCAGAGAAAGGAAGTTATCACCTAAGGAATAAAATAAAATAACTTCTTAGTTTTGCAAAAAGACACAAATTCTTGACTTTGGTGCTGCTAGAAAAATAGGAGACTCCCAAGAAGTAGAAAACTACAGGATACTGGGTGCCTACACTTGATCAAGGGCTGTTCATAAGTAACAGCAGAACTGTACATACTGAGGGATTTGTAAACTTCTTTTTAAACAATTTTCTCATATACCTTCATCATCCAGACGATACTCACTTCTACAAAAACCTTTTATCATGTCCCTTCTTGAATCCCATCTTCCCTCATTAGATTCACAACCACAGTAGTAAATAGCTTTAAGGGTAACTGCCATCCTCAACCTTGCATAACCTAACGATCCAATGAGAAAATTATATTTCAAAAACATTTAAAATGTATCATGTTTTCTCTAGAATGAAAAAGCCAGACTGCAAGAACTGACTTGACATTCAGCTCTGGTTCATACCAAAAGGAAATCTTTGCAACTCCAAAGGAGAGAAAGTAGCACATTGAAGTCACAGATGTAACTCCCATCTACCTTTTTGGAGAGATCTCACAGAAGAAAGAAGAAAATCACAAATCAGAACTGTAACATAGCCAAATCTCCTCTAAAGCCACAGGAAAAGTGCAATTATAATTTAGCAACAAAACAACAACTCCTCCAGGCAGAACTAAATCACATCATATTGACAAAGAACCACCACTCCTCCTTTCCCTCTACCCTCAGGCTCAAAAGAGATCCTCTTTATTTCTATTGCTGGAAAACAAAGAGCCCTGTTGAGTCAGGGAATACATATTTATTTCTTAACTTCCACCAGAAACTCCTTCCTAATCTGCCCTGAAAATGGATTCCAGACACAGAAGGCAAGGACATAGAACGCAATAGAAAAAATGTATTTTCTAAAATAGTACCAAAAGATCTAAATAGTTAATAACGTGGACCTTCGTAAGTCTCATAAGAACTAAAATACCCTGATTATGTTAAAAAGCTACATGTTTTTAGAGAAAAGGGTAATTGGCACTTAGAAGCGAAGGAGGGGCCTTAATCATCATGGAATTTAAATAACAGCTGTTAATTTTTGCCTGTGGGAAAGCAAAGGGCTGACAGGAAGAATAATTACAAAATTAAGTACTGAATTTATGTTTCTATTGAAACCACAGTTTTTAAGTGTCCATCCAAGTTAAACAAGTTAAGCTCTGGGCTCGCGTTTTGGAGGCACTCTGTTGTCCACTTGGATTGCTTTGTGAAAATATTCTCCAGCTGCTGACTGGTCATTTCTGTCCTTCAGCTTGTGAGAGTCGCTCTAATGCCCGGTTCAGGTTCAAACCAGTAACTTCCGTGAGGACATTGACTATATTGAGCAAGTATGTCACATTCTGGGATGCAAATGAGTAGGATCCATATATCACAGTAGTTCTGCTGTAGAAGGCATTTATTATCCAAGGCTCACACATAGCCTGATTCTGCTTGGTACTCACTGACTTCCAGGAAGGTTGTTTCTGATGGGACACCACCCAAAAGTTATGAAGGGCAAATGGAAAATTCTGGGACAGCTTCATTTCAAAGCAGAGGACTTTTTCCAGGTTGAGAGGATTATTTAACTGTTTTCCATAGAGGTTATAGTATAGAGTAGTATATCACAGGCGTAGATTTTCTTTTAGAACTACAGTCAGCTTTGCAATCATATTCTGGTAGCTCATTCAGAAGACTGTTTCACGGTCAACATCCAGTCACCCTTATAATGGTGGGGTAGGCGTTGGAAATGCGCCCTTTGGAGTAGATGCCATGTTATCTCCAGAACTGCCAGCGTAACCTGGGGCTGTTTTGTTGCACTTAGAGCAATGAACTGTACAACTACATGTACGTTGGTCCAAACACCATTCTAATGGTAGTGTTCATAGCAGCATGTAACCAGAAACAGCTTAATAAAGAACCAGCAGCTATTAGCTTTCTAGAAAAACTGATGGCGTAATCTAAGTTTTTGATACAGCATGGCTTTATCATCCTGATTTTAGAAACAGCAGGGATTAATTGGTACAGTTTGTTTTTTTTTTTTTAAACCACTGAAGGAGAAAAGCTTATATTCCTCAAAGCTTGTCCACTTCTCTCTTGCTCTGTAAGATTTCACCTCATAAAAGGCACAGCCACTCGTCACAAACTATACCACCTTCCTTTGGAATCCTCTGTGACAGCAGTATTTAGCTTAAGTTCATACTGCACAACAAAGCCCTTCAAATTGTATATGCAACCTCTGCCTCTTCAAGCATATGCTTCTTTATTAGAATGAAAGACTGAAAAAGAAGGATTGGTAACAACTATTCAACTACCTTTCCTAGTGCATTGCCACACATGAAGGGCTGAACCTCTACTCTCTTCAATTCTTGACTTCAGACTTCAGCTAAGCCTATCAAAAACCACTTGAAAATAATCTCAAATTAACTACATGGTTAAATGGTGGAATTAAAATATTCCCAAGATCTGGTCTAGATTTAGTTCAACCCCTTTATCTTTCAAATACAAAAAAAGATATGAGTTTAAGAGCTTGTGTGTGCTGATGGGGACACAACAGCCACATGAGGACAGAAGTTGGGACACTAATTTTGCCTTCAGGTAGTCTTAACCTACTTTCTAGCTCTTTTATAGAGACCTTTATATGGTGCTTATTGCATAACTCTTGGTGAATTTTTTTACTTTTTCCTGCTCACAGTCACTAGTGGACCAGAAGCTTCTTGCTGATAACGTGGTTCCAGGTTCTGTTTCTCATGACCCAGCACATTTTCCTCAACTTCAATCAATCTGAGAAGATGCCATCCCAAGCTAAAGATCTATTTGCTGCCTGGTCCACCTACAGAAAGCAACAGCTTTGGGAGACAGGCATACAGTTCCTGACTTTTATGCACAATTCCTCAAAAAAGCCACATGTGGAAGGACCCAACAGCTTATAATATCTGATTTTGAAAGAGTTACGATAACAAGTAGTTAGGCCATGTCTACCAAACACTACTATCACAGGATGTCCTGAGTTGGGAGGATCCCACAAGGATCATCAAGTCCAACTTTTGTCCCTGCATAGGACAACCCCACAGTTCACACCATGTGTCTGAGGGTGTTGTCTAGTCTCCTCAGACACATGATGTAAACTGTGGAATTGTCCTATGCAGGTAAAAATTACTATTAAAAAGCTTGCCCCAAATCCTTTTGAAACACACAATCCTTATGATACTTTTTTTTTTTTTTTTTTAATATGTGATGGTCTCATTCTTTGAAAAAAAAGCCAAAAGAGCCAAGGCCAGCTCCTGCAGGGGAGTTCAAATGCTCCCAAGCTTTGGTCTTTCACAGGGTTACTATACAGCCACAAAGGCTACAGAACATCCTCAGGCAGTTCTTTCCCAGTGATGGGCTTGGCAACTGCAACAGAAATGAACCAGCATCCTTATAAGATTCTAGATATAAGCTACTGCTGTCATTGCTGTAGTTAATAAAAACGCTGTAACATAAATGGCATCCCGACGTGATGTTTACGTAATAATTAATTGCAGGGAATGTCGTGTTCCAGTGGGCGTAGAAACTATCCCCGCGGGTAACGCGCCGCTTTTCTGCGCAGGGCACTGGGCCAAGAGCCCCGGGGTTCGCTGTTGGCCCTTGCTCTCAGCGCCAGGGAGTTATTTTCCCACAGAGGACCCCGCAGAGGGAGGTCACACAAAGATGCAGCCTCCCTTGCCGGTGCCAAATAAAGCCAAACCGATGGCACCGCACACAGAAGCCTCTCCTTGTTTCAAGAGCTACAAATTCAGCTGGAGCTGCTGACCCCCGTGACTCTGAGGCAGAAACCAGCGCCGCAGACCCCGCGCCGGGGGGCCTGTACCGGGACCCGGGCTCTCCGCCCGCCCGCTCGCCCTCCCCTCAGCCGGGGCGGCGAACGGCCCCGCTCCCAGCCGTCCCCTCCCTGGGGCGCGGGCTCCTCACCTCTGCCCGCCGGCCCTGCCCAAGCCCCGGCCGGGGAGGGCGAAGCCTCCTCCGCCACAGCGGGAGCCCCGACCCGGCCGCTGCCTCAACGAGCCGTGCCCGGTTGCCCGGCAACCGCCGCTGTAAACACCGCCACGCACGTGACGTGACGTAGCACGCACAAACCCAACGACGCGACGGCCGCAACAACCCCCCCATTACGTCACCCCCACCCAAGCGCCTATAAATAACCCACGGGACCGCGCGTGCGCACTGCCGGCCCGAGGGGAGGGCGAAGACGTCACCGCTGACGCGACGCGGCCACGCCCTCCGGCCGCCTTACTCCCCACCCTCGCCTTCTATTTTTATTCCTTTGTTTCAAGTCCCCGCCCCTCCGCCGGCAGCGCCGCGGGGGGACGGGATGACGCCATCCGCTTCCCAGAACGATGACGCGATAGGGGGGGAGGCCGCTGGAATGCGAGCGGGGCTTCGCTGCCTTAAAGGGGCAGCGTCCCCCGGCCCCGCCCCCGGGCGGGGGGCAGCCCTGACGGATGGGCGCAGCTGCCGGGGCGGGGGGGGGGTCGCGGAGGCACCGTGCTCTGCCCGGCTCCAGCCTCCGGGGCCACCGGGACTGGGGTGTCCCGGCACTGCCCGGAGCGGAGCCGGCCCTGCGGGGCGCAGGGTGCGGGATGGTGGCCGGTGCCGGTCCGGCGGGGGTCACCCCACTGCCGGCTTGGCGGGGAATGGGGAGCGCCCTCCGGGGGGATCCGCAGTTTCCCGGGTTGGGGGTTGTCCGGGGTCCCCCGCCTCCCCGGGGCGACTCAGCGGACGAGGCCCCGCTCGGCCTCGCCTGAGGCGTCTCGGGTTTTTTCCTTGTAATGCCCCCCGTGGAGCAGCTCCCCGAGCCGCGGCCCCGCTGCTGGGTCCGCCGCCCGGCCGGTACCAGGACAAGAGAAGTGCCCGGTCCTGCCCCGCAGCAGCAGCATCGCACGGACGGTGCCCGCCTGTCCCCCCAGGGCAAATCACAGACACGCATCAGTAACACACGACGCTAATTTACAAAGGAATAAGTCGTTAATGCGTTTCCTATGTCTTTCTAACAAAAACACAGAAGGACCGAATGGGACAATAAAGACTTTCCAGCAATACATTAACCACGAGCGTGTTTGACGCAATCAAACACAGTTTTAACTCGGTAGAGCGCTGAGGGCATCGAGCCGCAGGTGTTGTCCATAGCGCGTTATCCCTGGGCTGGGGATGTGCGATGAAATAAAGCCCCTCACTCAGTATAAGGTCGAGATGATGCTGTGGCATCATATTTAGATCATGGCTCGTAGGGAAATCTAGGGTGTACTTAGTCACCTATGGCATGACCTTATATTCCCACTCGATTTAGTAACAACAGTTGGTTTCTTACGGGGCATGTGAGATTTAATTTATTAACTGAGTTTCTAGGGTAAGTGGAGCGAAAGTCAGAAAAGGCAGGAGATGAAAAGCCGGCAGATGAAGGGGAAATACTCAGAGAGACAGAACTGCCGGAGAAATGTAAGTCTTGTCTCCTAAGTCTCTCCAATAGGACATTAATGTAAATATAGTTACTTATCCACAAATATTTTTATGCACTGCCCTGAGTGATTTTTTTTCCTGGCTTTTAAACTATCTGGTTGTGATTTTCATTTCAGTTTTTGTGTTTATTTAGTTTTGAGCCTTTTAATCGAACAGCACAGTGGGATCTGTCAGAATACTAAAGTCTTATATTCTGAGAATGTTTCAGCCATCTGGGGAAAAAAAAAAAAGCCTCCGTTTACATTCAGATGGTATATCTTATTCATCAAGCTGGCATGTGGGAATATTGATATGTTTGAGCATGTAGAATCCTGGTAGGCAAATACCAGGCTAACTTTCCTTTGTATACTATAGAAAAAAAAAATACTGTATCTTAGCACTGAGACAGCCAGTGTGTCACAGATGTATGTCCCCATATCTTTTAACTCTGGAACAAATTCTGCTCTTAATGTCCCTTCAGCTGCTTTAAGTTAGGACAAGATATGTTACAAGAACTTTTAACTTGTTGAAGAGCTTCCCGGGTTTCTGCATTATGAAGCAAAAGTGAGCTAAAGGTTTTGTTTGCTGGTTGGGGTTTGTGTGTGTGTGTTTTTTTTTTCCTAAATGATCACTGTATTGCCTAAACAAAGAAAGAGGTAGAATTAATAAAACCTCTGAGATGATTGACTCTGAAATGTAATCTAATTAAGATGTCTATTTAAATAAATCACTGCCATCGGAGCTAAATAATGAATGTCAGAAGATGTTTGTGTGCAAAAGGTATCTGTGAAGTTTTTCTGGGAAAGTGATTATTTAAAAATTCAGCATTTTTCATTCTCACTCTTATAAACAATCAGGCAGGCTATTCTCTTACCAATTTTATGTTTCGGTGAATCTGAATTTGATTGTCACGCAAGCTTCCTTATGAGTCATTATCATAATTTCACATCACTCATTAAATGAAAGTTGTTTTTCCCCCTAAATCCCCTAACCTACTTCTATCGTGCCAACAGGAGCACTCAGAAACTGGCACTAAGGTGCAGCTCTGATACAAGATTTCTGTTTCCCCGTGACTCATTTGACATTAACATAATTATGTTACAGGAGTCAAAGTGATTTTCCAACCATGAGTAATGCACAATACTAGAGAGAATGTTTACAAGACACCGAGGCATATCAGCTAGCTGAAGTAACCAGCTGCTGATAACAGCTGAAGTAAGTTGGGGAATTAAAAAGTCTTATAATACAATTATCCTTCTTTGGCACTCGCTGTCATGTACGGCCGTGAGGTAGGTCGTGTGCTCTGTGAAGAAGGATCCAGAAGCAGCACCGTGCCATAATGGGGAGAAGACTGAGCCCGTGGGTAGTTTGCACAAGAAGTCTTCATAGTTTTCTTCCCACTTGAATATTTATGGCAAAGTCGTGCTCGGATGAGAGCAGTGATCTTTTCAAGAAGCGGCTGTATTTACCAGAGTTCATTTCAAAACACAAGTGACACACATCCTCTCAGCCAGGAAAACAGCATCAAAATGAAGTAACAACAACAAAAAATATGAGGTCATCTCGCAAATATTTTGAACCGTGTGTATGTGAATAACACAAAAGAAGAAAACAGATAAGCATAAGGCAAAACTGAGTGCCATTACCACGATGAGATATCTTTTATCTGTAATAGAAATATCTATCTGCAGGCTAGTGATAATGGCACAGGGAAAAATTACAGTGGATCTGTTCTGAGTAAATAGCAGGAAAATAGTAACTAAAAAATGTGTCAGAAATAAGAAAAAACCTATTAAAATGAAAAAAAAAAAAATCTTAGTGGTGATTACTTGTTTCAAGTGTTCCATGCGATTTTTAGAAATTACTGACTCTTCGGGATTTGTGTGAAGCGTTTGAGGAATAAGCTCATTTTTTTTTTTCCTGACTTTTTAAATTTACAATAGCTTTTGAATGAAACTGAGACACTTTCTATTTAGAAGTTTGTCAACTTCATCTGGGTATCCTTCCCATGAGGCCTTATTTCAGTAATGTGCCGAGCACCCAGAACATCACTGGTTTCATAAGAGTTGAGGACACTTACTTTCTTCCAGGATTAGCCTGTGAAGGTAGAAGTCTAATTTTGAACTACCAATACAAACTAACTACAACTGCGTAGAGTACTAGAATTCTAAATAACCAGTTAACAACTTTCCCGTAAAGTACCACAGTAATACAAGTGGCAAAGAGAGTGAAATGCAGAAAATACACACTGATTGCAGAACTGTTAATAGAAGGGATGTTTTCCAGGAGACACAATCAAAAAGAGTCAGATAAAAATTCCACGTCACACTCAATTTTTTTAATTCGTGAGAAAATCTGCTGAGGCCAGACATTTGGCATGATGGAATTGTCGTCATGGACACTCAGAGCTGGATGAGGACCAGAACCAGCACAAAAGTTGTTCATGACAGAGGAGGGCTGGAGATGAGAGGTTTGCCACAGTGCCTTGCGTTGGCAACACTCCGCATTTGGCAGGAGAGTCAAGACTTGGATGTTTTCTGTTTTCTCTGCTATGGTTTTCATGCTGCACAACCATGGGCAGCCTCTAGTTCTGTTTCCTTCCATTTGCCCACGTCTTACTTACTAGGAGATGTAATGTACCTGCTGTGTGGAGATGGCTTTGGCTGGCAACTCCTACTGCAACCACCAGCATGAATGTATTTAAAACACATCGATAAAATCACCCAGCAGAACCCAAACCAAACATAAACAGAACAACCCAAACCCCATCGACAGAAATAAATTCCCATGGCACAACGTAACAGTCTTAAATTTAATCTGATTTGCTGTAAACTCATCCAGGACTGTAGTTTTATAACTGCGTATATTCACCTCCATAGCATGCTGTGCCACTGTGTTCGTATCTATTTCTACTGCTTTTAATTATGAATATCCATTAAGCTCAACCCTCAGCCCAGGTTGCTAAAATGTACTCCAGTAGTACCAGAGCATTTTCCTGTACTACAGGTGTATATTGTGTTATTCCTTACAGTAATACATAACAGATGTTTGTAAAATAATTCTGCTCAGCTCCAAACCTACCTGGAGTCCTCTAATGAAGCAGTCTTGGGAGCAGCACTTCTGCAATGTTCTGCATTTCCATCTCCTGCTTTTTCACTTGGCTCCAAAGGAATTTTCCTCTTATAATG
Source organism: Columba livia (assembly GCF_036013475.1). Classification (NCBI taxonomy): domain Eukaryota; kingdom Metazoa; phylum Chordata; class Aves; order Columbiformes; family Columbidae; genus Columba; species Columba livia. The sequence goes on from NC_088604.1 coordinate 97,146,812, forward strand.
ATTTTCAGGGCAGCTGCACCCCGTATCCTCCCTTTTTCTTTCTTGGAGGAACTACCATTTATTTGTAACATTTATTTAGCATTCTGTGGTGACATACAACCTGTGCAAATTCCAAGTATTTAACCTTTGTTCCTTGCTGAAGCTTTGCACATTAACTTAAAACAGCAGAATTAAATGGGCACCAAGGAACACTTGCTGGAAGTAACTGATGAAATCTTGAGAGTACTGCTTGCCCTTACTGGTTGGCTGGTTTTTGTTGTTGTTACCTTGTTTTTCAAGCTGAGCTCCCAAACAAAATACTGAAGGACATTTATTCACTATAGAAAATTATTATGATTTTAGAAAGAAAAAAAAATGTAAACAGATCGATTAAGATTTGACTGATTCGTAAATTAGAGAAAAATTAGCTGCTATTAATTTTTTGAGTTTTCAGAGTATATATATGTCTTGTAACAAGGCCCAATGTTTCTATAATAGCTATCTTGGTGATAACCGATAACATGTTACTCTGAAGTAGCAGCAGCAAACAGAATTAAGAGTGTATACCCATGCCAACAGCAATGACAATCACTTCATCCCATTCCTTACCTGGATGAGGCCCCAGCAGCGTTGTCTTCTCTCGGTCTGATTGGAACAGCACGGGCTGCTGCCATATCCCACTGCAGGACAGCCAGGAGACCACCAGCAACCTTCTCCTTGGCTGCCATGGGATTTGGGAGCGTGGCTGTTCTCGTCAGAGCGGTCAAAGCGAGCAGACTAGCCAGGAACACGAGCTCTATTAGGAAATACTCTGGGAAACTTTCTGATGAACAGCAAATATTGCTGTTTGGGACAGCGATGGCTCTCCAGGATGCAAAGAGAAGTGCTACCGGGTTTTCCCCACGGTGCACCACAAGGAGGTTAAACTCCTCCGTGGAGAGATTTGCTCTGCAGGAAAATCACCAATGTCAACAAATGCTGAAGCTGAGACTTTGCTCTTCTATGTGAGGGGAAGCTCCTGCAGCAGTGGAGATGCTAGCAGAAAACAGTTTTCCAAAGTTTTCCTTCCTCGGTAGCCCTCTCTCTAAGGATTTCTCCTACAAGGTTGTGTGTCAGGCTCCCTGTATGACTCTGAGTACTTTTTAGAAATATTCTCTTTTGTGGTATATATACTTAGAAATATTCTATATTGTAATATAAATATCAGTTAAAATATGTGTTAGATACAGATTCATTTTTATAATTGTTTCGTATAATACCTTCTCTTAGAAAACTGAATTTAAGAAGGTATTAATTTTAAGGCTGAAAAATTAGACATTAGATTTTGTGCTATATTAAAGCTCAGTCCTGCTGACAGCTATGTATGTGCTTAAATTTAAACATGTGAGTAGTACTGGACTCACTGGGATTATGCACACAATTAAAATTAAGCATGCGTGAAAGTGTTTCAAGGTCAGAATCTCCAAATTCTTTCGCTTGTTTAGAGTAAAACAAAATCAAACAAAACAACACACGCACACGAAAACCTAACCACACACCACATACGAAAAACCACTACCACCAAACAAGTAAACATTCATTCATGTAATAAAATTGCAGTGGTGTTTATGTTGAGGGACTTGCTGGGATTTGATAGGCAAAGTATCTTACGAAACAAGTTTATATAAAACTTAAAATGAAACACTCCAATGCTGTGATTGCCTGCCCACACGGCCATATTTTCTAGTAGGAACGATAAATGCTTACTTTAACATCTTGAGCATCGGATGGGATTAATATATTTATTTTGTAATAAGGTGGCATGTTTCAAAGAAATGAACTACTTTTTTTTAATGTGTTAATTTCATTTTTCTATCAACACTAGTCTGATATTTCCAGAAAAATTAAAAACTAAAGTGTGTTTTACTTTGGGATGGAAATGTGCCTTATGTGTACAAGGTGCATTGAACTTTGCTAAATCACTCATAAAAATGCTCATGAGACAGTCCTGTCAAATTACAAGTTCAAATTAGATGGTTATGGAAGCATTGAAACTTTTTCCTGTCCAAACGTTTTCTCACTGCTTTCTAAAAGAGAGTTGTCCCTGGTGGTGGTGAATTTGGATCAGCACAGAAGAAAACAAAGTGGTTTCTCACACCTTGTTAATAATTACTGTCCTTACCGTAAAATGTAAACTTACTGAAGAGGCTCCGGGGCCAACAGAGTTCCCATAAAACCTCAGCCACCCATAATCTAGTCATAGCAATAGCTGAATTCTAGGTCCCCTGTCTTACAGGTCTTTATCCTCATCTGGAAGGCCTCAGCCCCTTGAGTTGGCTCCCAAATCAGTCACCAAAGTGTGTGGGGAGTAGCTCAGCCTCCCCAGCAGTGAATGGGGTGCTCTAGGGAGGCACCTCTGTCTTCTTCAGAGCCACAGACCCGGGATCTCTGCTAGTGCTTTGGCCTCTTATTTTCGGTTTAGCAAGGCATTGCTCCTTTCTTGCAAACACTGGTGAGAGGATGAGGTGGTGCTGCCTCTTTCAAGCATTCAATAGAGATACGCAATAGCCAGGTTCAGTTCCACTGGTTGTCTAACAAGGTTTAATCTCATGTTTCTTTTGATCTGGGAGGTTGCTCGAGCTATCAGATCGTAGCTGGGGAGAGGAACACACTCCATGCTCCTTGCTGAGGCCATGCAAAAAATAGGGGGAGGACAGCTGGCTCAGGAAGAGACTCTGATTCTGGTCCTTGCTCTCAGGGCTGCTTAAAGATTTTACACAAGCATTTTTTTAAGAGCAGAAATGGAGCCCGGTTCTCACTTCTTTGAAGCAAGTGGCCCTAAAAGGCACCTGATACTTGAAAGTAAGGCATGACTGCCCTGTGCAAGTGCTCATTCCCACTGCATAGGATAGGCATGATCAGAAACCACGTAACTTGGAGGAGCTAGGGGAAGATTTAATATTGGGAACCCACTGGACATAACCCCAAGGAAGGCCCTTAGGTGGGTAGCAGATGTGTTTGAGCACTTGTGCAGAAATGAAACTTTGAGGTGCATAGAAACAGAAAGCTTGCTGGCTGAAGCACATATGGGATCTGGATGCCAGGGAGTTTATAACCCTGGGTGAGGGTTTTCTGCAAAGGAGATTGGGATTTGCTTGCTTTAGGTTACTACAGCTCGTCCACTTTGAAGTTGCCATCCTAATCTGTCACAGGAGGGTTAGAAAAGGAGGAGGATCCAGATTCTCCTGCAGCTGCTGGCTGCGGTTGAGGTTCTGCACATCATCTTTGTCCTAAATGTCTCTCGGGAGAAACTCATAGAAAGGATATTTCCAGTTTAAAACAAACAAACTATAAATATTCCACTAAAAGGAAAGGACGTGTACCCGGTGAACTTTGAGATGTGCTCCAAAAATATGCTGCTGACCTCCCACTTGACATAATCTGTTTCCCTGTTAAACTGTAATATAATTAGGGCCTGCTCTAACCCTGACACTGTTTAATGCTTACATCAATGGAAATGTGGCCTCTTGGACTGCAGTGGGCATAAGGTCTACACGTAAAGTCTAAAATAACCCATGCCACAGTAGAAGGAAGGATAGCCAAGAGAGGATGCTTACCCCTCTTACCTTGCAAGATATTTAGGTCTCTTATCACATAAGTGTAAATGGGCTTTAGGCCAAAGATCTTTGAGAACTTGGAATCAAACCTCAACTCTCTTTTCACTAGTGCTAATGAAGTGCCGCTGAACTGGAGTCTGTGAAGTCACATGGGGAAGTGAAAGGAGAATTGGGACCAAAATGAACTGAGATCAAGTGTTGAGGGCAAAGACACTTCTACCAGCCAAAGCAGGGATTGGAAAATAGGTGATGACTATGCTGGTGGGCGACCATGGTGCTAACAGTCACCATGATGGTAATAGTTGATGACTGTTAGCTCATTTTGTCTCATCTCCTGCAGACGCTAAATTTCACCCAATAACCCTTCTGTTGAGCTCTGTGAGATATGCAGCAGGTGCAGTGAGAGACAAGCACAGGTCTTGGACTAGGATAATAGTAGAAGGGTGATCATAAACCCCCCATTTTGTAAGCGGTCCATTTGGGACAGGCATATTTACAAATAAGTAAGATTTAATTAATAGATTATGTCAGGAAGCCAAAGGATGCTGAAGTTCTCTTGCTACACAGCTTGCAAGCATGGGTTGAGAGGAGGCCCATGGCTCTTATCCTACTGGTACCCTGTAGTTGGAACGCCCACAATGGGGGAGAAGCTGCGTGAGCGTGCTGGTGTCATCCTGAGCCAGGCTGTGGCCAGGAACGCTGCTTTTACACCACCTCTTGTAAAAATGTCTGCAAAGAGCATTTTAAAAAGGGAAAAGTACAGTGTTTTAACATATATTCACATTGGTGATGAAACCTACAAAAGCTTAGACATATACATGGATATTTTAAGGATACAGAGCATGCATGAAAAAATGAATTGGTTTGTTATGTTATGTTGTATTATTTATCACTACTATTTTAAATAAAAATTGTGGAGACCTGTAATAATTGTAAACTAAAACCCAACAACCTGAGTATGTTTGACCGGCAGGCTCTGCAAAGAAAACTGTGTGCACATCACACTTGCTATGAGAGCTCCTTTTCATTTCTCAGCCCAACATATGGCTGATTTACAGCCTGAATTCAAGAGATTGTACAGATCAGTAAGGAAATCGTTGAGAAAACTTTGCAGCCTAAACACCCACTTTTCCACAATGTGCAAATCACCTGTAAAAAAAAGACCTGCTGAATTTAAATGTTGCATGCTAGATTAGATATTTTCTGTGCTTCATGCAGATGCTTTGAACACAAAATAAATCATCAACAAAAAATATCAAGATAAACCACCCCAAGCCAAATCCTTGGGGGATTAAATGAAAGCACATATGCCAGTTTGAATCTGGGGGGAGTTTTTGGGTACTCTGGCTTGTTTTGGGTACTCTGTCATATCTGCAGTTTCTGCTCCAGCCACTGATGATTTATCTGGCTGATTAAAGTGGACTAGTGTATAAATGGTTCTAACAGATGCAGCCTCACGAAAGCCAGGAAGCATAACATTGAGCCTAATTTATGGTTTCCAAACAAGTCGATCCTGCCATCCCAACTCGAGCTAAACTCCTTCTGAAGTGCTGGGCACAGCTATAAATTCATAATTCAGGCTGGGCTAGAGGCTGCCTGATATCTACTTGTGCCACAACACTTGTCTTTTGAAAGTAGACTTAACTAAATATTTCACAATTTTCCTGATACCATGTAGAACATCTTGGCTTGTACAAGGGCAAGAAATACTTCTGCATTAGCAAGGAAACCATTTTCCCCTCCAAAACATGACAAGCATCTGTCTCTTTAAAATGAGATGGTAAAGCATGTTTTACTTTGATCAGCTTTCATTTATGGGAAAAAATTATAAATTTAAATAGACTTGAACTATACTTTCCCTTTATGGGAAACCGAGTCCTTAAAAATTGTAAATCCCTCAGTTAATGTGGAGCAATATGATATTGAATTCCTGCAGAGAACACCATGAAGTCACGGTGGAATCTACTGAATACTCCTAACAGACCTTTACAGGAGTATTTCATTTTTATATCCTTACTTTTTCTCTCATGCTGACTGATGGCTGCTTCCATATCACAGTCTCCTTTCTGTATACAAGGGGACAATAGTGTCTTCAGTTAAGTAGGTCCTTACAGTTTTAAAGTAGTGTGTATGTTCATGTGTAAAGTATCACTAAAAAGCCTTCCATATTTATCTGCAAAAGAAAGCAGACTCTTGAAGTGATAATCAGCAGTTCTGGAGAATCAGTCCTCTCTCATTATGGGTACAGCCCTGCAAAATTAATTGGGGCTGACCTTGCACTGAACTTGACAGGAATGGTATCTGAGGAGAAACTCCCACATCGGTTTTTAAATGTCTTGATAAGTCCTGACAATACGAAAGCGCCTACTCTAACTAGCTCCATCTGTATCTGTTAGAGATTGCTTTCACAGGACAGCTTTCTGTCTGCAGAAACAACCACCAAAATGCCCTCTCATACACTAACCAATTTTCTACTTCTCCTCGCTGATCCCCTCTGTTCAGCAGGATTTTCTCTGAGTTTCCTGGTCCTTGAAGACAAAGCAAAAGCAAGATCTTCTTAAATATGGTTGTACAAACTATTATTCAAATAGTCCCAGGAAGCAGTGACAAAAAAAAAAAAAAAAAGAAGTTATAAGGCATAGAATTCCTAGTTTAAAAGGATACATAACTTAGAAAATCATCCACTTAATTTTGTTTCTTTAGATTAGTTTAATAACTCCATCATATTTCTAAATCTGCTTTACTCTTACATTTACTTGTGTGTTGTAAAGAGCCTGAGATTGTTCTGTAGAACATGGGTCAAAATTACCTATTAATAACAAGTGGCAATTCATACAAAACTGATCAGAAACAAACAACCAAAAAGCATTTTTTCCTGCAGTTGCCCTGATGAAGTTTCTTGCTTGTCTCCTCTTTTTCTTTAGCTTGCAAAATCTCTCTATACGTAGCAGCTCTCCTGCAGTCCCTGCAGTCCCCAGGGCCTTAGCTCCAGTCCTATTTCTACTTTTATTACTATTTCTTATTTGCTGCACTTATAGTTTAATTTTCACTAGGAAAGCAGAGCTGATCCATTTTTCTTCTTTATATTTTACATTTCCATGAAATATGGCAGTAAAAATGCCTGATGGGAAGTGCTTCTCCTGTCAGTAAATGACAAGCTGAGCACAGATACGGGTATGAAAACTCTTCCAGCTGATTGTTATAGTCCCAGAAAACGCTTTTCTTACCAGTCATCATTGCTGATATGCGACACACATTAGCTGCTGCATGGAGGCTCAGCTCAGCATGGAAGGCTTCCAAGAACGCTTCAGCCAGCAAAGCCTATGGCCTCGGATGCACGGGCGTGTGGGACGGTGTGTGCAAACAGCCGGATATTAATCCTGTGCATTCCTAGTTCAGTGCAGGAAATGTTTACTCCTGAATAACTTTCTGAAAAAGTAGGTTTTAATTATTTGATAAATCACAAACATCAGGAGTGAAAAAGAATAATAAGACAATTTACCTTAGAGATGGTTATAAAATATAGTGTAACTTATTTTTTTACTAACTAGGCACTCCTCTAAAATCCACTAACAATGCAGGCTTTAGTGCAACAGGTGGAGAAAACACTCTGCTTTTGTGTTCTATGTTCAACAATGTTTTTGTGCTCTGCCTCTCTTTAAAGTTCCTAGGTTTTTGTTTATTTCAATAATTCAGCATCCACTCAAATTCTAAACCTTTGTTGTATTAGAAAAATAACAGTAATTACTATACTTCAAAGTTCTGTAACAAATTAATTGATCAGCCCATACTTATAATAAAACTGCCAAAATAACACAAACCAGTATTATGCCTTGACAAAAGACCACAATATTATACCTTGTCAGGTGCTCTCATACCAAATCTGCTAGAAAAATAATCCCACAGAAATAAGTTATAATATTTTATGGAGGCTACTTTAGCTCTTTGTTAACAGCAAGTGCTAAGTTAGGCAAGATTTTTGGATGGGACCTATTCAGCTGTGCATTTAATTGCCGTGCTGAATCCAGGCTTCCATTCAACAGCTGAAAGATTGTTAGCCTTTTTAGAGCTTGACATAAAAACTCTTGCATATAAGAAAAACATACCCAGAATCTTTACTGGGGCTGCTAAATACTGCTGTGACACACACATTGAGCAGTAAGAATAGGTAATAATTCATCTAGAGGGCATCCAGCTACAAAAGGCTGCGGTCTGATGGCCCATTAGAGTGCTAATTAAAATTAGACATAAAAATAAAATACAGCAACATTATCTGTGATTTCCATTTGGGAATCCCAGCTACTTCAACAGGCTGGGAAACAGAACCAGAGGAAAAATAGCAGGTCGTCCAAAATCACAAAGAAATAATAACAACAACAACAATAAAAACAACAGTAACAACAATAATAATAATAATCCCTCTAATTTCTTGACTCCCAGTCCAGTGAGCAGCACATCCTCACCTGCCTCATTAATTACTTTCAGTGTAGAAGGACTAAAGCCCAGTTCCACAGAAGGAAGCTGGGCATGGTGAGAATGAATGTCCCATCTCTGCCATTTAACTTGCAGCACAAAGTTAAGCAGCACCATGATTGAGGCATTCATGGCCCCTAACTTTTCTAAACTTGGGCTAAGGATTGAGCTGGTCTTTTAATAAAACACCATCAGCGAGAGCACGTGGTCTGAAGAGAAGGACCCGAGTTGGGTTCTCACCTCTGGCTGGGAGGGATGAAACTCATGTTCCCTCTTTCTGAGGAGAAATGATCTAACCACAAACGAAGCAGCTATGCCGTTGGGGAAATCTTTCTCTTGACTTCTCCTGCTCAAGTTGTCCCACCATGAAGTACAAGCCAGTTAGTAAACCAGATGGTGCCTGACTTTACAGCCTCATGGTGAGGACATACCTCTGGACAAGGGGCATCCCAGAGTCCAGCTTTGTCTCTGTGTAACCATCTTGGATCAAAGAATCACCGGATAGAAGAAGAACCCTACCCCACAGTGGGTGACATTTCGCACTGGACTAGCAGTTGTGGGGCACCCCAGGTGGGTGCAGTGACACCCTGCATCTTCCCCTGTTGCTGAGGTGGCCTCATCAGCAGCCTCCAGTACTCCCAGAGCAGTCAGGACTTGGGCTCAGGGAATGCTTCTGTGATTGCAATTAAGGCAATCTAATTTTAAAACTGTGTGCAGCTCTATCGGTTTCATTTTACTTACACTTCGTTCTTATTATCTGGGCAAGTTCCTGTACAGTTAAAGCCAAAAAAAATAAACCAGGAAAGATAAGAGGTTGAAAGTTAAGATCATTCATCCGTTCCTTTCATGGCAAGGCACATGTCAAGTGGGTGAGAGGACAAACGATAAGCAGAGTGAAAGTTGCAATGGAAGCCTTGGTTTTGAATCTTCTGTAAATTGCAAATCTGTGCCATATATTGTTTTTATTTGAAATAGTATTTATGTAGAAATCAATGTTTAATAATTAGAAATCTGCATTTGTAATTATTATGGGAAAGAGTAATTTACATATTTACTAGGCAGATAACAACTGATGTTTGAAGTATCATTGATATTATGTCCCAGAGTGATCTTTGTATATGCACAATTCCAAGGGCAATCAGTGGGAATGGGTAGTTATTATAGCGGGTATGTACATGTGTGTCTTGTGTGTAGCAGCATGATGATTCCATAATGTATCCAAAATATTTGTGATTTAGCACAGTAAAAATAGACATATTCTCTCACTCGCTGCCTCTCACACTCCATGTTTACCCAGAAGACTACAGAACATGAACCATAATGACATTAGTCCACCTAAGGGAAAATTACACCACCAGCAAATAATTTCCAAGCATTTCTTTCAAGTCATTTCAGGATGAGAGTTTTGTACTCTGACAAACAGTGTGACTAAATGCTGATTTTTCGTAGTCGCAGAGGCTAAATTTATCACTTGTTGAAGTCAAGGGGAACCTTTCCATTGACTTCAGTAACAGTTGAATCAGGTCTCAGTATTTACTTTGATCAATAATAATTTTTTCACACATAAAGCCATTGATGAAGTTCACTGTGAATCTCTAGCTGCTCTGAGACAAAATCTGGCATGCTGTTACAAGGTGGAAAGGCTGTGGAGGGAGAGATGAAGGGGAGAATCTGTGAAGATGGAGCTTTTCTTGCCATTAAATGGATGTGACTATAAAGGCACCATGAAAGAGAGATAATTTATGCTTACCTGGAGAGCAATTAGTGTACCTGATGTATCATTAGCTTGTTCAGTGGAACCAGTGAATTTACTTTATTCAGTCTAGTTTAAGATGTGATTCTTTCAAATATGGGACCTCTTTTCCTTGTTAGCTACGATCTGGATGTATCCAAAGAGATCAGAAATTGTAATTACAGGCTATGGTGCATAGCCAGCTCCTCCACCCATGCACGAAGTCCATCTGAATAAAAACAAAAACAAAGCAAAACAAAAAACTTTGAAAGGCTTCAGCAAGAGGAAACTAAAGATATGCTTGGCTGGGCCAGCATCAGGGCTGTCTCTTAGCTGGAGAGCGGGGTTGTTTGTATAACTTGCCATACACTCTGCACTCCCAAAGCACTATATATAATGACTGAGAACCTTGTGGAACATTTAATTTAGTAAAGTTCCATTAAAGTTCACAATAATTTTGGGCACCAGAATCTGGTCCTGAAATGTACGTTTTGTTGCACCCACTGGTAATTTTATTATCAGTGTCTCTGCCTTATTAGTGGAGAAACAAAAAGTAAAATGACAGAAAGTGAAAGAGAAAATTAAAATGACTCATTTAAACTTAGGAAGCTTCAGGGGCAGGAGCAGAAGGACCCATGGGAGAAAAAAAGCTGGAAAAAGGGAACAGAAAGGGAAATTACGGAATCCAGGGATACAGGGAGGCAAAAGAGAGAAGTGAGAGGGGGAGAAACAGGGAAGTGGCAAAGAAAAGGAGAAGCTGCTGTTTTAAGGAAAGGGGAAAGGGACTATTAGTGAAACAAAGCAAAAGAGAGAAGAAAATGGGAGCATCCAAAAAGGAGATAATAGACAAATGTATTTAGAGGGTTTATCAGATAGTGATGGAAACTGGCAGTAAGAGAAAGGTAAGCTGAGGAGAGGAAGCAAGGAGCAGATGAGTTTTGTCTTCAGTGTTAAAGAGTAAAAGAAGTTCAAATAATGCACTTATTTTCCTGTACAGGGAAATACCACTTGAGTGGTATTGAATGTAAGGCAGACCAGCATTTGCTATACAGCTTCTGTGAGAGTCTGTCCTCTGGCTCTGGGGGTTTTAACTCCCTTCGGTTTTTGGATCCCTTAGCCCTGTAGACACCCAAACCTTTCAGAGTGAATTTGATCATTACTGCTGTAGGCTTGGAGATTTTTTAAATCACTTTTTGGGTAAATTCTTGCAAGTATCCCAAAGATGCCCAGGTGGTCTCCAGACGGCAGCTGAAAAGCCCTGGGCTGGGTGGGGGTGGTGATGCTGCTCGTACTGCAGATCACTCCTGTAGTTCAAGCAGCAGAGATCTAAACCTTGGAAAAAATGGTCCCAAGTTTCAGCTCTAGCATTAGTCCAGTCAGATGGGAAAATCGTCTCAAAACTAGAGCATGTTTTGTGGAACAGGGGAGTCTTATCACACAGATTCGGACCTGAATGTACTCCATAGCAAAAGTCACAGTGAAAGTTAATTCCATTCACAGAAATGGAGAATACTTTTTTTGGGCAGAGTCAAAAGACCTGATTCTGTGCTGATTTTATAACATGATAAGTCTGAGTTCTGGAAACCTCTTTCTCATATGTGTGCCATGCAGGGAAAAACTGAACCCATCAGGGTTACAGTAATTTCAAAACTTAACACAATTAAACAGCAAAGCACACAGAGACACAGGTTTTACTTAAGATATCACTACACATTTTATTTATTTACATCTCATTATATTTTCACCAGACCAAATAGGTTTAATGGAACTGCATGACCATAAACCAACATAGAATCTGGATGGGACGTGAGGATTTTAATTGTGTTACTCTGACTGACATCCTACTGTTTCATAAATGTTAAGATAGGAGACAGCAGAAAGCTGCTGCTGTAAGGACGTGACTCCGTTGATCTGTATAATGATGTCTATAGCTCTGTCTAGCAAGGAGACAGCAATATTTTAGTTTTATTCAAATACCCACAGTGTATGACATGGTGTCAAGGGATGTGGAGGCAGGAGTTGGTCAGGACAATGTAAAGGAAAGGATTTTTTTACACCAAAACTTATGGAGAGCTGCAAGGACCACACTGTGGGGTGATATTCAGCCTGATGCCTCTGCAGAGAGTGAAAGACCCAATTCTTATCAGTCTTCTGTTGATGAGCTACTGTACCTGGCTTAAGGAAAAGCAGAAATAATGAACATGAATGTCACATCTGTGAAGTGACTGCTGTTTCAGCGGGACTGTTCCCTGAAGTTTGTGACAAAAGAGAGAAATGAAATGGAAAAGGATCAGTAAATGTTGAGGGGCAGGCAAATTAAAGATATTTTGTGAGATGGAAAATGAAACTGGCAAAGAACATTAGAGCATCTGGCAGCTCTACTGGGTTTTACTTTAACTTCTTGATAGCCTTAGTTATTAATATTATATATATATATATAATATTTTTTTTTTAACTGGAGTATGATCCTACATCCTTACTGTGATCAAGTTAGCTTTAGTTTTAAAGGGGAGCAGGACAAAACCCATGTGACATGGTGAAACTGGGTTTATTTTTCACTGTGGTTTCATTTTCTTTTTTCACTGAAGAATTTCAAGCCAGGACATGTTTCAGTGGCCTAATCTCTAATGCGCACAGCAACAGCCTCTCTGTTTGCTTTGCAGGGAGGAGCTGGCTTACTTCAGGAGTAGGTCAAGAATGAACATAACTGGTTCGCTGTCAGTTTTTAGTACTGGCTGGAGCTCACAGGCAACAATGGTACCAGCAGTGGTAAACAGTCTTGTGTAGCAAACAAATCTCTTTGCTTTAGTTTTGTGCAAGTTCGTATGATTTCAAAACAAAATCATAATCTGCCTACTTGGTGAGGTGTTGTTATTGTACAGATGTCGGTGACTTTTAAACAACAGGATAACAACACATGGATTTCCAGGGTACTTCTGCCCACATTGAATGAGGGAGCTGCTTCTTCCCTCTTCATTATTCTCTGACATTGTTCTGCTTAGCTGAAAATACTCCAAATTAATTCCCACTTTGGGTAATGCTAGCTGAATAAGAACAAGCAGTTGCTAAACCTCTGTCAGAATTACAGCAGGCACCTGGTCATCGCTACTAAAACTGATGTTGCTAACACGTTTCCACAATAACTTCATGCTCAGGACTTTCCAACCAATTATCTTTTGGGAAGAAATTTTCCACATTTGGCCTCTGCTTGAGAGCGATTTTTTTTTCCTTCTAGGCTTGAGGAAAACTGTGCCAGCTGTTCTTGAACACAGCATGAATTATAAAATTATGCCTGTGAAGTCAAAAGAACTTCATTGGCTGCACCAAGCTGAAATCTAAAGCTTGCACTAGACCCTCCTGAAGAGCAAAGTTTTTGCCTGGCATTATACTTGACATTGATTTACCCAGGCTAACAAAGATAAGCCAACAAACATGTTTTGAAAGAGCTGAGAATGGTTTATCTGTAGGTGAGTGGAAAAAAAAGGAAAGCCTGCAGCTTGCACAAGCTGCAAACAGGGATCTGCCAGGTAGGTCAGAAGAACTTACTCCTGCTTCTGCAAAGGGCACTTCATTGTGTGAGGAGAACAGGGAGAGACTGCACCTTCCCCAGAAGGAAAGGCAACTTCACTACTCCAGGCTCATTCCCCTTCCCCGACAGATTATTATTTTTCTTTCAAATGCAGACAATTAAATGTAAAATAGGAGTGTTAAATTTGCAAAGTTGAGCATGCTAGCACTGGGACATTTAAAAAGCTGAGATTACTACTCCTGTCTGTGTGGCTAATGTGTACATTTACATATATACATATACACCCAGTCAGCCGCGTGCTCACAGAGGGGAGATACAGAGGGACTTTCAAACTAGTATTAGAAACTGATATCCTTGATAAAATGCTCCAAGGCATTAATACATCCCAGAGTATAGCACTTGAGACAAAGTATCTATTATCAAAACAACAGCCACATTGAACATTATGAAATTAGCCAGTTGGAGTGTGTGATCAGGGTATACATTTTATATATGAATGAGCATATCGGTTTAGTTAGAACATCCGCAAGCTTGAAATGTCCCATTCTTTCTATGTTTAGTACAGAAACTTGAAGATTGTCTTAATGACAAGTTTGTATGTATTGTATATGGAATATTATCCAACTGGATAACACTGTGCATCTCCCTGTAAGCCTTCTGCCCTCTCCTGGGTAAATGCTTTTTTTGACATATCTTATTTTCTAGCACTTTGGGGGCTGTTAGAAGGCAGTTTCTGTTGTTAAACAAACCAGGAAGCTATGGAAACAAACAAACAACAACAAAAAAGAACAAAACAAAAACCCCTTCACCACAGCCACCACCATATTTCCTTCTCATCTATAGGAACTCTCTGATTTCCCCCGAAAGGAAAAAAAAACCAAACCAAACCAAACCAACAACAACAACAAAAAACTGGCTTTCTGTCGTTTCATTACACGAGTCTTTCCTCCTCAGGGGAGAGATTGAAGTCTTCCTCTTCATGTCAAGTGAACTTTTAGCTGTCGTCTGAGTCAGGATGGGGAAAGGGGGTTGAGGAGCTGAGGCTCGGCGCGGAACAGTACGGTACCGCACCGTGCCGTACCGAGCCGAGCCGTTCCGAGCCGTGCCGGCGGGGAAGCCTTGCATCACCGCTACGGGCTCCGCTTCCCTCCTCCCTCTCTTTCGGAGAGGCTATTAATAGCATGACATCAGCCCGGGACTCGCCGCCAGAGTAAATACCAGCCCTACCCGCTCGGCTATATAAGGGGAGTGATGCAACCGAAGCGAGGAGCAGAGGAGCAGGGAGCGGCGAGAGCTGCTCTCCCCGGAGCGGAGGAGGAGGCGGCCGTCGCTGGCGGGACGGCAGCGCTGCGGGGAGGGTGCGGAGCCCTTTCCCTCGGCAGCAGCGGGAGGAAGGTAGGTGGAAGCGCGGACGGGGGGACGCCGCCACTCACTGTGCCGAGGGGCTGAGCGCTGTGGGAGATGCCCGCCGCGGGGTCCGTGGCGAGGGGAAAAAGTTTTTCCGGCGGGAGCGCAGTCGGGTGCGGCGGTGCCGCTGCCCTCCCGTGAGATCCCGCCGAGCCCTCGCGGCTCCTTCCAGGCTCTCACATTTGGGGGAACCCCTGCCCGGGCTGCCGCCAGATGTGAGCGCCGGGAGGGAGGGACAGAGCCCGCCGAACTCGGCTCTCCCCGGGCCGGCAGCGCCGCTCGGCACCGCGCGGTGGCGGCCGCGGCGGACGGAGGGAGCCGGTCCCGGAGCGGTGGGACTGCCGGAGCGCGGGCGGGCGGCACCAGCTCCCCGCAGGGTCAGCGGGGACTGAGGGGCTGTAGCGGGACTGGCCAGGCCATGAATAACCCCCTCACTGCCGCCTATAGATATATCTCTTGATATACGCATTAAATGAGTGGGAGCTCTCAGTGTGACCCAGAGACATTCACTTTTCTTTCTGTCCCCGCGTCTTGAGATGAAGATCAGTTGCTAAGCTGTTGCCTAATCAAATCAGGCGTGACACAACAGCAAACTTGTCTCAGATAATGAGTTTCCTGTTGGAAATCAGTTTTGCTCCTGGTAACAGCATTTGGGAAGCTGGAGGCAGCAGAAAATGGTTCGGGAATGATGTGGGATGTCAGAAAGCTTAAGGTCAACCAGCGTGCACAGAGGTTGTGAACTGTAATTGCTCTTAATGCTGTTTAAGATTAACCTCAATGGTTATCGGGGTTTATTGCATCAGCAGCAGAGGAAAAGGAATTCATATGAAGAAATAAAACCAAGAGGCACAGTCAGCCATCTGCAGTTAGGAGGGGAAAAAAAAAAAAAAAAAAAGAGACTGAAAGTAGTCACTTTAAGTATTACTGTTAAACAAGAATACCCTTAAATAATAGAAATGAACAGCTAGGAACTATGTACTGAAATTAAACTATTGGCAAACGAGATGTAAAAGTTGACTGTAGATGGAAAGAATCAGCAGCAAAAGAACAAAATGTAGGGGTAGAATGAATGAATGAAGTTGTTTGCATTTAGCTGAATTGGGAGGGTACTGTTAACAGAAAAGGTATTCTCTTTGGAGAATTCCAAAACGAAGGATAAAGTAATGAAAAATTAACTCACACTATGAACAAGCTGTGCCTTCCCAGTGCAGGTCGGTGAAATGTTCGGCACCTTCAATGTCAGTAACTTCAGAAGGACTCAAACCAGCCTTGGAGCAGAGGTCCACGTGCGTGGTCTAACAAAGTAAACAGAGATCATATCGGAAAGGGCCAGATCTAATCACACTTTAAGGCCTGATATTCTTATTCCTAATGTTTCCCCAGCCTTCACTAATCCAGAGAAAATGAGACAGTGCTCTTGATGGTTTATAGACAGAGATACAACATGTACAAAAGCTAAGGACAAAAGGGCAACTTCTTGCATTTTTTTCAGTAGCAAAATCTAATTATCATTGCTGTAAAATGTTTCTAAAAGTGGAATTGTTCCTCAGAAATTAGAAAACATCTGCCTTGTTATGAAAAGGGAATCTTTTCAGCTTACTGAGTATATTTGACGTAAGACTGAGAGTGATTACTCTTGTTATTTGTTTCACGGTGGCTCCTAACTATCAGAGTGGAGCCCTTCCCTCCCAGGCACTGTCGAGAAGCCCTGTTCCAGGAAAGTAAAGCAGTGGCAAACAGCCCTGCAAAATGGGACTCTGCTCATGGCAGAAATCCTTACACAAGCCTCAGCCCCCTGGTAGGCCCTCCCTTCCCTAAAGTCTGAATAAATAGAGATGCCTTTCAGGATGTCTGGAAGGTCAGTGAGCTGCTTGGGCAGGACAGCAGCAAGTTTCTGTAGTCAAGGACACTCCCCCCTCTGTGCCGCCTCTCCCTTTGGGCACCCTCCTGTTCCTTGTTTTTTTATTTTAATATACTAATGACAGACAGATGAGAGTACCTGAGGACATTATAGTAGGGTTTGGTTGGTGCTTGTGGTACATTTGGCACTAACAAGTAGAAATCCACAATTAACACAATTTCTCAGACATGTTACTAAAACACAAACATTCTTGCTTTCCTCTGGTGCTGCTGACCTTAATTAAAAGTTCACCTAAACTGAAAAATAATTGAATAAACCACCAGTGCTGGAAAATGATTAGCCCCATTAATTATTTTGTAGGCTTGAAAATGGTTTTGCTGTTAATTTAAGACTCCTGGTTGGATTGAATTATACAAAATTAACTTTGTTGAATGAAGCCACCACTGGGAGCCAAGGGGACTGACATTCAGTGAAAACAGCTAAAATTTCTGCTAGCGATGAAGGGTTCAGTGTCATCTGGAATTAGCCTGTTTAAGTGAGTTGAATGGTTGAATGTTGATAAACGACAAATAATGCTGGGAAGATTTTAACTGGAAATTATAGGGCTATTTCTGACTTGTTGGAAAAGAGTGACTGTTTAGTTTTCTGAGATTATAGGATTAAACCATATCAGTACTTTAAAAGTGACTCATGAGCAGGGGCTTTCTGAAGAGAATTACATAAATTTCCCAAGGTCTTTCTGAATAACAAATTGTTCTAAATAATTTCCTCATCTTTAATAACTACGGGTGAAATCCTTGCCCCATTGAGGTCAACAGTAAAAGTTCTTTTGATTTCACTGGGTTCAGGACTTCACCCCCAGATCCTTGGAAACCTTGAGCTCTTCTGTGGTCAGTGGGTGAGGAAGAAGTGAGGGAGTCTCTGCAGCTGGACATGGTACTTTCTACCAACTGGCAATTCATTGTTCTCACATTTTTATATTTACCTCACTTAGCAATGAACCAGATTCTACTCTCATTTGCACCAGTGTGTATTTATGGTGTACTTTTAGATGTCTCTGAGTAAAATCTATCATCTTGTCAAAGTATGCAACCCCAAACATTTCTCACTGGGCTACAGAAGTAGAGTACACGGAACAATGCAATTCTAGATTGACCATGTGGAAATTTAACTTACCCACACTGCTGCCCCAAGGCAACTATTTGCTTACCTGCACTAAGTTAATTACAATTGACTTTCCTGTAACTATTACATTCCTAATCAAGGTAGATAACGTGCTATAATTATCCATGCGGCAACTGGAAAAAAAGAACACAAACCCTACACACCAAAGAAAGCTGAAAAACCAATGGTTTTCAGGATAGCTGACTGCTGAGTTTTGTCTCTCTCTTTTCTTTTTTTTTCCCCTCAGTGGGGTCACCAGTTTTCACAAAGCACACAGGGGGCCATTCTCCCTCCAAAACTGGCTAAAAAATTACTAAGAATGACTAAAAAGAGGAAAGTAAAGAGTACTGTTGGGTAAGTTAATTTTCTCAGGAAAACTAGTAGAAATTAGGTTCCTCCATGGGTTTCTCTTTGCATAATTCCCCTGAAGTATCTTCAGTCACACTGTTTTATATCAGCAGGAGATCTAACCATAAGTATTTAAGAATTTCAAACCTCTCATTGAGGGCACGCGAGGACAGTTTCAGATTTTACAAGAGCAAAGGAATGAAACAAACCACTTCATGTTTTTTGTGACTCAATCCCTCCAACTCAGCCTGTGCTTTGAAGCCTCAGCATGTATAGACTTTTACCTTTGTGACGTCTCTTATTGTTAACCGTTTTTCAGGAGTTTATAACCAGATCTGCAACTTTATGTAAGACTGAGCATGATAATTTTGTGACAGATTCTGTCTTGGTTAGCAAACTTCAGCTTCTAGGAGAACTTTGAGCTATGCCTAAATGTAGCCGAGATCAAGGCACACTGTTCATTTGAAGATGGAATCTGTGGTGGTATAACTATGAGGATGGAGATACTCTTACACTCCTTCTGTGCTTTAATTAATAATAGTATTTCTTTGGTTTCTGATTTGTTTTCCTTATTATCTCTCCTGATTCTAATTTGCCACACATTGCCAGTTTAAAACTTTTTCCGCACTAAGTTTCAGAAAGACCTAGATATTGTGTGATGTGTTAATACTATTATTATTTTTAAATACCAGCTTGAAGGTACCCTAGAGTAGAAGTTTTCACTTGTGACCAAGTTCTTAACTGCTTGACTCTAGTGAGAGACTGGGGTAGGTGGGGAGTGGGGACTGAAGCAATGCAAGAAATACAGTATTATTTCACATTATAAAATATACCTCTAAGAGATTTTTGCCTTTCTAAAGTTGTTGAAAGACTATAATTATTGTCTCTTTTTACTTTTCAGCAAAATGATGGTCCAACACTCAGGCCAGGTATCTGCATTAGAAGTCAGCGCCTCCGCAATTGTTCCCACTTTGTCCCCTGCAGGGTCACTGGGGTTTGATGATTTCACAAATTTAACCCCACTGGTGAAAGAGGAACTGAGGTTCGCCATTCAGAACAAGCGTCAGTCCCACAGGATGTCTTCTACCTTGGACACGGTGACAGTTTCTGAAAGGCCAATTGAAACATCAATCATGAAAACAGAGGTATGACTTTTCAAACAGCATTTCAGTATGAATGATTAATTCTCTAATAAAATTTCACCACAAGACCAGTAATTTTATCGGACAACCCTCTCCACCATATTTGATCCTTTCAAGCCTACTGCTTGGCTTTCTCTTAAGTGCTTCTAGGAAACACTCTGGTATTTCTTATTTCCATTGAGGCCTATAGTTAGGTATTTTATCTTTTATTATGAACTAAGGACAATGTTTTACAGATATTAGAGCAAGAGCTGATCTGGTTTCCCAGCCCAGTTTTGGCTGATCTGGGAATAAGTCACTGCAGCTGTACTTCAGTGAGGACAGGGGAGTAGGACCCATGTGGGCTACACTGAGGCAGACACAGTCATGCTATGTCCACACTAGGTTTTTACTTTAAATAATAATCTCTGTGGAAAATATTCCTCTTATAAAGTAGAGCAATGGCTGAAGTTAGGGAAATCGCTACACATTGGTCTGAGCCTCCACAGGAAACAAACCCAAGCTTGAAGGAGTGTGTTAACATCCTGTTTTTGGCACTGCCTTTAGTTCTCTGCAGTCTTGCTGCCTCCTTCATGCCACATCCCCTGCTCTGCTTCCCCTACTTCTTCCTCCTTGGGAAAGGGAGAAGAGATGGGAATGTGGAAGACAGCCTGGGGAGATGCCTGGCAAGTTTTTTGAGTCCCATTGATTTAAAATGATCCATCACATGGATTACATCCATCCAAACTCCAGTTTTTTTTATTGACTATTCTAATGGAGTTACTAACATTTTACTGTACAGCAAGCAAGGTCAGAATCACATCCTTATGTAACTTGTGATGTGAGCACTGACAACACTATACATGTTGATTTAAAAACGCAGAAGTTATCAAAATACAGGTCGAATATTTGCAACACCTTATGGATTGTGTATCTGTTCTATGGGATAGTTTTCTCCTGAAGAGGATGAAAGAAAAAAGAGAAGAAGGGAAAGGAATAAAATTGCTGCTGCAAAGTGCCGAAACAAAAAGAAGGAAAAAACAGAATGTTTGCAGAAAGTAAGTGACTGATATGAATTGTTCTTATTCCATCATCCTGCCAAGATCTGAACAGACAGCACAGGGGCACTGTTGTAGTAGGAAATACAGAAAGAGGTCACTCAAAACTCTGTCAACCCATCAAAACGTTAGCTATTAAAAAAATGAACGTGCTACATATTGAATAAAGCCTGGCTAAAACTAGAAAAAAAGTGAAAGCATGGTAGGAGTCAAAAGAGGTTACTGTTTCAGAGACCCATCTTGTCTATGGGGATAATGTGAATTCAAACTATTTTTTGTGTACCTTGAACATAAAGTAGTAAAATCTCATTTCATATAATATCCATTGTGGAGACCAGGAGCCTACAAACACTGACAAGTGGTCTCTGGCTTCTGTACGAAATACGTGGCACAGTAGCTTAGCCCTGAAGTCTCTCTCCTAAAGCTCCAGTACTGTCTTTACCTACTCTGCCACAAAATAAAACAATATTGCACCAGCATCAGGCCTGTCTTCATCCCCATATCTGCGGGGTGGGAGGGGCAGATTGGAAGCTATGTCCTTACTTTGTTAGCTTAACAAGGGTTTGCAGATAAGTGATATGATGTTCTAGGGAGTTAAAAAGAAGTGTAGATAATTTTGGGTAAATTTTTGACCCAAAAAAGTTCAGAGTAATTTTGTGGAAGGTAGCAGCAGTGCTTTGGATGCCTGCTCTTGTAATTCAACACAAATCTGCGTTTGGCCTTTCAGCTTTTGTTACACTCAGTTCAGAAGGTAACTGTCAATCCAGGTGGTTTTTAGACTAGTATCAGTGGAAGGATGTATAGTTTCACCATTACAGAACACTAAGAACATGCAGTTTCTTTCTCAGCTACCCATATGCTTTCCCACCAATAAAAGACTGCAACTATTAGATAAACACTGCAATTAACTATGTGAACTACTCAGTCTAATAGTTGTGTCTGTCTCTTGTGACTAGGAATCGGAAAAGCTGGAAACTATCAATGCAGAATTAAAAGCCCAGATTGAAGAGCTAAAGAATGAGAAGCAGCATTTGATATACATGCTAAATCTTCACAGGCCCACTTGTATAGTTCGGGCACAAAACGGAAGGACACCTGAAGATGAAAGGAATCTTTTTATTCAACAAATCAAAGAAGGCACATTACAAGGTTAAGTGGTATGGCAAATGTGGAAATATTTATAGTGTTTTTAACAACTACCAGAATCCATGGAGGATCTGACGTAATGTGTAGGATTCTATTAGTCAAGAGCCTTTAGGAAGGGCAGAATGCTTTCTTAAGCGGAAAGAATCATTTTGGCTTGACAGAGATTGTTCCCCTTGGAAGATCTGGTCTCAATCAAACTGAAGAGTCTTCTGCCTCAAATATAGGTTTTGCACCTGCCATACTTGCTGTTCCTAGGAGCTACAGACAACAGCTTCAGAAGTTTTAGCTCTCTGCTAGTACACAGTATCTGCACTCACAAGGTTTGTGCTAGAACACTAGGACTCCCGATGATGCACGTGGTACCGACAGCTGTGCTGGATGGACACTACATTTCCTTGTCGCCGGTAGGGAAAGCAGACTGAGAGTATTTTTAAAGTTTTGAAGTTTCCAGAAGGATGGTTTCTGGCAGAATGTCCCGATACAAAATGTTGCATTCTAACCTAACACACACACAAAGTCCTTAGTTCCAACTAAGCTTTGTCTTTTTTTCTCACAACACTTGTGTGGGTTTTTTCTGTGACTCATCTCAGAGACTGGATTTGTAAACCTAGTAGATGTGACAAAGAAATGTTTTTTGCAAAACGTCCATCTAACCAAGTTTGTATTTCATGAGATGGAACCTCACCTACTACCCTTTGGAGACTACAATTTTTCCTTGAATTGCTCAAGAGCAGCTTGTACCACCACTTGGTGATGTGGTGAACTGGACCTACCAGAAAGAGGAGGATAACTGTGGAGGGATATCAATACAGGTTTTGTCTGAGCAAAGAATTGCAAGATTGAATCCCAGGCTCATGAATTATGAAAAGGTGTTTGTTTTGTTTAAAAACCCAAACATCTTGGAACTAATCCTGCCAGCCTTAATTCATCCTATTAACCCTCACTCCATAATGTCCATGGACATCAGTGGCCCTGCGTATGCAGGTAGCTCTTACAGGCATAAGAGCTTGACAAAGCTTGTGCCATCCTGGTCAGGATTACTTCCTTTTGCCAGATGATTCAGAGGGAAAACTTACGGTTGCAGCTACTTTTATTTTACATTTGAGAGGCAACTACAGTCAAAAGTGTTACTTAGAATTGAAAGGAGGCAAGAGTTTTGATGTAGTGAATAACTGTTTTTATTTTTTCATTAAATACTAACTTTAGATGGTTTTGAACTGGTAGAAGAGCTGCTGGACAAAACAGTTGGAGCTATGAGTGTTTAAATTCTGATGTTTCTGTGAAATTCTCAGATTGTTTAATCCTATAAAAGATAACCTTACAATTTTTTGTAAAAGAGAATTTTATCCTTATTTATCACTAATATCATAATGAGTAGAGTTAATAAATACTGTAAGCAAGATAAAACTGAAAACACAAGTGTTGTGGTCTTTGTACCTTTATCTCGTGGTGTTTAATATTATATATTCCTAAACTTCACCAGTTGGATTTGAGACACCACTATTGAAAACACTTCATCTTTTCCACAGATGAGGCACTGAGTACCTTGAACAATTGGGTTCAGAGATTATACCTTCCAAAATTCTGTACCTCAATCAGTGGTGTCTGGCTGCTCAATGTCACAGCTTAAGTGAAGCAGACAATAAGAATGGAGCTTACAGTACATAATATTTTACACCAGTTCTACAGTGTTGAAATTGTGGTTTTGTTCTAAAGGCTAAACTTAAAGATACCTCAGCCATAAGCTTCTTACCCTACAAGTCCCACATGAGTTTATCAGATATCATACTTGATCCTTATATGATTGTTATATTCTGCAACAGAACTTCTTAGTACATTTTCCTAAGGTCTGGATATATTGTAATGTCCTGTATCATGTTTTAAAGACATGTACTTCATGTATCTGAAAAGTGAATGTATTACGAAGTTGATGTACTAGGCCCAATTCTGTTCTGAGAATCCATTGTCTTTCTGTGTGTTGGAAGGAGCTTCCCTGGGCTTCATTGAGAGTTTTATTCATGCCCTGCAGGCAGAGTTGGGGGCTTCTGCTGCGACCTCCCTGGCTGAGAGGGCGAGTTCCATGTAGAACTGGGCCAGCTGTTTTTCAGAGAATGGATATACATGAAGTGTGTTACAATAAACTCATCAAACCCTGTTCACTGGTATTTGACTTCTGTAATGTGGAAATACAAAACCGAGGCATCATCCCACTGTCATACACCTCGGCTTTGCCTTTTGCGCATCAAATACCAGCAGACAAAACTGTTTGTCTCCTTTACTGTTATATAGTGTTAACACAGAGACTAGAATATGACAGAATTCATGTGTCTCCCTTAGGGAATTTGTATGGTTGCTTTTAACCATATCACTGGTGACGCAGGCGTCATGCTTTTGTTGCTTGGTGTTATTTACTTAGCATGCCAAATGGTAACATGGTACCACTACTATTGTCAAGAGGATAATCTATTTTTATTTCTTTATATGTGCAGTCATAGCTGCTTTCTACTGCTTGTATGTGTGTGTGTGTGCATGCGTGCTCCTGCACGCTACTCTAGAAATGATGGTACTCAAGGTCATTCGGCTGTGCCCAGAAAAAAAGGATGTTTAAAACAGCTGGACAGAAGCAGTATGTTGCATGAGTTTTCTAAAGGTATACTTTATTCAGGAGAACTTTTGAAATGCATTAAAAGCAGTTTGTTTTCTATTCTCAAGTTTGTTTTGATACTTTAATAAAAAATTATTAATATATATTTATTCATGTGTCATTTAGTTCGTTCTAAGTTTCAAGGTCCAGGAGCAGCTTCTTTTTCTTAAAACAACACTGAGATATTAAACACCAAACCTGTCTTCTAGGTTTGCAACAATAAGCATCATATAAAACCAAATTGGTACTGCTCACTGCTTGTCAAGGGATAAACAAACTTTTGTTATTACAAGGTTGATCATTAATTCCAGGCTAATTTCTTATTCCTGGCCTAGGGCTTAGATTAAAGTACTAGAAATTAGAACTCCTGAACCTTTCCTAACCCTGCAATCAACCAGCTGATAGTAATTTCAGCTTTTTAAGTACCTCATGGGTTTAATGCTATTGCTGCTGTGAAGCTTTAATATTTATAGATTGCTTTCTATGGTTACATGCAAGACACTAAAGAAGTATAGCATGGTTAGGGCTTTGGTTTGTTTCTCTGCGTTGGCGTGTGTGCATGTGTGTGTGCGTGGAGAAGCACGAGGAAAGATGAACAAGATGTTCTGCCCTGCCTTTCCAAAACTAAATATCTACAACCAGACAGAAGTCCCTGTGTTTTGACAGCCAGTGACGTGGACAAAAACTTTTGGCTTCAGTCCTTTGCAAGCATTCGTAACTCATAATACAGAGGTCAGATAGAAAGCCAGGAGGTTCGGGACCAGGAAATGTACTCACTATTGCAAAATCTAGTTAAAAATATCAGCTGGAAGGAAGTTCTAAGCTACTATGAGCCTGGCAATGTTGAACACTTACTTTCCTTATCAGTACATCCATTTACAGATGTGCAATACCAATACTTATATTAATCTTTTCATGCATTCTCCTGTAGCTACTATCAAATTTTACTTTTGAATACCCGATTCACTTCTAACATGGTAAATTTATAAATCATTTGCCTGGCCTGTTTTAGAAAACCTCACAAACAAGGGCTATGAATTCCTGAACTGATATTTTATAATACGTTCTTTAGATGGTACCAGTTGAAACCATGAAACCACCATTGGTCTCTATGACATATTCCTAATAGCGTAATTGATATTCCTTGAACAAAATAATATGCAGTATCTCCTCCTTAGGTCTTGTTTTAAATGCTAAGTCTGTGTGTGTACAGGCCCATACAGACCATAGAGCATGCTGGGCTTTACGCTGTACATTAATGAGGAGCATCTTCTGTTTTTTCCTAGCTCTTCACTTGATATAAATTAATAAACAGCAATATTGAAGGCAGGTAGAGCCAATCATTTATGCTAGGCTGGAAACACTTAATGAAGCTGGATGGCAACAAATTTAAATTTACAATAACTTTTCTGCCTGGGACCAGTAGAATTTGATGGGTTTGATTAAGGGGATGATTTTATTATGGAATCATCAATTCTTAGTTTTGCTAAAGAAACTGGAAGATGTATGGATAATGAAAATAAAACAGTACAATTGTTTGTTAGTAGCAAAAGAGTTTTGAAAACCAAATCTACTTCATCTTAAAAAATTCCCAAATGCAGAATGACAACTGTATCTCACATCCCGTTTCCCCCATACCTTCATTGGAATAGTGAACTAGAGGTAAGTCTGATTCATGCTGGCTAGTGCCATGTTTCTGTGTTTGCCCAGTGCCCCCAGCTGGAGACCCTGAGAATCACAGGGTTTTAATGTACAGTAATATTAATTTACATAAGTACTTAGTAACATTCTTCATTAGTTTGTAATGACTCCAGTATAATGTTTTCATTTCTATAATAGACATCATTCCTTTTTGAAGTGTAGTTAAGATAAAGAGTGACAATGTTTTTAAAAAATCTTGTTACTCAAAGTTCATTTCCCCAGTGGACACTCTGAGTCAGAACTGCTGACTTTAGTGATAAAAATAGTTATTTACTAATTTTCAGTGCTATTAGGTCTTTGAAGCTATCACAGTTAGAATACAATGGAGTCTGTTCTTGATACAACATCAGTTCTGGTTGCATATCTTTACTATTGCTGACAGTGATACATGAACAACAAAAAAAATTCAACTATTTTAACACTCCAAGCTATGTGTTCTAGAGCTGATACCCCAAAAAGTTATTAGACCTGTGAAATTAATAAATAGGAAATGGAAACAAGCTGGGAGTTGAAGCTGTAATCCTTTTTTTCTGCTTTTGAGAATTTAGCAACTTCATGTTTCTAGACTTTGTGAAAATAACTGGTGTACCACCACGCCTCCTTAGGCCGTGGGTATGCCCACGCAGCAAAAAGTAGTGTACTATGGAAATACCATTCTATAAACTGGCTTAGGACTGGGAACATCCCCGTGATGACAGCAAGAAACTCAGCCCAGGCTAATTGATGCCCCCGAGGGGGTGAAATCTCCGTGCAGCCAGAGGACAGGCAGCTGCTGGCATCCGAGGGAGCTCTTTTAGAGCCAGCTCGGGTATCGTTCAGCTCCTCAGGTCAGTACATGTCACATAGCTGCCTGTTGAGTAGCTGCCTGTGTTCCCAACAAGCAGCTCCACCAGTTCAGACCAAAGGTTGACCCAGTCCAGTTTTCTTTCTACAGCGGTGATCAGAAGCAGCTGTCCAAGGAAGACCAAGAACAGGACACGTTTGCTTCCTGAGGGTGCTCTCCCACGCTATGTCTATTTTCAGCTCATGAGTCACACAAGCCTGACATGATGCCTTTAGGTAGTAGCCTTCCACAGATCTTTCTCTCAAGCATTTGACCATTTTCTCATCTACAGTACCAGCACCTGCAGTAGCTTTTGGTGGCAAGTTCCAGAGGGCTATCACCATTTAGAACAAGAAAAACGTTCCTTTTCTTTTGACCATGTTCCCCATGACAGCCCTTCATTCTTGAATTGGAAGAGTGAACACCTATCCATCTTATTCATGTCACATGATTTTATACTTTTCTATGTTTCTTTTTTTCAAGGTAAGGAGTCCCAGCCTATCTTGTCACTTCTTTTTATAGCCATCCTTGATCATTCCGATTATCAAATTTTTCTGGGAAAACTGTGGTTTTCCCAGTAATTTAAGATAAAGGCACCATAACTACACACAGTTTTCAAGGTGTGGTCAAGTCACGGGTTAATACAGTTGGATCTTGATGTTCATTTTCAATTTCCCAATAACTCCAGAAATTTGACTTGCATTTTTGATGTCTGCCAAGCATTAAGTCTGATGCAATGCAACAATCTATCATAACCTCAAAGTCTCCCTCCTGAGTAGCAATTGTAAACTCAAACCCAACATTCCGTATAAGATGCCAGGATTGATTTTCCCTATATTCATTACCTTGTGTTTACTTGCATTGAATTCTATCTGCCATCTCAAATTCCAAACTGTAAATATAGAGTCTTCCTGCAAATCTTCTTAAACTGCCCTTCTCCTTACCATCCTGAGTAATTTTGTACCATCATCAACTTTCTCGCTACATTACTCACCCAGATAATTTCTTAAAAAATTAAGCTGTGCAGGTCCCAGCATGGGTTCCTGTGGATCTTCACCTGTTGTAACTAAGAGTTTATAATTTACGCCTACTTTCTTTTCTAACTTTTAATCAAGTCTTTATGCATACATACGCCTTTTCTCTATTCATAGCTATTAAGTTTCTTCAAAATCTTTGGTGAGGGGAATTTACTGAAACCTCTTTAGAAGTCTCCATAAACTACATCTACTGAACCCTTGTGATCCACACAACTGTTGACCCTTTCAAAGAACTCCAGATGCATTTGTAAGCCTGAATTTCATTTTACAAAAGCCATGCTGATGCTCTTCAAGTAGACTGTATTTATCTAGGTACTGACTGATTCATAGTTATTCTAATTCCCACTTATATCTGTAATCTGACAGGCAACTTCAGTTTGCTGAATTCTCCTAAAACCTTTTATAAATGTTGGTGACACATTCACCAAACTCCAGTACTCAGATACCGAGGAAGATTAAGTTAGAATGACAGTGAGAGAGTTGCTCATTTTTTTTTAGTATATCAGCAGTTTTCTCTTTCGATTTTCTTTGAGCTTTGGGTGAAAACAAAATTGATTAGTGCTGATTTTTCTCTAAAACTCCACCCATGGTCACTTCAATTTCAGACAGATCCTCTGCTGGTTTCCTTCCCTTTGCCCTGTCCTGAAGAGGGTTCTGGTTGGGGAATTACCTCTATTTCTTCAGCTTCTCAGCTCTCCACGAGTTCCCTTTGTACCCTGATCATCAATTGGCATTAGACTCTCTAGCAGGCTGATTACTACTAACATATCTGAAGGATGATTTAAGATTATTTCAATTCCTTTAGCTACTCTATTCCCTCAGCTTGCCTCTGACAGGCTTCTGCCCTAAGTGTCATCTCCTGAATGCCCCCCGAAACAGGGTCTTCACCATTCCCAATCACATTTGAAACTTTCAGAGTCTCTGTCAGCCACTCCAAGATTTTATGTGGCATTAAGGAACCATAACATGGGTATACATCTAGTTGCCAGATCTTAATCCCTGCCATGCTCTGCAGCTTAAATACAAGCCAGCCAATGCCTCAATTTCTCCATCTGGAATACAGGAATAACAACAGATACCTTCCTTTCTAAGCATTTTGACATCAAAGGGAAAGTGTCATGATTTTTTTTTTCTCAACTATAAAGTAGTACAGTATTAAAAATTATCTAACAATAGCCTTCTTTTGAGCTTTCTCAAATAAAAAGCTACAGCAGTGCTATTCTTACATCCCAAGAAAAATAAAATATCTTACTTTCAAAGGCTATGTCTTTGTGGATCTTTGCAAGGTTTGTTCAAAAAACTGTGCTGAGTTGCTAGAAAGCTACTGAACAGAAAGGTGACATGTGATTGACATGTGATTGACATGTGATTCACACTTACATTCAACTAAATTCATCCAAAACACCTGTAACACATGGCACTCGAAACCAGGAATGCATTTGTTTGGTTTTGAGAGGGGTTGTGTGTGTGGGGGTGTAGTTGTTGTTGTTTAGTTGGTTTTTTAAACACACTTTTGTCTCTGACAGCAATAGTGACACCATGGATGTAAACAATCCATGAGCCAAATATATATTAAAAGAGAAAAAGAATTACCCACATGTAGAATCAGAATAGCTCAGTCAGTTTTCCTGGACACCCAGAAGACACATTTTTCTTTGACAGATGGTCATGTGGGCCTTGGATGCTTTTATCCAAATAGCTACTGTAATCAAAACTCTCAGTCCATTGATAATTCCTTGGTTAAAAGTTGAGATCGGAACAAGAGAATATAGTTGGGGAAAAAACTGAGAATACAATAGTTCCTCCACTGAAGGGAGTGCAGCTAAGGCAGGGATCCTTTCTCACCTGGCTTGGGTAAGCACAGCCCTCTGATGCTGGCATGGTGAGAACTTCCCCTCTTGTTTTAATCTACTATAACCATCAAAACTGAATCACATAGATCTTGTAACTTCCACATTTGTAGCTAATCCCTGTGACTTTATCATGCATTCAGGAAGCCCCAGGTCAGAAATACATGTGATGGGGTGAGAACCTTATTCCTCATGACCATAGGGAAAGCCTTAGAAATTACTTGTATATACTAAGAAGTTCAGAAAATAAATTAAATTTAATGCATTAGGGTGTTAACACTTCAGGTTTAGAAACAAATGTTCTGGTTGGTTTGTTTGTGCATGGGGGCAGGCAGGGGGTGTCTTTTTAAACAGGATACTTGGATGCCTGAGTTTGGCCGTATCACAATTCCCCTGCTGACAGCAAAGCCATCCATGGACAGAGGAAAGGGTGACTAGACAAACCATTTATTAGTGTTAATTCTGAAGAGTTACCAATATTAGGTTCAAATAAAAAATCCTTAGAATTAAATCGGAAGAGAAAGGACAGATTAATTAAAAAAATTACTTGCCTTTCAAGTAATAACATGCCCCTCCACATCTACCAAAAAACAGCAAGAAGCACTGTTTTACGTTTATCTGTTGTTACTTTAATCTGAATTTGTTCAAGACATTTTGACTCTCTTACCTCGCTGTGCACTGACCCTTCCCTTCCCATCTTTCTAGAAGTCATTACTCAAATGAACAGAATGTTCCAAAGCTGGTTTGTAGCACATAGCATAATAGTTCCCTGAAAGAGAAGAGAAACTATTCTACAGGAAGCTAAAGCAAATATTAAATTGCACAAATATGTATTCAAAAAGCAGGAAATGCCATTGTTGAGAGTGCAAGCAGAAGTTCAGCTCTACTGTCTTACACATGGATAATGAAATATTTTCTAACTGTGTGACTAAGTATTTCCAAATAAAAGAATAGATTATGTTTGTTGTTCTCAGCATGTACAGTAACTTGCATGGTTCTATATATAAACACGAACAGAATCTTTCAAGAAAATGTTCACACACAATGCACAACAGACTTAGGATTCCTGCTCCCATGCACTGGACACTGTGAACACAGCAGCAAAAGCAACTAGCACAAGTTGAGATGGTGACTACTTCCAGCGCCATCGCTAAAACAAGACAGAAAGGTATTACCGAGCAGTGTCAGCTCTTAACTTCAAGTACCTCTGCACAAGAGACTTTCAGTGCAGTCAGTCAGCCCCTCACCCTTCAACCCTGAGGGAGGAACAGCAGATTTCTTTCCCTGTGTCATTGACCCACTGACTTGATGAGCTGCAGGCGTCCATTCCTTGGGTTTGTCTGGAAACCAAAGGTGTTCACTTCAAACAGACAAGTATCAAGCCTCACAAAGACCACCTGGTGGAAGAAACTGACTCAAGGGACAAGTGTTTTCCAAGACAGAGGGATATGGGCAAGAGTAGATACTGAGGGAAGTCCTCATGGTAGCTTGCAGCTTCCTCACAAGGGGAGGAGGAGGGGCAGGTGCTGATCCCTTCTCTCTGGCAACCGATGACAGAATCCGAGGGAATGGCAGGAAGATGTGTCAGGCTAGACTTTAGGAAGAGTTTCTTCCCCCAGAGGGTGGTGGGCACTGGAACAGGCTCCCCAGGGAGGTGTCACGGCCCCAAGCCTGACAGTGTTCAAGAAGAGACTGGACAACACCCTCAGACACATGGTGTGAACTGTGGGGTTGTCATATGCAGGGACAGGAGTCGGACTCGATGATCCTTGTGGGTCCCTTCCAAGTCAGGACATTCTATGATTCTACCTTTGCCTAAGAAGTGCACCCAATGCCATGTCTGAGGGGCAGAAGCACCTGTGCAATGAAAAAAAGCACGTAAGAGATTGACGTGATTGCAAAGGAAATGGTAAGATTCCATCTGAATATGAGGAGAAACTTCTTTACTTTGAGGGTGCCAGAGCACTGGAACAGGCTGCCCAGAGAGGTTGTGGAGTCTTCTCTGGAGTCATTCAAGACCCACCTGGACATGTTTCTATGAGATCTTCTCTGGGTGAACCTTGTCGTGGTTGAGACGGACAAACGACATAGACCGAGTTCTTCCAGGATGAAAGTAGTAGATGCCATTTATTGCCACAAGTGCATTTTTATACAGTTTTACCAATTCATATGTCTCTTCACTATTGGTTACAAGTTACAGCAGTAACATCTCATTGGCTAATTTTGCTATCATCAATGTTACTCTTCTACTCCTTTATCTCTTACGGGTACATCCCTAACATCTCCGGATACTCCTTTACTCCCATCTTTCTCACAGGTAGGCCTTACTATCTTCAAGGCTAATTTCTGTTCCCATGCCCTCAGCCAAGGAATCCAAGGACCCACTGTAATGCCCCATAGAACCTGCTTTAGCAGGTGGGTTGGACTAGATGGTCTCCAGAGGTCCCTTCCAACCCCAACCATTCTGTGATTCTGTAAGGGCTAGGCAGGGCGATAGATTTGAATCAATCTCCTGTTTAGTTTCTTGTCTTTTCGCTAGAAACTCCAGCCCAGTGACTATGGCACATACAATACATTTAAATTCCAAAGTAATTATGATGTTTTCCACAGACAGCAACAAGTGCATTGGAGAAGGCCATAGAACATGGTCAGAGGGTCATTTTCTCTCTCTTTCCAAAAATATAGTGCCATCATTTAAAGACCTTTGGAGTGTTTCATGTTTGTTCTTTTTTTTTTTCAGGCACTTTAAGATGCATTTAATTGTCTCATGATCCAAATTGCTTGCACAGTGCCCCAGCAGCATTCGTGGTTGTTGGAATAATTGTTTAGCAACAATTTTCTAAAGCACAGAGAATTTCATTCTGGACACTACTAGCTCACAAAGAGCAATGCAATTATTATATTCAGGAAACTGGATTCCCTCCAAAAGCTGACCTGTCATAAGCAAAAGCAGAAAAAATTGAATTCTTTCATAACTGACTCCTTCACTCCGAATGCTCTATAGGATCCTATTCTGTTTGCCAAGCCTCTAGTTCTGCTGCTCACAGACATATAATCAGTGTCCTGGCTGCTGAGAGGCTGTCCGGTTCTGTCTGGCACTTCAGACTGCTCCTTAAGTAGGAAAGCATTAGTCTATTACTCCCGCACAGGCAAATCAAAGAAGGATAAGAATGTCACAAGAACCAGACAAGACCTCCTACCAAAAATAAAAAACTGCTAGCATTGATAAAGAAAGTTGTGGTTTTAAAGAGAGATTCCAATGTCCACAGCCCAACTCCTGCCATGTGCCATCTGCAAAGTCATACTGCAAAAACCATTCAAGCATGAATTCCTTAAGCAAGCCTTCTAAATACACACATAGCTCCCAAATATGCGTGCAGTCTGAATGGATGCCACATTAGATCTTGATGGTCAGACAGGCAGGGAAATGAACAGAAACCTAGGGTTAGGCAGCAGGGATCTGGAATCACAGTGACCTTAATGGTGCTTAAATCCTTTTAGGGATTTAAGCACCATCAAGGTACTTTAGTTCTCAAACTAAAATTCAAGCACTAAAGAATATTTCTGAGTATGGATAAGCATGTGCATTAGTAAGGGAATGGAAGGTAATGCCTGGTTTCCTTTAAAACGAATTCAGTGTAAAACACTCAGTTAATGTTTTTAGGTCACCCTAGTAACATGACCAACATTACCATAGTAGCATCTTATATGGAAAGACAGACGACTCCATCCTCATGAAAAGGTAATTCTACTTCTCTGACTCATGGTAATAAATCCACACTTGTGGAGTGAAATGGACAGTTACCAACTATCTCGAGCTCCCAATGATGTCAGGTTGGTGACTTTTCAATATGTGTAAATTTGAAAAAACACAGTAGAAGTCATACTTAAATTTATAATCCCCCAAAGTTCAGCATGTTCTGAGCAATTAGCAAAAAATTACTGCCAGAGATGTGATACATTAGAATAAATAACACTTTAAAAAGACACAGATGTTAAATGTGTATGTGCCTTTGAGAGTCATATTAAACATTTAAAAATAACCTCCGTGATTATTGGTGCGTTTAGATTTTATAAGATCTAGGACTGGCAGAGGACTCTGTGGTTCTTGTTCCATACCCTACCATGCATGTGATCTGCATTAAATTTCAGAGGGAGGCCTCTTTTTGTCTTTTCCAGATTTTTACTTAGTAAGAGTGCAGCGAGCTAAATTCAGAAGCAGGGTAGGTATATGCATCTCCAAAAACTCTATGGGTCAGATTTAACAGTAAACAAATAGTGATACAAACTACAGTCCCAGTGTCCAAGAGAAGCAAACAGTTTACTTCAGTGGTTATTCTTCGGAGTGTGTAAGATGAGAAACTACTTATAGGTAATGCAAACTGTTCACAGGTGCTGGGCAGAGTGGCCTGCACAAATTTAACATGTACTGATTTGTAAAATGAATACAGTATTATCTGCCTTATGGCAGAAGCCAACAACATAGATGGCAATAGCAGCCTCAGTAGCAAGCATTGAGACAGCGGGTTATAAGTTTTCCCTCCAAAGGAATTGTATGTAACTCAATTGTATGTATGTACCCTCCTCAGCAGGTAAGCTACAGTTTTAAACTGAAACACAAATACTTCTTTATCCCAAGAATGTCACCGAAATTGTTCTGGCAGAGAAAAATGCAGGCCAAGAGGGAAATAAAATATTTTTTTTGTATTCTGTCTTTCTGGATGAACAAAACTTGGCAACATTAAAGTGTAAAAGAAGTTAGAAAACTACAGTTGTTCCCTCCCTGTCTCTTTTTGAGTTCTAGCCTCCCTTCCTACGCTGGGCCCCCACCTACCTACTGGAAACACAAACCACCAGCACGTCCATCAACTGATCCTCTTTCCTCAGCTCCCAGGACTCCCAGCTCAACCCAGCACGTTACCAGTTCCTTCCAACTCAGCCATGCTTCCCAGTGCTGCTGCACTCAGCATACACTCCATAGCTTCTGCAGAGAGGCTGAGTGCATCGTTAATGGCAAATAATCCAATAGCATCTAATGCTCAGCCTGTGGTGACATGAATAACTAACAGCAGAGTTTAGGCTTAAACACTTCTCCCCAAATATATAGGTTATCTTCTCATACTTCTTCCTCTTCAGCATCTCCATTACACTTGTTTTGCATGCTCGCTGAGTACTGAATTAGCTCAAGTTACTGCATTTTATCACATATTTCTCTTTTAGAAATAATTTACATACAATGAAAAACCTACGCCATGATTTAAGTCAGTGTTAGACTTGTCTCAGTATGCATTGTAATAAACAGTGCTTAGAAACCACACATGAATTTGTGGCTTCCTTGTGCCACCAAACATCAGAGAAATACAGAGTAACAGACAATTCTTTGAAATGCTAAAAACCCACCTAGAGAAATACAGTCAGGATAGAAAGTTGTTTCAATTCCTGATTTATGAGTGGAGACCAGGAGGTTTGATCACAATATTATTTTTTTATTTTAAATGGATGGGAAGTCAAGTCCATGAAACTTGCCAGGAAATCTGTAGTATTGCATGCATTCTCATTAAATGGACCAATTCATTATTAAGAGTGAAAACAGTTTTGTTTCTAAATAGAGACAATAAAATCCCTTAATAAAAAAGTCATGAGCAGAAGAGGCTGTTCAAGCTCTTGGCACTAAAAAAAAAGCAATCCAAAACAAAAAAACCCTACAAAACAAAACAAAAAACCACCACCAATTGCTATTGTTTTACAATACCAGTTTTAATTTTCAGTAAACTGACCACTACATAACTGTTCCCACTGGACATGTATAAACAGACCTGCAATGTAAGGCTTTGCAAGGAGCAAGCAACACACCAAACTTGAGGTCAGCTTCTTAAGCCTTGGAACAGACAGAAAGCTTCTTACCACCTCATCTTTCATCAGTCTGCTAAGAAACAAACTGAGGTAAAGTTATGTCCTTCAGCCTTTCAGACAAATTCTGACCGATCTGGACTTTAATCTGGAGAGTCCATGGTTTAGTTAATTTCCCAGAGGTAGGTGCAATTTTCTTGCAAATGTGTATCAGAAACTTTATCTTGCCTGTAAGTTTTCAGCTGCTTACACAAACAGCTAGAAAGCCAAAATCATAAATTGAAAATGCATAGTTCGTTCAGAAAATCTGGATTCATTTTCCATAATAAGCTCAGAGGTAGACATTTATTCATAAAGAGAGGTAAGAGGGTTTTATTTGGCTCTACCGTCATGAATCTCCATTTACTTAATAGGGTAAAGCACAAAACATTATTTTACCACAGTAAAAAACAAGGCAAATGATTGCAAACATCCCCTGCAGGGATGTGCCAGCAATACTTATTGGATGGAATGATATAAGAAACTGAAGTTTGGCTCTGAGGTTTATATCATATAATCCTGAGTCGGTAAAGGTGAGAAACTGTGCCAAAAAGCTACGAGGCTATTTGAGCCAGAGGAAAATACATTCATCTGCTTCTTAAATAGGAACAGAGATGAACAGCAACGTAAGATGCAGACAAAATATAGGAGAAAAATACAAAAAGTGAGAAAAATTATGTCAGAGTCCCCTCAGAAATCATCATTCCCAGAAGATGATTCTGAGGGAAGATTTCCCTAAAATACCCTCACTTCTGATAAATCACAGAACATCAGAATATCATCACACCAAGGCCTGTGGAAGGAAATGGTTTCTTGCATCTCTCAACTTCTCTAAGAAAAATAGCCACCATCCACAGGAATGAAGACAATGAAAGGAAATATTAGGGACCATGGGCAATTAGAGGGAAATAAAATAATCTGGAATTGGTTCTTCTCATAGGCAACATGAACGATGAAGCCTTCTGCCCCTAGTGACATGGACTCCAACATGAATGAAACTGATGGCTGATTCCAACAAATACAGCAAAAGGCAAAATTCAGTGCTTGCAATCTAGCCTTTTACCAGCCCTCTAATGAGCAGCTTGGTTCTTGTAGATAACTTGATCACTCAAACCCAGAAATGCCCAGCTCATACAGAGACCTTTTAACTCACATATATGCATAGCACTTCCATTGCTTTAATGTGAACCGTGAGCATGCTACGAGTAGCACAACGCTGAATCACAGAACTGTGGGTATTTCATTTCTAGTACAGATAGTGAGAAATAAGACAGAGTCCAAATGTAGAGTTTCTATTCATCATCTCCTTCTATGAAATGTGGTATTTCCAGGACGTGTTTCTCAATCAAACCGTCCCCAGATCAGCTCCTGTGAACAGCTCGATGGCAGTAACCAGATACTTGCTGGCTGGATAGTAGGCAACACTAAGCAGAAGTGAAACAAGCTTTCAAATGCACTTTA
The DNA here is from genome assembly GCF_036013475.1 of Columba livia. Taxonomy (NCBI): domain Eukaryota; kingdom Metazoa; phylum Chordata; class Aves; order Columbiformes; family Columbidae; genus Columba; species Columba livia. The sequence continues at coordinate 97,183,631 of NC_088604.1, forward strand.
CTCATAGCAGTTCCACTCCTTCTACCCCAGTGACTAAAGATAAGGTAGTGCATTAACACTTGATATCCAACTAGCCTTTCCGTTTCCTCTCCCATCCTCCAAGCAACAAGCACAATTCTTTGAAACATTACAGGTTTTGCTTCTTGAATAACTCAGCACTGTGTCAGCAAACGACAAATATTGGTGCCAAAAAGATGTAGTTCTTATGCATGGCTTGTGCAAGACCTTTACATACTTCTTGCATTAAACTATGACTCTATCTTGCATCATCTTGATGTGATTCTGGTATTTTAGGTAATTTGAAACAGCATTGCACATAGTAAGCCATATGGAGTCTGGCTGTTTAATGGTAAGATAACATTAAGCAGATATTCAGACTAGTCACACCAAGGCTGTTGGAATTTCTATTGGAATGATGATTATTCTCTTATAACAGTGCTGGGCTGGCTGCTTTCAGCAGGGTGGCCAGCATTGTCAGAAGCAGATCATTAAAATTCAACACGTTCCCAAAAAGTCGTAAACTGAATCGGGTAGGCTGGAAAGTGGTTTAGACATTTTCTATTTTTACCTCACAATAAAAACTTAGTTCCTTTGGCCCAAATCCTGCACCGATTGCCTTACAGCAACCCAGGAATGTGCCTAGCCCCCTCGCTTTTTTGGGAGACCCTCCGCTGACATGTCCCGGCGGACCGGCCGGCAGGACCGGGGCTGTGCGCTGCCCCTGGAACCGGCGCCTGGGTTCAGTATCGGCTTCTTCATCGTCATCCCGAAACTCTAGACTTCAATAGAAAGGCTTTCACTTTCTGCTGGCCAGCGGGCCTGGCCGGGCCGCCGCCGCCAGGGGACACTGTGGCCCCGGGTACCTGGGCCGTGCGGCTCCTGCCGGGGGCCCTGTCCGGCGGCGGATCCCGGGGACGCCCAGGGCTGCAGAGCGGTGCGGCCACGCTACCGGGGCTGCAAGCGCCTTCTCCACCCTCCATGGAGACAGACGGGGTTTATATATGGCTTTAGATGCGCCACGTACGCCTCTCTGCAGCTGCCACCGGCGGGTCCCTCTGCGCCCCTCGGTCATCTCACATCCTGCCCCTGGAGAGGCGCGTCCTTCCCGTCCCGGCTCCTCACGGCTGCCGGCAGTGGCCCGACGGGAAGGGGCTGTAGGGAGAGTGGGGGGAAGGGGGCTGCAAAGAGTCGGGGCAGACGCCTCCCGGCCGGCTCGGGCAGCGCTGGAGGAGAAAGCGTGTTCGGGACGTGGTGCTGCCGACCCGGTCGCTTCCCGGCCCTGGGATGCGGCAGCCCTTGAGCTCGGGGCAGCTGTGCCCTCCTCAGGCCGGGCTTGAGGCTTGTGTCCAAATCCTGCCCGGATAAGCCTTGTGCGTGTGGGTTGGCGTGAACGCGGGGAGCGTACACGAGTCTCACATCTCTGCATGTAACTTCCAGGCATGTCGAACCCGTGCGGCGTTATGGTATGTACAGGGACTTCCCCTTATTTCAGCAAGCCCAGATCCTGTAAATGAAAATTCTGACCCTGCTACTTATCTGGATGGAGAGTCCCTGGAGGCAATTTATAGAGCATATTCAATGACTAACAAGACATGGTCATCGGGATTTTCTGATGGCTTTCAGGTGTAGCCCAGCAAGCAGCCTTTATGAGAGCAGAACTTAAAGCTGACAGTGGTGACAGGCAAAGGAAAATGCTATGCCCATTGAGCCTGTTCTGGTGCACAGATAACATACTACAGCCGTTTGTGCAATACCAAGCATTTCAATTCACAGCTGCACAACTATTGCTCTATGCAAACAGTGAACAAAAGCAGTGCACCACAGAGTTACAACTATCAAAGAACACTGAGCCAACACCTTTAACACATGTCCTCAGAGCACACGCAGAAGCGCTACTCAAATTGCAAAAATGGAATAGTCATTTTAGCAAACTCTGACTTTATAGCACAAAAGGATGGTGGCACATCAGTCTTGCTCAAGTCATGTAACTGGAAACACTCCACAGTTGTACGGTTTCCCCATCAGCACTGCTCCAGTGTAGCTCTGAATAACATGAACCCAAACAATTAGCTCTTCTGCTAATTGTAGCTCAGCAAGGCTAACTATCCCATCCTGTCAATTCATCTGCTTTGCTTCCCGTACAGTTATTTCACTTATTGCATGTTACATTGTGCTGCACACGTATGCTCTTTGGTTATACATGCACTCAGAGAGCAAGTGTGCACAGTGATTTAAAGAGTAAGCAACTTGAAAGAGTATGTGTAACAAAACGCCCAAGTTCTCTGTAGCCACTTCAGTATAAAGATTGTGAGGCAAAGCAAGGAATAATAGTTTGAACATCAGTAGACAAGAATCATCTGCTCTGCTAATTCTGCTATAGATCTGGTAACTTCTGGCAAGAAAGTGGTAACAAACATCTTCAGGGTCATCTTGACAGGAACAGCTCCCCCAGCTTAAGCCACATTGTCTTTGAAATGCTGAGCAAAGGGATGTGTAACTGCTTTCTAAAAGCAGGCACATAAACTCGCCAACACAATAGTTAAACACTTTGAGAAAAACATTACCCCAAATCATTCTCTCTCATTTTGAAGCAGAACATATTCTATATCGGGTGCAATTTCTCTTTTAAACAGCTTTATCTTAAGGCTTTTAGTATTTTACTTTTACAGATGTTTGTCCAGTCTGCAGCCAACATTTCATTCACTGCTTCTTCAGTCAGTGCTTGGAGCTGTCTTAGAGAGGTACATAAATCCTGGACCATGTTGATCATGCCTATTCATCAAAAATAATACACATTCAGACGCTGACCACCCAAAGCCCTGTCCCCCAAGGCAGTGAGTTTGGTGTAAAGTCAGGAGGGATTTCCTGGACATCACTTTTCATGTGATTATTCCAAAACCTTAACCAGTACTGTGAAAGGCAAGTCTTAATTGATGCTAGCCAATTGTTTTAATTTTTTACATGATTATCACTGGAAAAAAATCAGAAATAACTGAAACATGGGGTATGCAGGGGGAAAGTACACACAATTCTGAAAGAATGGTTAATATTCTGAGTGGCCTTTTTGAGAGGTAAACCTCATCTGAGAAAATGGTTACGTTTTGCAGCTCCCAGGGGAGTGCTGTGGAACATATTCCTGCAAGTCATAGACTCACATCTTGCCTGGGAGTCCTGCCTCATTGCTTGGGAACCACTGTTCTGTACATCAGACGCCACGCAAGACAGTATTTTTCCACTACTGTACGTTACGCAACTCCTCTGTAACAAAAACAGTGTAATGAAACTACAAGAAGCACTCAGTTCTAAATTACCTTATTGCATTATATTGGTGATGGCAAACCTTTCTACAGAGTGAACTGATGGATTGATTGCCTACCCTGCCCAATTAATGGGATTCAAATGCATTGTGTATATTGTGCTCACACACTGCAAAGGCTAGTTTAGGGGTTTGAAATACTAAAAAGAATTACGAAAAGTAATATTTTACTGAGTATCAAACCAACAATGCTTTAGCAAGTATCAAGATGGAGGTGAAAATGATTTATCACTTAATGCCTTCTCTTGAGGGCATACATTTCTTTAAAAATAAAGACAAGTGTGACATCTAAAGATTCACAAAAAACCTAAGAAGATAATACCAGAAAGAATATCTTCATGATAAAAACAAAACAAAACACAAAAAGCCCCCCCAAAAAAGAAAAAACAGCAACAACAACAAAAAAAAACCCAAACAAGCCATCATTCTAATCACAGGAAAACTTTAAAATCAGTCATGAATTCTTCCAATGGTTTCTCTACCTTGTTTATTCCCAAAGAAACGTGGAGAAGGAGAGGAGTCTTTTCAGGTTACTACATCTGAATCAGTGAAGTTTCAGAGAAATAACAATCATTAAGAACATAGTTTGGAGCGACCAGCTTATCTTCTTCATCTGCACGAAAGCAGCCAATTCAGGAAACAAGTGATAGCATTGCAACCGCCTGTTAATGTCCAAGAGTTCAACTATTACTAAAGCATGTTAACGAGCCAGCTGAGATATATAGGCAGCTATCAAATGACAGATAATCCATCCTATTTATGTATACAAATGTTGGATGCCAAATGTGGGTAAAGGGGTCCATGACACAAAGTGTTCAGTACCAAGCACAACCTACCAATTCAAGGCATTCCCCTGCCTTTATGCCTGTCTCTCTGTCACGACAAGCTCCCCTCTTTCAGCTGTGCCATTCCTGCTGTTTGCCAAGCCATTCTGTGAACAGGATCAGGGCACTGACATGCCCAAAAAGGCTCTTTTTCCACACAAAATTACTTTTCAGCCAGCTACAGTTCATTGACTGGGTCTATTATGCAGCCCATGAGCATCGTGCTGGCACCACAGGGAGGGCAGCAACATGGGAGAAAGGTGGGGGTGAGCAGGTAAAACCTGCTTTAAATTGTGTTCCCACCCAGAAAACTGTATGTGCACCTACTCTCTCAAGCAAAGGATTGCTATTAGTGCTTTTGCACATTACATCCATACACCCTGAAAATATACTCAGACAGTGCTAATACAACATGAAATTCTACCCTAGGTGGATTTCAGAGACAACTAAAGCTATTTTTTTTTTTCATTTGGGTGTCTGAAGCCTCTGCCCTTTCCCTTCTTCTCTCTCCACACCAAAGAGGAGCTAAACACCTTGATGAGACCCTGGCAGAAATGCTATTCCCAAATGACAAATCCCACAGACCTGGTGCAGTCTGGGGAGGAGCAGGTTTCACTCCAGCACTTCTCTCAAGTTTAAAACCAAAACTTCTCACTCTTGGACTCCATCAGTAATTAAACTCAAATAGCACAATGCAGTGTCTTGCCTTAGTGGTCTCTCAAAGGAACCAAGGCAGTTGAGTGAGAACTGAAGTAGATATATCCCCTTCTGTCAGTTCTGGTAATCAATGGCAGAGGAACAGATCAACATCCCCACAGTAACATCTTAAGCCACAACTACTAAATTTACCAGAGCCAATTTATCAATGCTCTTACTCAACTGGAATGTACTCACATGAGCACCCCTACTGAAATCAGCCTTTAAATTAGATAAATGTCATCTGCACCCATGTTAAAATTCCTTTGTATTGCCAAAGTGGCATAAAAGTGGGAGGTATAAGGAAAGAAACAGGTGTAATGTTTTATTGTATTAGTTAAGTTGTTGGGAGTAAGATTTTGAAATCACTAAGGCAAATCATCCAAGTGCTTGACAACACATACAGCTGTTTACAATTTCCTGTAAGATTTTGAGGAAATCCAGACCGCAATGTGCAGCTTCAGAACCTGAATATGGCTCCATGCACACGAAGCTCTTGTGCTCTCACTGGGAATATCATTGCACAACTAAATGAAAATATTTAAAATTACTGACTACAGTGCTGAGATGGTAATGCAAGTCTTGGTTTGCAATCTAAGAAGATCCACCAAATACACAAGAATTAAACTCACCTCATACAATTCCCCAAAAGGACTACAGATTAAAAAGAAATCTGCTCCATTAAACTCTGAAGAATAACCTCAGAGAACCAAGCCTTGGTTGCTAATTGAATGACTTCAGAAAGCAGCCATCAACCATATCCTGCCAATTTCCTAGATGCTGGAGAATTTTGGTAAGAGTTGCATTAAATGATCTGTCATCAACTGAATACTAATCTCTCCATCTTTTATTACTCAGTCTTAAAGAGGGCCTTCTGGAGAGCATGAGTTATTGGCAATGGGAGGCAGTAATTACTAAGTGAGGTATAGTGTAGAAAACATGACAAGCGAGTTAAAAACAGTGTCTGGGGACCACTTAATGTTGTGTTGGCAAACAGAACATGTTATAAAACCGTTTTAGAGAGAACAGCTACAACACAGGAATCTAGCTGCTAAATTACAAAAAGGAGCCCTGAAGCAGAGTTTTGTTAGGTTTTTTTTTTTGTTTGTTTGTTTGTTTTTTATATATACATTTCTCACATCAGGGCATAACCTTTCAAGCTGTGCTCCTTTAACGGGGTGGTAGATTGTGCCAATACAGACCACCATGTAGATGTGCCAAGTTTCTCGGATGTGCTGCAGGACCGGACTAATTTTTTATATGTGTAGCAAAGACTGTACATGCTCCGTGGTCTGCCTCTTGGGTGGGATGTGGCTGATGACAGTCTCGCTTAAATCAGTGGTGAAGGGGTTCCAAGAAAAAGCAGAGTTAAACTGAGGAAATGTGCACTATACATGTGTGTAACACTGACATCATTCTGTTATAGTTAAGAAAATATTTCAGTAAAGTGAAAACAAAATCACACTGAATTATTATAGTTGAAATATCCCAACCCGAGCCAAGCACAAACAGATACTGTGTATGCTTAAGGGATGGTAAGAAAAACTAAAAATGAAGTGTACAGGGGATCAGCTATCACATGGCAGGGCATACGGCTGATAAAAAGGTGAGTGGCTTTGGAAAGCATCACTGAGTTATTAGGAAACCTCAACCCATGAAACACAAACCAGACCGTTTTGGGCCACATGATGCAGCCTGATGTTCCCACAGCCATCATTATTGCATAGCAAAGCATGAGTAATAGCATAGAAGTTTTGTTCAAGTGTATCGGTGCATGGAAAGACCGGGAAAGTACTGGAACATTTCCCTGAATTGGCTACTCAGTACAACAAACCCTCTGCCTTGAAGAACTTGTATTTTCAGTAGGTAAAATGGGCAGATGGCACTGGAAAGAGGTACATTTAGCCTGATAAATGACCAACAGTGATATACCTTGCAAAGCATGATAGGCCTAATAAAAAGCATTTGTTCATTAAATGGTGTTTGAAAATGTACGGTGTAATCCAAAAAAAAAAGAAAAAAAAAAGTCATTCTTTTTATTAGGGAAACTGAAATGTTTCTAAGCAAAAAAAGCAGAGGCTTTACATATTGACTTGGGATAGGTTATTGCTTTCTCACTGTCATTTTTAATATGCATTCAGTAACTGAATAACTGATCTTGAAACACTACTATTTAGTCAGAAAACAAATATGTAGACTGTGCAATGGGATTTTTATTTAGAAATCATGCAGTGGTTTAATATCCTTGTGTTATCATTTGCAATAGTATATTCTTCAAGTTTGTGGAGACAAACCAAGAAAACAACAGTTAAGAGTCTCTCTGTATGCATCTGATGTCACATATAGCAATGAAAGTAAAATCGAAAACACATAATCCATTTTTTCTTTTGAATATATATAGCTGGTATTTTAAAATTAAAATAATTTCATTTTCCCCAACAATTTTAAAAGCTATAACTTGAAATCAAAGTAATTATCTACAATTGCACATTGTTTCCTGAATTTGTAGTTGGAAATGTAAAGAAAATAAATGGAAACAATGATGGAAAATCAAATTGTGAAAACTGTAGGGATTGGTTTGGATATTAATTAAGTAGAATATTTTTAATTTTTTAAAATGTCAATCACATAGATATAAAAAGCTGATAATCCAAAGATTTATGGGGAAAATGTTTTGGTCACATATTTTCTGAACACAATGGTAAAAATACAGATGTTTTCATGTGAGTGTCATTTCACATTGCTCAAAAAAAGGCCTGGGTAGTCATGTAACTTTACAGTACAGCTCTCAATCACCCATATCCATGTTTATATTCTTCTGCTTGAATTGCGTTCACGGTGAGCTTCTGTCCTTGTCACAAGCTGCTCTACGTGGGCTGTGCCCTCACTGACCGCTCAAGGTTCCCTGAGTCATCTGAAACTCCGGGTAGGAGAAGTGTGGAACTATAAGCAGGACAAAGGTTCCAGCCTCAGCAAGCTCCCGCAGAACTTCATTCACATGGGAAAAAGGGACTCCTGTTCTTTTGCAACCAATACAGAAGTTGTTGTCATTAATTTCCTCACCTTTATGATCAAAAAGTGTCTTTCAAATTTGATGACTCTTGGCCACAAATCAAATCCCTAAACACAGCTGATAGACCACCTACCCTAGAAAGGCATGAGCAAGGGTATGGAACCTCTCAGTGCACTGACAGAATAGGTCCTGAGTCCATACTGGAACTTAGTAGACAAACGGGATGACCAGAATTTACAAGGGAAATTTCTAGCCTATGTACTATTGTCATTTACAGTAAAAAAGAAAGAAAAAAATATTCATCTCTAGAGATTATTTACCTCGCAACCCAATAGTGCACTTGGAAATTACTGTACCCTAAAACAGCTCTGATAAGCAAAAATGAAACTCAAATAGCTAAAAGGGAACTAGCAGATCTCTTGCTTAGTATCAAATCCTGTTTTAAAACCTCCTGCTCTTAAAGACATCCTGTTTATACATTTAATCAATGAACTGGATGTAAGAGAAACAAAAATTGCCAGCAATCTTCTGTCAAATCCATATTTGAAAAGCTGGAGTAACTCAGCTTTTAAAGTAAACAACTAAACAGTTCGGGAAATTCCCAAATTCCTGTTAGTTTTTGTTTCTGTTTCTCTGTGAACAGGTTTCTGATTTTTCCGGGAATGTACCACAGTTCAATGGTAGGTATTTAGAAAAGAACATTCCCTCTCTTTTCTGCTCCTTCCTTACCTGGATATTATCAAAGACTTCAGTTTGACAAGAGATTCTGCCACTGACAAAATCTTACATCTATGGTAACTCTCCTGTCAAAATGAGCTTCTGGATAATTATGTGAGATTCAGGGACCTCAGGGTGTTCGTTTTAGTAATTTTGTTTTATTTTAAGATCCTCTTGCTTTTTAAGATCAGTTAAAGTTGTTCTCCAGAGAGAATAAAGACATGGGAAAGGAGGAAATATTCTGGACCACCAGTGTACTCAATTGGTCTCATATAAAATAATCAAGCTTCATCCTGAAACTAATGCATACATGACTACCCGCAAAACTGCTCACATACACCATTTCTGTTGGAAGACTATTTCTGAACATCTTTCTTCTGACCAAAGGGAACTTCTTCACATATAAAGCTCAAAAATAGGTACAAAATATACCTATTTATTCTTCTACTAACATTACTTCTTATCTACTACAGCCCTTTCCCTCACATGGTCATTACTCCGCTCTAGTTACATAGTGATCCTACCACTTCTCAGACTTTATTTGTCTAAAATGAAGTCTCAAAAGGTAGACTCCTCATTCCCTTAATCTTCCTATGTATCTATACTAGTTTTGGTTCATCTTTCTTTATCATGGTTGAGCAGAAATGTATGCGAAATTCCAGATGAGGTTTTGTCAAGGCCTTGCATAATTGAATTGCTATTTCTCTCTTTAAGAACACAGATACACTAATAAAGAAATAACCTCATTACTACACATCTGAGTTCCTATTTAACTTTCTTTTTGCCCCACTGCATTGGTGCCTTAGCATCAATTACTGACTAATATGTCTTTGCTTGTTCATTCCATTGCCATCTCCAATTGATGAGTCTCCACCTTGTGACAGAAATTCTTGTTAGTAGTTCTTCAAGTTTGTGACTGTATAGTTTGCATCATAACAGGGTGCTAGATAACCTCATCTAGGTTTCCTTTCCCACAAAATGTTGGACCACCTGATCTTTTGATATCTCTTCCAGTCTGGCCTGTTGTATGATTCTATTGTTCTATGATTCTATGATGAATTGTCATGGCATTTCTATTCTCTTCTGGAATGTCGTGCAGGTTTTTTTTGCATGATATTTCAATCTTCTGTACCAATGGTTCCTTTGTATCCAAAGTCCTTACCAAAGATACTAAACAAGTGGTCTGCGATCAATCCTTTAGAGTCACCACTTATAAACCATTCATTAGCCTGATAGCTCCCTTTTCAAAACAAACTATTGCCAATTTCTTCCAGGTAGTTGGTTACTTTTCAATTCTTGTACTATTTCACATAATCTCCAGCTGAAGTAGTTGTATTTTGTATAGCAGCACATCAAATATTTAAGCAAAGTCTTGTTGCTGTTCCTTATCCTCAATTATTTTATTGAAGACAGATAAAAAACTAGTATTCTTAAAATTTAGTTTACAATGGAAAGACAAACCTTGATAGTTTGGTTACCTTAAGAGAGATTACTTACGACCCTTGCTTAGAATCTCAAGGGTTTTGACATTTTAATAATTTAGAATAAAGAAAACATTACAAGTTCATTATGAGATAGTTAAATGAGAAAGTTCTTCCAGATGACTGGAAACACCTATCCAGAGCTGAGTTCTGAGGGGAACCGTCTGTGGTAGACTTAATGGGACAGCACCCAGATGAGTGCAGCAAGGTATATTGGCAGTCTACAGAACCTACTGAACACATACAATAAAACCTCTTCTAATGCAGATCTGCAACAAACACACCTATTACAGATAACATTTTCTGTTTGGCTCCATGAAGAAGCTGCTCCAGGATGAGATAAGCTGTGAAATTGAAGCACAGTAGTCATTTGGTACTAACTCCTCAAATGCATGTTTTCATTCTATACCAAGACAGCCCTTTGTGGTTTATGTTATCCACTTCTAAAGAGAGCTATAATGGTTCCCTTACAGCAGACTAAACACGTAGCGACTAGAGAACAGATTATTTGCAAAAGCTATGCCAGCTGTTTCCAGAATACTCAAACCCTTATGTTGATGTCATGGTTTAAAAATTCTACAGTGGGAGAAATAATTCCTACTCTATTCGTATGGATTTTTTTCCATAGAAACTATCTAGGAAAAAACCCGAATGACTACCAGAAAAGGAGCATGCAGTCCCAGGGATGGTTGTTACTATGGTTTCCTTATTAAGAATTACCCACTTCAAGTTAGCCTGAAGCTGTTCTTGAGTTAAATATTACCCAAGCAAGTAACCGTAGTGCCTCACATCCTCTGAGGACTGTTCCTACTTCCAGTGAAATCAATGTAAAACCCTCACTTCTGCAAAGAATTCATTCAAATTTTTTCACTCCCTTACGGATGTGTGCCCACATCACATTCTGTACGCACGTGTAAAATGTTTCTGCAGTGACCACTTGACAGTAACCAAACAGAAAAACTCCTACCCTCCTATAAAGAGAATAACAGTAGTCTTTGTAACAGTAAATAAACCCACCACTTCTCCTGCTTATCACACGTGGTTCCTTCCTGTGACAGGAATTGTATCACCACACTGATGGGAAGAAGAGAAAGGGATTTTTTTAAATGGTTGGTTTATCTGTCACTTTCACTGAGGCAGAAGTTCTAGACTGATTCACAGATGGAAACCCCAAATGCCATGCAGCAAAGCATTCATCTATGGACAGGAAACAGTATGGGGTTTATAGGCTAGAGTAAAGGTTATGCTACTTTTAAATACATTTTAAAAGACTGCACAGACACCTTCCTTAATAGACAACTGACAAAACTAGCCACACATAAAAGCCTTTAATCAAATAGAGGGTATACCAGTAACCTTCAATTTCTACATGGTCCTACAGATTAGCCTTGTTCCTCTAATACCGATAACACTGAGCGATGTTGTCACCAAGCTATGTAGGAACAGAAGGAAACAGAAACAAGGAAAAAAAGTGGCATTTGAAATAAAATAGTGAGAGAATAGAAAGGCTACTACAAAAAGCAAATGCAGATGGGATCAGCAGATATTACAGAAGGAGTGGCAGACAACAGTAAAAGGTAACAGGGAAAAGAACAGAAAGTCTGTAGAAGAAGAAGCTGTTTTAAATATGCTTTTTTTTAAAGGTGTATTTTTAGCAAGGCTCTGGATGAGTGCATGAAGACGTAAGCGTTCACAAACTTGGATGTTAAACATCAGCAGGAAGACACGAGAGTTTTTGAGGAGCTCTCTTGAGGGGCAGCAGTTGATCTCTGTTATACTCGCAAGAGCAGTTTTGGAAAGCTTGAATTTGTCTCTCTGTTGATTTTTTTTTTTTACCTTTGGAGGCTAAAATCATCTTTTCAAAATATGATCAATTTAAATGTGACCCAACAAAACCTGAAAGAAATGAATAGACAAATAGCTGAATTGCACTGAGTCTGCTCCCAGAATGCATACTTTTTTATCTGTGGGTGTTTGCACTGAGCATTTTGCTTCTTCATTAGAGTCACAGAAAATACAGAAAAGGAAATCCACGCTGACCTAATCTAGTCAAGCTGTAACCTTCATTGTGAACCTAAGAGGCAAAATCCAGCTTTCTTGACAACCCACATCTGCATTATGCATCCACAAACAAGACTGTAATTCACAGTGCTCCTCACATCTGAACACAGAAAAGATCTTCCCTGTACACCTGTGTCTGAAAATCAAGTGAATATAACACAGACCACATTTGTAGGGATCAAATCCAACTAACTGGAAGCTTTCTGAAGCTAGAACACACTGGGTGGCATTTTAGCCATATATACATAGGAAACTTTTTTTTTGATGGTGTAATACCCTGCTGCAAAAGGAGACATTTGGATTTGAAAAAGGACTTTCTGTTGCTTCCTTAGCAAATGGGCCTTTTCCTTTCTGTTCTCCTTTCTGGTTCCCTATTCATAAAACAATTATCCCAGGCTCCAGAACATACTTTCAGTTTTGAAACTCTCTAAATCAATATCCTTATGAACAGTTCCTGCAAAGAGTGTAATCAGCCTGTATGCATATCATTTGTTTTGGGATACATGAGCCTGTGCTTTAACAGTACATTGTTCCTTTCAACCCTTTCAGCTATGACTTTAATTGTATATATTTATTGGGTTTATTTGTCTTGGGACACTCATTTTGCTCACTTCTTTTGCTTGGGTTCCCAACTGCCTTTGAACTTTAGTCACACAATATACTGTCTGAGAGAGCTACCTCAGGTAGAAGAATGATGCATAAGACCCTTTGGAAATTGTGTTGGGAAAAAATGTGATGCAAGGAGCTGAAGGAGCAAGAAGCAGCCCAGGCCCTGGAGGCTTCAAACCTGCAGTTACTAATGGACATGGTGCCCAGGCTGGAGATACACCCTGGGGTTGTGGGAAGGAACTGGTGGCAGTGGGGGCCCCTGCAGGGCTCCCAGCCCTTCCAAGGAAGAGCAAAATCACCTTGGGCTTAGGTTGCTGTTTTCAGCGTACAACCGTGGTGTGAATTCATCTGTCTTCCCTTGTACAGTCTGCACAGACAGTTAATAAACCGATGAACTCCAATGCAGAAACAGTGGACTAAAGCTTGCATTGCAGAACAAGTATAGTGCTTACTGATGAAGAGTGTATAATAAATCTTGAACTACCAAATTATAAGCTGGAACCAGTTTCTAGACAGATGTTTAGAAAAAGAAATGTGTAACAAGGAGGATTTTACACAGGGAACAAGATACCTTCTTTTAGAAGAAAGCACCTCTAGGACACAATCCTTAGGAAGATTCTGCTGGGATGGACTGTCTTGGACAAGGTTTTGACCCTTCCTTCCATTTTTGAGGGTCTGTGGGGCTCCATAGGAGAGACAATGCTTTTGCACTAGCCATGACCTCAGCTGTCTTCTTTCCACTCCCAGCCTCAGCTCAGTTGCACATACCTAGTCAAGGAAAGTGAGACATTCTCTCTCACTCTCCCTTCGTCCTAAGCTATAATGAATTTTCCCAGAGTGAATGTTATTAATTTCCACTACACTCCTCCTTCTCCATTACACCTGTTCTCTGCCCAAATTAGACAGTGGCATCCAGGGCCTGAAGGAATGCAGGTGGGTGGATAAAGATGCTTAAGATAGCTTCCTTTCTTAAGGGTGACACACAGAATCCTATCAAGGACATTATCCAAAACGCATATTTTGAAGTGTCCTGAAACTTTCATTTTCCTTGGCAGGGACTGCACCAGATTTTCTTTGCAGAATGCCTCAGTTCTTACAGGACCATAAATAAGTTTGAAGACTGCATTTAGGCTGTAGATAGCTTCTGCAAATGCTAAAAATTCACTTGGAGACAGCCTAATGAAAACTATTAAAGAAGCCAACAGCTCACCCCTGTTATCTTGAGTTTCTGGCCTAAGATGATGGCATGAGAGGGCCCTTTGGAAGGCAAAGTTGACTACATGGTTTCCCCAGTTCTATCTTGGCAGTGATCAGCAATGCACCATCCCACTAAAGAAGCGAAAAAAGAAAAAAAAAAAAAAATCTTTCAGACATTTCAAGATCATATTCTGCTGATAACTGCTATCATTCTGGTGAGGGGAGAAATTAATCCCATCAGTTGAACTGAAAAAATCCAAATGCGGAAGAGAGAGAGTTGGCAAAGGTGCCCTTTGGCTGGGAAATACTGTGAGAAAGACACGCTTGGCTGCATCACAGGCTACAGCATTCACATTTCTAGAGCTTGACACTGCTGAGAATCTTCAGAGAAATTAAACACACTTTTCTGTGTATTTCTCACTAACATTGTCATAATTTTTTGTTTTTGTAAAAAAAAAAAAAAAAAAAGTGAAAGAAAACATAATGCTTTTCTTGCAAGCAGTTAACAAACATCTTCAGTGTGGACATGGAACAAAATGCTTGGCTATACTCAATTTGTCCTATCCGCAGACATCATTTCCCAGAAGCAATATGCAAGATGAAGGGTAAAAATATTTTTTAATTTCCAATGGGTGCATTAAGCCAGCAAATTTAAAACTCTGCTCTTTAAAACAGCGTGTAAATCAGCAAACTCTCTTTTGCTTTTCTTCCACACAGAGCAGACAATCATCATTAGAATTTGGTCAAGCCATATTTCAGGATATAAAATACTTCAAAAACTAACATCAGCAGGGCTGATAATTTGGGATATTAAAGAAATAAAGACTGGGAAAACTCATTTGTAATGCATACTTCAAAAGAGGAACCAATGAAGAGGTGATAAGCAAATAATAAAACAACTGATGAGAAGATTAGCATTAGACTTCGGATTTGACCAGTAAAGAAAAAGTGGGGATGTTATAAAGACACTCATTATTGAAGAAGGTAGAGAACGTCATAAAGATGGGACATCACTTTTATTAACCAAACCTATCTAGATAAAAAAACCAGCAGCTAGAAGGTGATACACAGGGGTGACAAGTGACAAAAGATTACTGGCAGTGGATGTGTGTGACAAAGACATCCCAGCCCAGGGCTGGGTGTTTTCCTTGTCTACATTCCATCATGTGACGGTGGGCTGCATCACACTTTGACATTTCTGAATGCAAAATCATGTCTTGAAGATCCTACCAAATAAGAAGTCACAGTTTGAGTTGTCTTTTTTCCTCACACTGGTGTTTTCCTGAGATTCAGAAGACTACAGCACTTCAACATGGAGAAGGGCTGTGTGGTCATAGCCAACCCTCTTTGATGAAAGACCTGCACCATAAGAAGGCAGTTCTTCAAACCTCCTGTTAATGGCACTTTCACACAATCACACTTAAAGGCGACCGAGGAGAGCTCTCATCTTGGCAGGCAGCTGGCGAGCGCATCGGGCCTTGGTACGGTCACAAAGTTCATGGTGCAGTGCAATAGTGGACAGATCTTTTCATGATCCTTCAACACTTCACTCAAGTGTTTCATTTCATCTGTTAGCTTTACGATTTCTCTTTTCAGGGAGGTATTTTCTTGCTCAAGAGACTCATATTCCTGGAAGGAGAAAAAAAAAAAAATAAAAATAAGAGCCTGCTCATAATCAAAACATTCCTTTCAGTGCTTCCACCTTGACTATATTCACGTAACTGTAGAAAAGCTTGGTTTCTCATTGCAGTGTGCAAGATGCAAACATAAGACAGACATGGCCTGGGTGCTGGAACAGAGCAAGTGCTTTATGACCTGTGCCCTGACCACGCTGTGATGTCTTTCGCAGCCCTGAAGACCAAGAGGTGCCGCTGGCCCTTGGAGGTCCCCAGCATCCCTGTGGTGGCCTCTTCCAGCCCCAGGGCCACCTCTGCTGGGAAGAGCCGACCCTGCTCTGCACTGTCAGAGCAGAGAAAATGAAAGCACCGAGTGCAGGTAGGTGCTGGGAAAAGCCAGTGGCTCACCTTGAGGAAAGGGAAGCCCCTGCCCTGGGCCAAGGCGCAAAAGGCCATTTCCCCAGGTGCTGGCTGAGACGCACGCTTGGCACAACATGTGCAGTGCCAGTCACTTCTCTCCAGCCCAGCCAGGGCTTGTCGCCACCTGCTCAGGTGCCCGGGAACTCAAGGGCAGGAGGAGTGGAGCACTGAGCCAGCTTGTTTTCAGCCCCACTTTGTCACCAGAAGCTCTGACCAGTGCCTTGGTTATTGCTGACCCAGGCTGCTTTTGAGCTAAGGCTTCTCTGGCAGTGAACAAGCTGCTATTAGCTGCAGGGGAGTTTTGGGGTGTTCTGCAGCATACGTCTGTTAACGGATGCAAGACTTGCGCATGACATTTTTTTGATAACTGTACCTCTCAAGTGTCCCTGCTGTCAAGACTTTTCTCATCCCAAAGAGCAGAGAGCTAGAGGTTCAGAGCCAGCCCACAGAAAACCCACAGGTGTCTGCACCTCGCTGCCAGCCTAGGGCTCAACACTCACCCACTCAATCTCACCCACCGGGAAAGCTTCAGAGCAAACTTCAAAGCCTGCACATGCCTTAAAAGGGCTGTTTAGCAGGCAGCAGGGAGACCATTCCATGCAGTGCTCCTCTGGGCAGCCTGGGACTGCTTCTGCTGCCCTTGGTTGCAGGAGTGTGGATCCCTTGCTCTTTCTTGCATCCTTCCACCACTCCCCACCTCTCATGGAGTAAAACAGGCACAGTACTCCTAACGCATTGTTGCTGCCAACAAAGTTGTCCATTCCCAAGCTCTGCTCACCTCTTGTTGCCCCAAACCCCATGGGGTTGCGTTTTGTAGTAAGTATTACTCTCTTGTTGCTCTGTCCCATTTTCAGGAATGAGACTATCAAATTGTTCTTGCTAAGAATGAATGCCTATTCAAACAGGCATTCACTGCCTGCACCTGGGAAAACTCCCATGCCTGAGAATGAAGATTCCAAATGTGAGGAAAATCATCAAGTCCAGGAGGAACATCAGAGTGGCTGCAGGATAGCACAGGGCCCAGAAATTATTCCACAAAAGCCAGGGGTTACCCCTTTCCAGAAGTACCCTGCACCTAGCTTTCTCAGGCACTGACTCAGAGGAGATCTGAGAAAAACCAAACCAAAAACTCCCCACGTTGTCCTCCCTCCTCTTGGCCTCTGCTGACTGTCGGCAGATCCTTCCACACTGAGAAAAAGAAAAGCCTGTGCTGAACTTCCAGAGCTGGGCAACTGACTTGGCCACAATTTCAGCAGCAGAACAAACACCCTAAGAGCCCCAGCTACAACAGAAGCACTGGTATGTGAGGTAACATCCAAAAACAGAGAAAGGGGATTCCTGTCCTCCAGCATTTGCACTGTGGACCAGAGAAAACTACACCACATTGTGATATTGAGAAGAAGTATTAAGAGTTTCTGGAAGAATCAGTTACTTTCATGGGTTTTTTGGAAACACCCACTGTTATTTATCAGAGCATACAAGTATAACAGCTAACTGAACTGAGCTCTCACACTTGGAGGTTTGAAAGTTCCTAAGAAGCCTTTTCAACATGGTATTTCTGTCTCACACCACAGTTTTAGAATTGACTTAAGCCAGTACTGCCACTAAGCAGTGTGGTCCCCTCCTCCTCCATTGCCTTCTCCCATGTAAGGTAGCAAACATTCATCCACTGCCACAGCAAATGTGACAAGCTTAACACTAGTCCAGAAAAAAATGGGTTTGTTTTAGCCCAGAGGAGCCCTGTGATCCAGTTCACTGGGTGGCCAGGAGAACAGCAAAAGAGGGAGGGTGAGGCAAGGGCAAGACCACTTCTCTCACTGGCAGTGTCACCAGTGACAGAGCTGCACTGTCCAACGTGAGCATTGGTGTCCAGGGGTTCCTGGCCAGGCACCCTGCAGCACATTTCTCTCTGCCTCACACCACAGCCCTCTGAGCTGGATTAGTGTGAAGACAGGCCCATGCCTGCTTAAGCAGTCCTGTTTATTGTGAAGTCCCATGCTTGGTACCCAAGATGTACCCACAAAACATCAAGTATCCATTCACCTCGTGAAGTTTATCTGCTTTCTGAGTTTGCTTCTTTCGGCTCCTCTGTGCAGCAACTCGGTTTTTTTCTCTCCTCCTTACTTTCCTGTCATCTTCTTCATTACTCTGGAAGACATAAACCAGAAACATCTCACTCTTTTTAGGGTGCATGCAGAGGCTCCAGAACTCAGGTGTAAAAGGGTTGCTGAATGTGGACACATACTACCAATTTCACAGCACCTGACCCCTGCCTTCCGGAGACTGCACGGTGCCTGTAAAGGCAGCGCATCCCCCGGCCCCGCTGCACAGGTGGGCCGCGAGGTGGAGAGGTGGAAGCCCGCAGAGATGCCCAGGGGATGCTGCAGAGCCCCACTGATGCAGAAACCTGGGAACCCCGTCACCCACGGCGGGGACCTGCGCTCCTGCTCCACCCGACGGGCAGCGTTTTACACCTGCCTTGCCCCGGGGCGAGCAAGGAGACGGAGGTGCGAGCGCCGGGGAAGAAAGCCGGGCTCCCGCTGCACCCGCAGTCGCTGCCAGCGGAGCAGTCCCTCTCCCCTCCCGCCGCTTCTCCCGGTGCCCTCCCGACTGCCTGCGGCGGGGGAAAAGCCGCTGATTGCGCCCTGTGCCGGCTACAGGGAGCTTCCCGCGCACCGCCGCCGGTTCGCCTGCTATCCTACCAGCACCGCAGCTGCCACCCGGGGAGAGAAGAGCAAATGCCCGGGGGGAGCGGGCACCCCCGACAAGGCGCTGTCCGGCGTGACTCAGCCCCATGTGCCCGCCCGCCTCCAGCGCTGATCCCGGCCGCCCTGCTCCTACTCCTACTCCTACCCCTGCCCCTACCTGCTGGCTGCTCTCGGCCGCCGCGCTCCGAGGCAGCGCGCTGCCCCCCGCCGCCGGGACGGCGCAGGACATCCCGCCGGCTGCGGAGCCGCCCCGGGGCGCCGCTGGGCTCCCCCGGCCCGCAGGGTTGGGAGAGGAAGGGAGAGCAGGGCGGGCCGGGGAGGGGCAGGGGACGCACCGCCCCGGCACCTGGCACCCCTCGGCCCGGGGGCGGAGCCGCCACTCTGCCGCGGGAGCCCCGCCGCACCGCCCCGCTCCGGGCTGCCCCGCCGCCCGCATGGCCGTCACATGGAGCCCGGCGGCAGTTGCGCCACGCCGGGGGAACCGGGAGCCCGGGACCGCCTGGACCCCCCGGTCCCCGCTGCTTCCCCGGCTTTCAGCCCTCCGCGCCGGCAAGGGTGCCTGTCCCCCGGGACCGCGGCTTCTGCTCAGCCCCCGGGAGCCGGGGGAAAGCCCGCACCCCCGAGGCACGCTGCTGCCGGGCAGGAGCTGCCTGAAAATCCCCCGGAGAGCCCCAGCCCCGGGAACCGGCCGGTCCCGAACCGACACCCCTCCGAGCGGCCCGACTCGTGCTTTCGGCTGCAGAAATAGCCGTCCCGCAGTTTCTCTTCTCCCCACGTTTCCTCCCCGCGTCAGGGTGAGGAGGCCAGGCTGTCCCCGGCAACCGGCCCAGCCCTCCGGTGGCGTCCCCTGGCCGACGCCCCCCGATGCGGGGAACCGGCTCACCTCCGGCCGCTCCTGCAGGCTGAGCTTCTGCGACATCGGCTCTCAGAAGCAGCGTGAGCTCCGGAGAAGTGGCAGCCGGTTCAGCCAGAGTTCGGGGGCGTGAGGACACGGCACCGGTGCCGGGATAAAGTGATTTTCACTTTCGCTACTCGCCCTGTTCCTTTAAATAATAAGGAAATGCCTCAGGCTTCTTGTAAAGGCGAAGCCAGACACGGACTGCTGAAAACGCAAAAAATCTCTCCTTTCGACGGTTCTGTGTAGAGTATTTCATCAGCCGGAACAATGTTTCTTTTATCCCTCCACTTTCCCTACCTTTTAATTAAACCTCAATGTTCTTCTGCTCCAAAGAAATGAAAGATGTTTGCACCGACAGGTACTTCACTTGTATGTGGTACCTGATGTGCACTCCTGGCTGTGCTTAACTCACAGGTGAACACATGGCTATGTGAGGAGGGTTAGGTGTCCCCAACCTGCAGGGCAGTCGGCCATAAAGCCCCACGTATCTTAATAAATCAGATACTTCCCTATTTTTCTCTTTTCCCTAGAAGTTTGAGTCATCCAGCTTAGATGAAGATGAGGTTACGAAGATTGTAAACTGAGTAAATAGAGACTATCCTTTCAGGAAGATCTGGCACACAGTTTGTGCGGAAGGTGAGAGAACTGCGCTGCCCAGAAGAGTCAAACTGAGGTCTGCACTCTGCCACGGGTTTCCTGGTAGTGTCCAGGACCATCAGCATTACTGAAAAATCTGAGCAGGACTTCCCTGGTGGGAAGCTCTTCTCTCCAGCTGCTCCACCTCAAAGCAGCTTCTGTCTCCATCTTCCAGGCTACCCCAGCCTTTGCTTTTGCACATTCCCAGAGCTCCTCCAACCCTGGAGGACGCAGTACCTGTGAGCCTTCCCTACCGGGATGACCCACAACCCAGATGAGCCTCCTGGCCGATGTGCCTTGACCTACCATGCATCCCCAGACTGCACTGGGTGTCCCAAGCATCTTACACCCCCCTGGTTTCTTTAAAAGCAGTCTTGTTTCTCCCTTCCTCTGTCCCCCAATGCACCAACACCAGGATGCTCACCAAGGAGATGCTCATGGAGGCAGCAGCAGATGTGGGTTTCAGCACCATTCTCCAGCTGAGAAGATCCAAACCAACATCTCCTGGAAGGCAGCCCTAGCAGCCAGGCAGTAATGATGAGTCGCTTTCAATTGCTTCTCTGAAACAGTCCAATCTTGCATTAATTACACATCAGGCAGTTAAAGAATACGAGTGAAAATATGGACACGAGTGGAAACGTACTTGGGATAGTTGCTTAAAAGGAGAGCACTGTGCTCCTTTTTGCCTTTGTAGCTTAAGCACAGTTGAAGTAAACAGAACTAGAAGCTGGTATTTTTGGAAGCTTGGAGAACAGGTATATTGTCTTGCAATAAAATCTATGAACCATGCAGACAAAATACCTCAACAGCCCTTTGGAGTGATCTGCAGGAAATAAAGCCCCCTTCCACAGAGGGACTTCCATCTGGTCCCACATGAAGCTCTTGTGCTTTTCCAGAAGCAATGCACCTGTTTTTGGCAACTGCACAGCCAAGAGATCTAACAGCATCATGTCCCGGGCAACCTACCAAGAATTTTTTAGTACTGAATAAATACCTGCTTCATTGAATAACTTCTGACAGTCACAGAGCAAGGTCCCCAGGATCCCACAGGTACGGGACAAGTCACAGGACAGTCCCCTTGAGCCTGAGTACAGTCTGCCCTTGTTCAAAGTGGCAAAGGAAATGAAAAGTCAAAATTTGCTTATTGGGGACAAGTTTCTGCTCAGTATTCAAGCTATCTCTGGTACATCTGTATCAGATGCCTACACAGTAATTCCAGGTAACACAGCAGTAAAGGCAGAACATTTCTACGCAGGAGAGAAAACAGGCCCAGAGAGCAGTCTAGTCAGCTGAGTTTACATTCTAGAACAGCAGTTTACCAGTGATTTTTGTCTGCTCTGAAGCAACCTACACACACGCAGCCCAGAGCAGCTGAACACAGCTTAGCCCAGAGCAGCTCTTCTGAAGAACAGCATGTAGCAGGACTGAGTTTAAGAGCACTCAAGCTTTCAAAGAGACACTGGTGTCCACATGAAGGTTTCTGGAAGAGGAGCTTCCCTGCATGCTGTTCACCATCCCATTTATTCAAAAACTACACGTAGCAAAAGCGTGTGTAGATACTGCTCCAATTTGCAGGTTGCTCTTCCGTGGGGATGGCGCACCCTCGTGAGCCATAAGCACTACACGCTAACAAAAAAATGAGATGTTCCATCTCGCCCCAAGAAGCCAAGAAATTCAAACTCGGTTTGCAAATGTTCCCAAGCATTTATCACCACTGAGCTGCCTTACAAAATTCAAAGGCTATATAAAGAAAAACTACCAGACATTTCTTGATGCAATACCAATTCGCCCCAAGTTAAAAATAACAAGTTTGGATGTTGTGACACTTCAGTAGAAGCCTGATTAGACACTTGTCTTGCACAACACTGCTGATTTCTATGAAAAGTTAACTGAAGGACAAAAGGCCACTGGAATGGGAAAAAATAAAGTATTTTATATAATTCTGGGAGTGGGAAGAATAGATCCCAGGCACTGCTACTTGCAGATATCACTTGCTGTAGAAATTTTTAATAATTTGAAAAACAGCTGAACATTGAAGCGTTGTGTGTAGCTCATCCCAGAACTTGCATTTAAAGGGAGGTCCTTCCATTGCCGCTTGGCCAAAAGCAGCCACCAGAGATTTGTAAATTCACAGCTCACATTGCACTTTGAATCTTTATTGACTGTTTTCACCATCCTTCTTTATGCTATTTATTTGGCCAGTGCTTCCAGATGCATTTTTGTTTTTCCACTCAGCTGCAGCTGGAACAACAGTGATGGAACAAAACCCAACTGCCCTTGCTCGGGGCACCCACTCCCTCTTTCCTTTGAATCCCGTGCAGACAATCCATCCTGCAATCTCCCAACACTAACATGCACTGTAGGGTGAATTTATTAATTCACTTAAGTTTAACCTACAGTGCTCTCCCTTCATATTTCTTAAGGCATTTGTCCTACCTTGGCCATCTGAGACGTGCCTGTTCCTGTTTTCTGTACTGGCCTATCATTATTTGGAGACAATAGCAGGGAATCTTCCTATCAACACAGGAAATGTTCAAAAATCACTATGGCAGACATGCCAAATCTTGCACAGTATCTGCAGATCTTGGTGAAGGAAGCCATGGTGGGGATTTTTAACCCAGCACAGAGCACAGGTGCTTAAAGCTGCTAGAGCAATAAGTTGCTGTGTGATGAAAAACCGTCCTAGTCACTCGTTCCACAGCTTTGCCGCTCCAGCCGCTCTCACATCCTGCCCTCTCTTGCATTAGATGCTTTGTAGCCCTGAGATTAATAACGGTTCAAAGGCAGCGAACAGAACTATTTCAGTCACTTGAGCCAAAATTTAACACAGATGTCTTCTGAAGTACACTCACTGCTCAGTCACCACCTATCCCAGGATTAGAACCAACAACATTACCTGAAACTTTGATCTTTCTTAATTGATTTAATTTATTTAGTATAAAAACACACTTTTGTATATACAAGAGTGATGGGAAACACATATTTACAAAGGATTAAATATACAAAGTCTGGGCACAGGTGGTCACCTTTACGAAATAAATGCTAAAATCTATCACACATTTTCTTGAAAATTTTCATTCTCTTAAGGCATTAAATCAGAGCTATCCTTCTTACCACAGTACATTTCATTAATAAAGTTTCTTAAAAAAACCCCTCCATTTACTGTGTGAGAAATACGTTACATACTAGATGTATTTACTGCAAGCACATACAACCATAAAACAGAAAAAGTTATGAATGGTTAAGGCACAACGCTCAAATTAGCACTACTGTGCTATTGTTTAGGTACTAATCTATAAAGAAAAACTAAAAGTAAGCTAGCTCAACTTAATACCATTTACTGGTAGCCTAAACTGATCTTTAAAGTTTACTCAAACATCACAAATGCATATATGACCCAGGTCAAGATCCTGTAATGCGTAGATACTGTCCAGGAAACCCCCAGACTGCATAATTGGATTACAGGAAATGTATCAGATTTTACCATATCAGATGGTAAAATGTGGATGGTCGGACCCTTGTGCAGAAGAGCACACTGCAAGTAAGTACATACAGTTACTAAAAATCCGAGTTGAAACAAACATGACTATAAATAAGCCCAGCTGACCTAAATTCAGGACAGCTGGAATAGCAGGAACCAATGTCACATTTGTGTGTGGCTTTTCTAAAAACAGTCACATCATAGCAAATCTGGTGTTTCCTATATGGTCCGGTGTCTATTTATTTTTAATTTATTTAAAAACAGCTACCTGACTCAGTAATAAATAAAGGTGCATTAGGAGAACTAGTCACCCTCCAACCTCTTTAGAGACATGCTTAACGTAAATGAGCCCTTAGTGGTTTACTAGAAGACTGCTTGCATACATAAAGCACCTGCACAGCCCTGAGAAGGATAACGACTCAAGCTAAATGCTGTAATAAAAGAGCAAATAAAAGAGAGTTAATCAGCAAATATACTTGCTGGATATCAGATGCTACCGGTATGCGTAGGGTTTTATATACCATCAGTGTAACAGTAAACATAGAAATATTTAAAAGGATCAAAGACCGAATAAGTAATTAAACTGCCATGTGTAGCTGAGTTAGACAGGAGACGAAAGTTTAAGAAAAAAGACTGAGCACACTGAACAAGAGTACAACTGAGTCTCCAGTCTGAAAATATTAAATGAGAAATTCATGCACTGAGAGAAATTTTCCTCCGTCGAAGTGGATAGCGTCTTCTTTCTGATGAATCTATGGCTTTTTTTCTTTTTAGCAAGACACAATTTTTACTGGTATCAGCGTTTGTTGGTGTGACTTCTCCTGGTGACACGAATTTTTGGACATTATTTTCCTGCTTCGCATTGCAGCCAACAAAGACTTCTTGCCGCAGCTTGCAGAGTTCCAAGGTTGGTTGCCAAGTTAACACTTGGGAAAAACCTTCTGCTCTTTCTATTAGCGCCGGGAGAGACTGCAAAAACAAACCCAAGTATTTCTTGTTACACGGGAAAAATAACAGCTACAATGAATAAAATATGTTATTTAGATTCTGACAGGCACAAAAGCTTCAGTGTCTGGAGAGATGGTCCTTAGGACGGCAGGTGAAGGCTGGGAACTCAGAGCTACCAGCCTAGCAGTGACCAGGGTTTGAACTCAGAGACCATGCAAATAGTACGTCAAGTTTAGGTTCTTTCATGACATCTCTAAGCTGACTTAGCGTCACGGGAACACCACAGTTCATGTCTAAGCTGGTACTGAAGTAATAAATGTCACACGCTATGTAAAGGTACACAGGTTTTCAAAAGATGTTTTATTTTTCAGATGCTGCAGGTTCTAAAATCTCTGTAAAAATATTTCCTATAGTCACAGGGTAATCCTCCTTATTACCATGTGAGGGGGAAAGCTTCACAGATACAACTTCAGCGGTCCAAACCTAAAGATATACTTGCTTCAAAAGCAGACACACAGGCTTTTTTGTACAAAACTATCAACGAGAGGAGTTAGAACTCCTGTTTAGTGACATATTAACAGATCAAGAAAATAAAAAACATATCCTCTCGGAACACACAGAGATCTCACCTTCATTGCTCCGCTGATCTGTTTGGATGCCGTTTCTGTCACCTGCTTCAGATCTGCGATGTAAGCATCTACAGAAAAACACGAAGCCCAAATAAACTTCTGAAACATAACTCTCTCCCCCAGCACTTGCTATGGACTTCTTAGAAATGAGACAGAAAACCAGTCCCTGTATAAAGCTTAAATCTACAACACATCGCTTTCATCATAGCATTGACAGTAACAGCCGGTATATGTTATCCTGCTATTATTACTTTTTATCACTCAAATGGTAGTAGTGTCTGGCAGTCTCAACTATAGCGAGCCATGGAAGTTCTGCACTAGAAAACCTGCAGCTTATACAAAACATGAGACGCAATGGCAGTACCTGACATAAAGGAACAGTTATAAAGAAAAACAAAATCTATTTTCAAGCCTTTCAAGCTCATATTTGATAAAAACATATTAAAATAGGAGAA
This sequence comes from Columba livia, assembly GCF_036013475.1. Lineage (NCBI taxonomy): Eukaryota > Metazoa > Chordata > Aves > Columbiformes > Columbidae > Columba > Columba livia. The sequence continues at coordinate 97,209,336 of NC_088604.1, forward strand.
TAAACACCGCTGTGGAGAAAATGAGATGAAGAAAATCCATTTTAAGGAGAGGAAAAAATAATATCAAAGCTCCAACAAGTCTGCTTTTACAGTAAAGACTACATTTTTCTCCTGGCTTAACTTAACAAGCACTAATACAAGAATAAAAAAGAACAAAGCATAAACAATATGAACTGCATTCATAAGAAAAAGAAGAAAAAGCTTTCAGGAACACGAAGCAGACAGCAGGTGCAGATACTGGAGGAAAATGGAATATACTTGATTGCAGTAACAACTTCACGGGATCATCAACATGATAGATGTCTTTGACAATTGATTTACAAGGAATAATAACTCTTTACTCAAGAGTTAAACTCTTTCATTATAAAACTGATTCGCACGTTCTCTGCCATTATTCTGTCTGCAATGCCATGCCAGCAACGAAAACTGAAAAATCAACGGAGAGGCATGCGTGCCCCTGGGAAACGAACAGCCTCACCTCCACTACTATTATTTTTCTGTAGGGCTTCACCAGTGCCGGCAGCACGATGCTATGTTAGATGGTGCACTCACTCCTAAACCTTTGCAGATTTAAACACAGCGTTCTGCTTTGAAGTCTATCTCATTAGTGCTACTCAAGATAATTTAAGTCAATCACTGTATCGTAGCACAGTGTGACAGCGATCGCATGCTGAAACGTAGTAAGCAGGAAGAGATGGTGTTTTGTTGAATTGTCCGTCTGCATGCCCAACATGCTGATCAGACTGGGTTTAGGAACAGATAATCCACATATGGACATGGGTGCTAAAATGCACCATCATTCAGAGTCTAGAAGGAAAACCACTCCCACAGCAGCCTCTTTAAACACACCATAGAGGTCTATGAATGGACCTTCTCTAAAAGAGGATATGTCCATAATGAAGCATCCTTAGAGCGGAGTATTAGAATTAGAAGTCTGCTTATGAAATGGCAAGGAAGGGGTTAAATAAAAACTATCACCTGGATTATTTCAGTTATACAGAAAGACTGATACACAGTCAAATGAAATTTGCCTGCAGTTCAGCTTTACACGGACAGCATTATATTCCTCAGTGTTCAAGGCTTTCCAAAACAAAGGGAAATGAAAAAAGGAAACGAAAGGTATTGAGTAATCTAAACATTTTAGTTTGTGGCCACTGTACTTGCTAAACTGGGATACATAAACTTCCCAAAGACTACATAATACTAAAATTCAGCACAAACTATCTGCTATCTAGGCTAGGACTTTGCTGTTACCTAACCTAAAAAGGCAATACTTTAGTGCAAACTGTTACTAACTTGCAAGAAGCACTTAATTCACATCATGAAAACACAGATCTGGATACTCGAAACCAAAAGAAACCCAGATATGAAGTGACATCTTTTTACTGCTCCTGTTAGCTGCTTTGCTGCACAGGCTGGTGCCTCTAGAAGCAAAGTCTCCTGTCTGCAAAGAGGAAACAATGCCCAGGGTGAAGGCAGATCAGCAGGGTGAGAATTGGAAGATGAATCTCAGCTCCTCAAACTTCACTTAACGCAACGGCTTGTTACACCAGCTTTACATTATGTGCAGTAATCCATAGTGAGAGTTGCGTACCATGCTTTTCAACTTGGAACAGCATTGGTAAATTCTGTCATTTTTCAATATTTAATAACAGGCAAGATAGAACTTTCCGTTCCTTACGGTCAGCTTTATCAAAACACGTCCTAGTCTTCAACTGCAAAATACACCACCTTGTTCCAAGGAGTTTGTATAAATAACCTTCCAAAAGCATGCAGCAAACTTAGGATACTGCAGTTTTCCTTCTTCACCAATCCTTGCAAATGACACAAGGCAAGATAAAATTTGATGCCTACTTTGCAAGTTAGGAGAATGAACGCTGTCGCTCCGGAGTACTACACAACTGTTTTCAATTCCCTGAAGAAACCAACTGATTAGGAAGAGAGACCAAAGCATTTCTAGTATTCATGTAAAAGGAACACCAGAATGGTCAAAGTATAATGTCAGCGATCCATCTAGTTCCCCATCTGGCCACCACCAGTGGTGAAGAAGAGAAGTAACAAAACCTACCGAGGGCAGCTCTGTGACAATTTCTACCCAATACAGACACAGCGGCCGGCTTTTGCCTTGAAGTACAGCGCCTAACAGCAGACAGGACTTAGAACAAGAGAAATGGACACAACAAACTGATGCATCAATACATTTAGTTATGACAAACTTCTAGCTATTTTAGTTAATTATTTAAACAGTCTATTTTAAGTAAATTCAAAGAGAGGAAACTACTTAAACATTTACAGCTAACCAGTAAGGTAGGCAGTGTTTCCTCGGTACAGTTGTCCTCCCCATGAAATCTTTACCTTGAGAAGGCTGGGGTCTTATCTCTTCTGGTGTTACCACAGGCTGGTAGAGTTTCTGTACATGATAAATAAAATAAAATAAATCCTGAAATACCCTTTCGGTTTCATGGATAGCTAATATACACATAGCAGTCAGAACAAAGGATAAAGTGTTAATACAGGGAGATGGCAGTGGAATTATTTAGATAAAGAATGTATTAGAAGTACAGTTTATAGATACTCAGTTATTAACAGTGTTCTGGTTAACACAGTTAAGTTCACTATAAACACATCTTTAAAATCTGCAATAGTTTGCAGAATTCTAAGTATTAAAGCATGAGAACTAAACTAAAATCCAGGTATTTTGCAAGAAGCATTGCCACCTGCAGCACAGCTGAGGAAAAAGAGCTGCTCAGGAGCCATTCACAAAACCAGTACATGTTCACAGAGGAGCAAACTTGAACAAAGAGTACATAAAGACAAAAAAAATAAGAAAACTATTTAAATGACTACATTCTAGGCCTGCAACTATTTATGTGCATATTAGAACACCCTGCTTCACAAACCAAGCTTTCCGGCTTTTTGTTGCTACATCAGTCTTGTGACGACATCATTCAATTCTGACATGAAGTTAACTAATAATAAATAATTAATAAAACTAATATTTAGTTATATTAAAGGTGGAATTAGAAGTAACTACCAGGAAAGAAGGAAACAAAGCAAAGACATGGGAATGCAAGTTAGATCATCTGCAAGTCAGTATTCTTCACTACTTCAGGAGCAGTCCCTCAACCTTCTTCAACCAAGTAGGAGGAAAGTTATTTATTCCTCCCTGTAGTTTTACTGGAGCAAGTTTTTCACAGTTCATGAATCTTCTTAGCAAGTTTACAGTAACGGCTCCAAGCACAAGAACAAACATTGCTTCCATTATCCTCAAACATCACAGAACGTATCAACTGAAAATCTACAAGATGATCTCTGGCTTTAGGAATTACAGAGACAACACCACACTAATGAGTGGTTCTCTCCAGGTAAGCTGCATTTAAATACCACATCTTCATAGTTGCTCTTCATGCCTCAAAAAACAGGCATCCCAAGAGTAGCTAGGGTTAAAAAAACCAAAAAAAATTCCTCAACCAAAAGCAGAGAAACCACTAGTACCTTTGCAGAAATATCATAGAACCATACAATAGTTTGGGTTGGAAGGGACCTTCAAAGCTCATCTAGTCCAACCACCTGCAATGAGCAGGGACATCTTTGACTAGATCAGGCTGCTCCGAGCCCCATCCAGCCTGGCCTTGAATGTCTCCAGGGATGGGGCATCTACCACCTCTTGGGGCAACCTGGGCCAGTGTTTCACCACCCTCAGTGTAAAAAATGTCTTCCTCATGCAGGAAAGAAATTTAGCAACCAAGGACATGACTAGGTTGTTTAATGCCAGTAATTACTCTACACTCAGTGTAGAGAAATTACTGCACCTATTCATTAATCCACATTATTTTTTTTCTTTCTTTACTGAAAGTATTTACTCAATGTAGTTATTAGCTCAACAACAGCACTTAGGAAAACACAGACATCTTTCTAACAGTCATATACGGCACATGATAGCATCTGTATATATAGTAAGATTTAGTACTTCAACCAGCCTTCAGCTAAGCATTTCAGAAACCTGGATCTGACAAGATAAATAGGTGTATACTGGCTTGTAAATAATGAGTCCTCATGTTTAATCAGTCTGCTTAAGTAACTTGCTGAACTGTCCCACATGCCCAATTCACTCACAGTCACACCACTTTGTAGTAACCTTCATTTTACTGAAGAAACAATTAATGCAAAAAACCAATTTCATTATGTGAGAAAGAATCAAAAGCACCTACGAGAAGGAGCTTAAAGGTCAAGATTAGATGATTTATTTCTTCGAGTTACATGTGGTCAGCAGCTACTATATGCAAAGGTTTTCTGAAAGTCTTAGATTACTCACCAACATCTCTTGCTCTGCTTTCATGGTTTGGACAGCATGCATCAGGATCTTTTTAGGCCACTGCTTACGCTTTGTTGTTGTCTCTACTACTAGCTCATCAAATTGATCTTCGAGGATTTTAATGTTGGAACCTAAATATGACAAACATACAATTTTTTATATTGAGAGAAAGTTATAAGGAAAAAAAAACCAGCTTTAGATCTGAATTAAGAAATCATATAGAAATTAGAGCACAACTTGATGGTGGCCAGTTACTTTTGAAGTAGAAGACCTGGGTGTGGGGCAGAGAGGAGGCAGAGAACCACCTGTGACAAAAATAAAAAATGTAATTAACTATAAACTCTGAATCGATGAAGAAAGTACCACAAAGAAATGGCTCCCTTTCAAGATAACTTGTTTTTCAATGGAAGAAAAGCAATGCAAAATGCAGCAAGAAAAGAGGTTTATCTGTGTAATTTACAAGCAGTAAACAAACACCAACTGTTCAAACAGTAATTTGAAGCCTGATTTTATATCATACAGAGCACAAATATGCAGTTTAACACGACAATCATAGAATCATTTTGGTTGGAAAAGGCCTTTAAGATCATCGAGTCCAACCATAACCTAACTCTGGTACTAAGCCATGTCCCAAAGAATCTCATCTATATGTCTTTTAAACCACTCCAGGGATGGTGGCTCCACCACTTCCCTGGGCAGCCTATTCTAATGCCCGACAACCCTTTTCAGGAAGAAATCTTTCCTAATGTCCAATCTGAATCTTCCCTGATGCAACCTGAGGCCATTTCCTCTTGTCCTGTCACTTGCTACTTGGGAGAGGAGCCCAACCCCCTCCATGCTACAACCTCCTTTCAGGTAGTTGCAGACAGCAATAAGGTCTCCCCTCAGCCTCCTTTTCTCCAGGCTGAACAGCCCCAGCTCCCTCAGCCGCTCCTCAGACTTGTTCTTCAGACCCCTCACCAGCCTCATTGCCCTTCTCTGAACTCCAGCTCCAGCACAGCATACGATGCTACATTAATGAAATATTCTCCATCTTGGTGACATGTGCAATTACTAGTCATAAGGACTCTGCAAAAACCAAAACATCTTCTTTCAACATCTGAGGCCCAAGAGACTGTATGTTGCAGAAGCTGACTTTCACAGCTTGCTTTTTCAATTGTAAGACTAGACTAAATACCTAGAACATATTTTCAGCTGTCAACTGGTGGTTTTACTACTGCTACTCTACTAAAGGTACTTAGCTTCTCCAAGATGGTAATTAACAATTTTGAAAGCTTAAGATACTGTTTTAAAACTGGTTTCATAGACAAGTAAATGCCTACATTATAAACTATAAACAATTAAGAGTTATAGAAGGAAACAGAACTGCTCAGTCATATATCCTAACTGCATGTAACTGAAAGGCAGTGCATATTTCTGTATTCTTCCATGTGCACACTCACATAATTTTTCTCCTCCAGTGGAGGTTTGAAACATTGACAATGGTTTTGCTTTCTTAAATTTTTAATTTAATTTTGTAAACTCCTTAGCATTTAAATTCAATGTTCCTACTAACGTGTTTGAGCACAACTTGCAAGCCATGCAATGTTTTCAATGCAGTGGTAAAGAATTAATTTTGAGCACCCTCTCTTGGTCAATCTGTGTAGAATTAGACTATTGTAAACCTCAGAAAGGCAAAATCAAGGTTTTAAAGAGTTTGCAGGTTGGTTTGTTTGTTTTACGAGGAACATGAAATCATTTAAATACAGAGAGGAATGACTTGAACCACCGGTCAACGTAAGCACTGAAGGCACAAAATGCCAGGTCACTTGGTGATTCAAACTGGATCAGATAGGCACATTAATACATTTATGTCAAATTAAAAAGCACAATACAGTTCTTACACCTGCCTTACGCCAGCTGCAGGAAGATGACAGTATCTCAGCTGGCATAAAGTTAGACTTGTACAGACAAAGAATAACTTACTGAAAATAACATCCATCTGGACCAAGTTTTCCTGTTAAGAAAATCCTGCTAAGAATTTTGGAACAAATTTGAATGAATTAATTGAGGCTGAATCAGTTCAGCATTTTGCATCATGAAAGCAGTGCATTTTTGACGTTGGAATAAAAGGAGCTGGAGTGTTATCATTCTAGAACTACAACTGCAGAAGCTTCCTGACCAAAACACAGCGCAAGGAGCTCTTTCTCCATAGCCAGTTCAATATATCTGTATTTTCAGCTTTGTGCCACTGTAAAAAGCATCAAGTTGCAGGCAAAACACATCTAATGCTAACACAGGCGAGCAAATGAATCACACTGAAATTTTGGTTGGACACCACACTACCAAGAATCTCCACTACTGCTGCTTGAAAGACAACAATTATAAACATGTTGCATTTATTACATATAAATATATTATTATATAGCAATAATTTTAAACTATTACTTAATTTGTATATTAAACAGCAGCAACAAACATACTGCTAGTCTCCTGTTGGGACGAAGTCCTGGCCAATGTCCCAACGCAAGATCACTCAGGCTGGAATGGCCTTCAGGAGGCCCCTCCTAACTGCAGCCTTCTGCTCAACAGCAGGGTCAACACCCAGTTCAAACCAGGTCATTCCAGACACTTGTCCAGTTGGTTCTTGGAAGCCTCCAGTGCTGGAGGCTACACAAGCTCTCTAGACAACCTTTTCCAATGCTCGGTTAGCCCAGCAGTGATTTTTTTCAGTCTCTTACATCAGGTTAGAACCTTTCCTTTCAACCTGACCCTTGCCTGTGGTTCTCCCACTGCACACCTCAATAGCCTGGCTCCATATTTCCCGTAACCCCTGTAGGTACCAGAAGGCTGGCTTATCTTCTCTGCGCTAAACAAGCCAGTTCCCTAAGACTCAACCCACACAGCAAGTGCTCCAGTCCTCCACTCCAGCTTATCAAACTGAGTACACTACTCCAGAGGTGCTCTTGCAAAGTGTAGAGGAAAGGCAACTAACCACTTCCCTGGATCTACTGTACTGCACTCCCGTTGACACAATATCCTAGGCTGGCTCATGGTTAGCCCACCAGGACCCTCAAGCCCATGGCATCCTGCACCTCTGCAGGGGGTTATCCCGTCCTAGGTTTAGGGCTTTGCTTTTTGTCCTCGCTGAACTTCACGAGATTCCCAGATGCATTTCTCCAACCTGTTTATGCTCCACTGAATGGGCCTGCCCTTGAGCATATTTCCTGCATCCCACCCTGGTTGATGTCAGCTGCAAACTGGGTGAGGGCACCTTCCACCTCCTCCTCCAGGTCATGGATAAAGACATTAACAAGAACAAGTCACAGAATAGACAACTTGTAATCAACCCTGAGGTGAAAGTATGAGCAATTAAACCTCCGAGCTCACTGATCCAGCCACAATTCTCACCTACCTAGGCTATAACATCCTAGCTTGGATCCTCTGGGAGGCTCTCATCGAGTACTAGAGCAATTCCAATGGAAGACCACTGAGATGGCTGGCATCTGGAGCACGTGATGTACGAGAAGCAGCTGCGGAAGCTGTGCTTGCTCAGCCAGAACAGAATGTCAGGGGGTAATACAACTGCTACCCTCAGCTACCTAAAGGGTGGTTCCAGAGGGGACAGAGACAGGCTCTTCCCAGACGTGTGCAGCAAAAGGATGCACAGCAACAAACAGGTTACTGCAAAGGAAATTCCAACAGGCCACAGGAATTTTTCACCATCAGTGCTGTCGAACACAGAAAACAATTGCCCAGAGGGGTGGGAAGCCTCCGGACTTGGAACCTATTGCTGTGTTCTAGCTTTAAAAATAGATCACTTTATTCCATTACATTTTGTATATTCCCTCTGATAGGAGAAGCTGATGAAATGGAACATACTTTTTCTTAACCTCTTGAATGAAAAATCTTGTTCTGAAATACCAACTTCCTAAAAGCTTGCTGTAGACTTTCCAGCAAGACAGGTGCCATCAAGCTTAGATAAACCTTGATTTTTGCTATGTTAATATCAGATACTTTGTGAGTGAGTCTCTAAGCTACTTTTCTCTGGTATCCTTTATAGAATGATAGAACGCCTTGAGTTGGAAGAGACCCACAAGGATCAAGTTCAGCTTCTAGTTATGTAGGCACCATACCAGTGATAGCTGGAACTTGTGCCTCAAAAGGTGTAAGGATCTTGACAGAGGTGTCAAATAGAGCAAGGTTCCTTCAGATAAAGCTGTTTCCTCTTTTCCAGGATACAGGTTGCTATTGTCTTGGTTATCCTTTTCAGTTATGAACACTGCTCTGCCACAATCATGCTCCTGCAAGGCAGCTCTCCAGAGCTTTACACAGGCACATCCGAGCTGGAGTTTGCCCTCAGCAGCTCCGCGAGCATCCTTACTGCCACACACAGCCGGCGGAAAAGCCACCTCATCAAAAATACTATATGCAAAAAAAAAAAGTCAGGACAAAACCACCCAGCAGGAAACTAATGGAAACCAACACATACCACTCTGCAGCTCCGAGTCCTCCGAAGTTTCCTCCCAGGGCTGGCCATCGATAGTAACATTCTCCCTCACCGCTGTCTCGAAGTTCTGCAAGACAAGGGGGTCCTGAGCAGCCACCTTTAGGGTGCAGGGCCGCAACGCCCGCAGCCGAAACGGCGCCCCCAGCCCCCTCACCGCCCTGCCCGGGCCGGCCACCTCAGGGGACACAGCCACACAGACCCGCCGGGCCCCGCTCCGCCTCACCCAGAGCGCCTCTCCCGCGGCGGCGGGCCCGCCCGGCTGCCCCTGCGCCAGGGCCCGCACGAAGGGCGCGCACAGCGCCAGCACCTCGCTCAGCCCGCGCCGCGAGCAGCACCGCACCCGCGGGTCGCGCCGGGCGGCGGCGGCCGGGCTGAGCGGCAGCCCCGCGTCCGCCTCTGCCGCCAGCGGCGGCAACAACGGCGGGGCCGGGCCGGCCGCCATTTCCCGCCTCCGCCGCAAGGAAAATGCCGGCCCGGAAGCAGAACCTGGGGCTTGCCCTCCCCTTCCCCTCATCCCCGGGCGCGGCATGGCGGCGGGGCCGGTGGACTGCCACTGCCACCTCGCCGCGCCCTGCTTCCAGGCGGTGAGGCGCGGAGGGGCGGGAGGGCGCGGCGGCGCGGCCGCGGCGCTGAGGCAGTGCATGTCTCTTGCAGGACGTGGCGGCCGTGGTGCGGGCGGCGGAGCAGGTGAGGCGGCCGGTAGCGACCCTCTCCTCGCCTTTCGGCCCCGCCGCCCGGCCTGGCTCAGCGCTCGGGTGTTTCTGTCTGCCGCAGGCGGCGGTGTCGGCGCTGGTGGTGGTGTCGGAGCAGGCGGGGGAGTTCCGGAGCGTCCTGGAGCTGTCGGAGAGGTGCGGGGCCGGCGCCCACCCGTGTCCCGAACGCGGGTCCGCGCCGTGACGGGAGCGACTGGCGGCGTGGGAGCTGGCGGGGGCGTGCCGCCCTTTTCCTTTGTCAGGCTGGGCTTTCTTTTTGACTCCAAACTTGTTTTCTCTGTGGTTCACGGAGTGGTTGGGGTTGGAAGGGACCCCTGGAGACCACCTAGTCCAACCCACCTGCTGAGGCAGGTTCACCCAGAGCAAATCTCACAGGGACGTGTCCAGGCGGGTTTTGAATGTCTCTAGACAAGGAGAGTCTACAGCCTCTGTGAGCAACCTGTTCCACATCTCTGGCACCTCAAAGTAAAGAAGTTGCTCCTCATATTCAGGTGGAACTTCAGTCTGTGCCTGTTGCCCCTCATCCTATCTTTGGGCACCACTGAAGGGAGGCTGGTCCCATCCTCTTGTCACCCTCCCTTGAGATATTTTTAAGCATTGATGAGATCTTAGCCTTCTCCAGTCTGTCACACCACTGATACCTATTCTATGTCTAGGTTCCCTGGGTTTGTTCTGCCCTGCCTGGGAGTTCACCCGGTTCAAGAGGTTTCGCCAGAGGAGCAGCGCAGTGTTACTTTGAAGGTAAAGCACGGGCAAGTTAGGTCAGCGCAGCTATGAGGTGCTGCTGAGATTGCTCAGGGCAGATGACGAGATGCTCTGGTCTGCCCGAATTAACTTCAGGTCTGCTTAGGGATTTTTCTGCATTTCTGTAATACAGTATACCCAGCAGACCAAATCCCAGGGTCTCTTAGCACATCCATTTGTTTGTGTTAGTCTTGGAGCAGAATTGTTCACTGGAGTCATCTGGTCATATTATTGCAGTGAAACAGTGTTAAAAATCCCAAGTGAGTGTTTTGCTTACAGCAAACAGCACACATGTGCCTTTGCAGATGTCCCTTTGTTAGCATGGGAAGTTGAAAGTGACCATTTGTGTCCTTAGCCTGAAAAACCTGGAGTTTTTCTGCAGCCATTTGATGTTACTAGGCTTTTTATGGGCCTTATTTTAATCACCTCTTATGCTTCTGTGGAAATACCAATTTGAGATGAAAGGTCATTAAGTAGAGATGGGAAATCATGCAAGTTTCTAGGATCTGCCTGACCACACAACTTGCAATAATGGCAAGTTTTAAGGTAAAGAATTTAAGAACAATTAAGGAAATTCTAATTTAATCATAATCATACCCCTTCCATCTTGTAAAGGCAGCGAGAGTTGCATCTTTAATTTGTTTTTGCAGGATCTGGATGCTGCATTACCACTTATAGAGCTCTACAAAGAAAAATTGGTGGGAATCGGAGAAGTACGTAGCATTCCATATCTTTTTTAAACATCTATGTCTTTGGCAGCATCCATCACCAGAATTATAGAAACTTACTGAATGCTTGGTTTTGTGTATGCAATAAGTATTGCTGTCAGGCTGAACAAGCTCTAATTCCGATTTGTAATTATCTTGACATGCTTTCCATCATAGATTTACCTGATTCCCTCTTTTCCTTCATTATCACTATTAGGAAATAGGTGTCATTTATGCTGGTGGATTTAGTAGGAAGAATTGCGTAATTATGCTATATTGTCTTAAATGTCTTTTGAGCCGTTCTCTGGCACAGTGAAGTGCCAAGTCACGTTGATATCCTCATTCAAATCCTCCCTGCCTTCTTCCCTGGCAAAGTCAGGCTAAGCTATGATTTCTGTACACCTTGCTGACTTGTACAGTCTTCTTCTTGTGATCCCTCATCTGTCTGTATCTGCATGTTGTCTCCTGTTTTATATTTGTTTATAAACTAATTGAGGCTTGAAAGCTTTAGGGTAGAGCCTGTCTTTGTGTGTTGGTACCAGAGGGACTTACGGCTGTTTCTGCACTGGCTGCAGGAAAAGCAGTTACTGGCAGAGCTTTGTAGCTAAACTCACCATGTTGTACTTGTAGTGTATATCAAGGACTTTGTTCGTTGCAACTGTGAATGGGGGTGCTTTGACAAACTTTAAATTTTGCCTGAACGTGTTTAAATCAAAAAAGTATATTATTAAAGGTGAATGTTTTGTTAGAGGTGGGGCTAAAGCTACAGGTTCAGGTCAGAAATTTCCTTCTGTTGGAGATCCAGATTTGAGACTTAATCTGAAATAGTATTCCATAGAATATAACCCCCCAGAAAAGCAGTTACAGAGTAAAATGTTAAATACACTCACAAATGCTTTTGTAGTTGAAAAGCTTATGGTAGAGAATGGATTCCTTTCTGAGTTAAGCTACAGTTGAGCTCATTGTAATTGCAGTCTCTAGTATATATAGTTTGAAATGCCTTGCAGGTTTGAAGCATTGTTTGCCTTTATATATGGTATTGTGGTTCAGTCAACTGTTAGGTCTCTAAAATATTTTCACTTCTCTTCTTATACTCTAGGTTGGACTAGATTTCACTCCCAGATTTGCCAGCACGGATGAACAGAAGGAAGGACAAAGACAGGTCTTGATCAAACAGATAGAGTTGGCAAGAAGACTGGATTTGCCTTTGTAGGTTTTATTTATATTAGTAGAAGAATTTTCCAGATCTTAGTAACATGTGTAACTATTTCTCAGGATTTGTAGTTACTAAAAGCCCAGAGAACTTTTCTTACATGGATAAAACTGGCATAGGTGTCCTGTCAGTCTTCAGTTTGAGATTTAATTATAGAATTTTCCCTATGTTTGCACTTGAATACGGTGGTCTCCTGTGTCCTGTCCTTGGTATGCTGTTGCTATATCTTCACTGTAGCTAAAATGATTCATATGTATGTCTCTAGATATTTTTCCTGATAAAAGGTGTAATACAGATTAATTGTTTTCTTCCAAAGCTGCTGGTAGTTCATTTGTGTTTACCAAAAAAAAAAACCAAAAGGTTATTTGGTGAATTTCCTAATGCCAGGCCTTTCCTTGCTGTGCAGAAATGTTCACTCCCGCTCAGCTGGAAGACCAACCATTAATCTCTTAAAGGAACAAGGTATGTGTGTTATGCATTTTCTCTATCATGTTTTTTTGGCAACAGGATTTCTTCAGTTGTGCCATGTCCTCACATCAGTTTGTGTACATGAAACTTGGGAGGAATAGTGCAGAGCTTCTGTATTCATTCTTTAGGCGGCTCAGGTCCCATTGGAAGCTGACATTGCAGACCTGCTGTAAAAGCTGCTCCTGAGTTGATTTGCTTCTTTCCTCTGAGGTGCTACGAAGGTGTTGCTCCATGCGTTTGATGGGAAGCCGTCTGTAGCAATGGACGGGGTGAAAGCTGGATACTTCTTCTCCATTCCTCCTTCCATTATAAGGAGTGAACAGGTAACATTTAAAGGGATTTGCTCCTTCTCAGTGCCTGGGGAATGCAGCTAGTAGCTGAGAGTTTACGATGGCAAACACAACTGGTTTTACTGTGCAGCTCAAGAATATGCTCTTTTTTTAAGTCTGTACAGTTTGAAGTGGAAGTAGCAGTACACGTGTATAGTTGCTGTCACCTGCATTTCTCAGTAGGAGCATCAGTTGCTTATAGCATTGCACATTTTTACTTTGGCTAAATTTCTACATGAGGCTTTTGCCTTAGCTAGAGTTGGGAGGAAATTTTGGCTAAAACAGTCCAGCTATTCCCCAGTAACATGGGCTAAGAAAATAGATGTTTTTTTCTCAGTTTAATGTGGTTTCTGATGAACTCTTCATTGGAAGCTTCTGTCACTTTACTCTTTTAGAGCCGGGACATGGTATGTGGAAAAGGATTAGTTTCTGTCTTAGTGCTGTGGCACTTTTTGTTCAAAAGGAGATCTGCTCAAAATTGGTTAAGTTACAGACCTTTGAAAAATTGCGATTATCACAAGGTACACCCAGCAACAAAGCAGCTAGATTGCTTAAAGATGGTTTTGGTCAGGTTCAGCCCTTGATTTGGTGAGACTGCCCTTTTAATTTCTACTCTGGGCTGCTGCAAGCCATGCTGACTCATTGTTTTGGGGGACCAGTCTGTTTCCATCCTGCACCATCATCACTTTTTGTGTTAAGCTCATGAAATGTTAGAAAGGAAAGGGCATGATTGAAGTGGAGGGGGTGTAAGGGATGGATGTAGATGGGGATGAGGTTAGGAACTTGGAGAAAGGAAAGCAAACTGGTATTACGGAGCAAAAACGGTGGTGGGAAAAAGCCACACAAATATTATATATATAGCAAAATAGTAAATTAGAACTGCATTGGCAACTCTCAATATAGATTATTTTGTGTAATATAATTACATGATTTAATAAATAACATTGGATTCAGTGTTTAGATAATAGTACTTCAGATATTTAGAAAATGGAATAATCTTAATTTGAAGGGACTTCTTGAAGTATACCTTCTTGGTATTGTTGCTTTCATTCTGAAATTGTTGATAAAATGCAGGCAGTGGCACCCAAGTCTTTTGATATTGCTTTTAAAAGCAGAGGATATCCTCCCTTCATACATTTTTTTTATTTCCAAAGGTCTAAGTGCATAAAACATTTAATAACTGTCTTATTTTCTTCAAGAAGCAGAAACTTGTGAAGCTGTTACCTCTGGAAAGTATGTGCTTGGAAACTGACTCTCCTGCTCTGGGGCCTGAAAAACAGGTAAGTGATTTGGGGAGGAACCTCTGTGTGTGTATATCCGAACTGACACCTTATGGAAGTTAATTACTGGCATGGGAGAGTGAAGTAGTGTAAGCCCGGGCAAGGGACGAAAGAGGTTACTAAGTGAAGAATTTGAGATTAAAAAATCTGAGTTCTTGAGGCTGGGAAAGGAAAAGAAATTCCAGGAATGGGCAAAGGGAAAAAGAATTCAGGAATCATGGAACCATTTAGGTGGGAAAAGACCCTTATAATCGAGTCCAACTGTAAACCAAGAAGGATAGTTGTAATTTCTGTCACAGATGCCACGATCTGATTGAAGTTGTGTGAGGAGTTACTGAATCTGAAATGACTGTCACCTGTAGGGATCTGTAATTTGTTCTTTTTTTTTTTTTTCAGATGAGAAATGAACCAAAAAATATTTACATAGCTGCAGAATATATTGCTAAAATTAAAGGAATTCCAGTTGAAGAAGTTATAGAAGTGACTACACAGAATGCACTGAAAGTATTCCCCAGACTTCGGAACTTTCTTCGGATATAGACTTAGAAATATGTAATATTGCAGAAACTGTTATTTGTGGTATAATTAAAGACCAATGCTTATCTTGTCTTAAAGTGGAGTTTTGTTGCTGGAAAGTTCAAGAAGTGAGCAGTGTGTTATATGGATGCATAGAATGGATATAGTGAATTTCTCAACTACATTCTTTGGCAGACACCAGTGTCATCCCTCAGATATGATAAAGACAGGTTGCTCATTTGTATCTCTCTTATGTCTCTGAATGCATAGTTGGTAAAGAGCAGCACCACAAAAAGAGTCAGTTTAGTTTCTTGGGCTCTTTGCTCAGCTGCTCCCAGCCTGGGAGATGGCCAATGTGTGGTGCTGCATGTTCCCCTCATGCCTTAATTTCTTCTGACTGGAAGTCAGTCGGTTATGGGTCCACTCGTGATACATAAGCTCCTGTTAGGACTTGCAGACTGCGTATCCCTTTCTGAGCAATAAAAACCCGGCTGGACAGACGTTCTGTGTAGGTCGCATTGACTGGGATTTGTGAGTGATGCAGAAACAGCACTTCTGATTTCTTTCAAAATACAGTGTGGGAAAACAAAGGAAGATTGGCAAGGAGGATTGTAAACACGCTCACATGGCATGTGGCTGGAGTGGAGAAAAACACATTATCATAGTAATTGTTTACTCTCGTGTGTTGGACAACTAGAACATCTGTGTTTAGATAACATACACCTGTGATAAACTTAGAGGCACCTTGTTGATCATCCTTAAGGTTCCTGCCCTGCTGTGAGAACAAACAAAACACAGTGGTAAATTACACCTGTGTGAACCCTTGAAATCCAGGTGAAAACAGTGGGTTTGGTGATCCTGTGTCATGGACTGGACTCCATGGTGCCTGTTGTCCCTGCTTGTGAGCCTCTGTGTGGGTGCTGCTTCAGGGATCCCCTGGCTGATAAGTAATGAAAATAAATTTATTCTGCGTGTCATTCATGGTTTTGTGGTTGTTCCTGTGTCCTGCCTGTGCTGGCTCATGCAGAATGGAAGAATTACAGCCCTTCTCTCCTTTTCCCTTGTATACGGTAACTTAGCAGTTGCTCGGATCTTCACTATTTTGTGAAAGGTTTGCTTTGGCTTTTAATTTTTTAAAAGTCATATTCAAGGGAAGAACCCTGGGTTTGTTCCTATTTCAAGGGCTTACTCTTCTGACTGCTCAGTATCAGGAGACATGGGATGTGAAAAGGAGACAAGCCCAGTTCGTGAGATCTTGGAGGTATCTGCCTGCTGTGGATTCTGTGATGTTGGCCAGTGTCCTAAAAACTGAACCTTGTGCTCCCTCTCAGCACCTGTGTGGACATGTGCTTGTTGACATAGCAAAATTTTGCTGATTATAAACCAGCAATGAATGAGGTGAGTTATATATGACATTCAGTTGTTCTGAGGGCCATTAGGGAAGTGGAAGCTTTGTCTCCCAAGGGCAACTTTTACTAGCTCAGTGAATACACAAGTATGATACTAACTTAGTCAATGACCACCTCAGGTAAAAAATCATGCATCATGCCAGCCCATGGTGAAAGCATTTGGCTTTAAGATTTGGGCATGCCTCTTCTGTCTCAGGTGCCTGTGTTATTTTTCAGATTAAACTCCTGCCTGTCTTCATAGTTAGAGCATCTTACCAGTTGCCCCTTTGGAAAATGGTTTGTAATGTCTTATTCTAAATTCATCTGATGTCTGCCTTTTGGGGTGCAGGACTGCAAGGCAAGGGTTTGGGTTTTTACCCTGTCCTGAGGAGGAGGCAGGTGGAGAAGGTATCAGCTCCCAGAGAATAAAAAAAATTGAAGCAAGAGTTTGTAATGTAAACCATACTGATCTTAAACTTTTGGTTTCCTCTACGTTTTCTTCCCGAATTTCTTAAAACAACGTTGTCAGGAAAGTTTGTTGTTCTGCTTTTATTTTGTTTTTTTCTGTCTATAGCAGAACAGCTGTGGTGTTCTGCTTTTTGCCCAGGGTTAGCTTATTAAGTTTAAACATATGTTCCTGAGCAGTTTTCAGCCTGCAGCAGACAACCAAACTTGAATAATTTGTCTCTGTTATTACGCATATGCAGATCAGTAACACCTGAATCTTTGCTGAATGTTTTACCCAGAGTAGTTACAGCCATTTATTATCCTGAATCTACAGGCAGCATTTCCATGACACTGGGTGACAGACAGAATTTGCCTCCAGATGGTGCTAGGGCACAGGTGTGCAATAGTCTTAGGAATATTAATGTGACTGACATTAATGATTAATAATGATGTTTGTCATAGGAGATGCTTAGGCTTACATGTGGTTCCTGTAGCCTGTGCGAAGGGAAGGCTCCCAGTATCGCACGGCAATGCAATTAGCTATGGAGATGCTCCTGGTGAAAGGTCAGGTAATGCCCAAGTGTTTGCAGAGTTACCGGCTTCTATGAAATTCTTAGTCTAGGATGAAAACACTGGTTCTGTAAAAGAGTATTTAGCCTGCTCAAAATCCCTTTCTCTGCAAGAGGGTAACATTGCTCTGGTTCAGGCTTAGCCATATGCTCAGATCTTACCTGGCCTGAGCTCTCAAATCCTTTTGCTGCTGCGGCATTGCAAAAAAACAATTGACAAGTTTATGTCCCGCAGCTCCCAGCTCATCAGAGCTCTGCCAAGGGCTGCCAGCTTCACGTGGGCTATGGGGGTTCTGCGAGACAGCCTGTGCCCCCCCAACCTTGCAGCAGCGGGGCTCAGAAGTGCTTGCGGTGGTACGGGAGTATGGTTGGGGCTGGGGAAAGATTCCCCCTGGGTGAGAGAAACCTGGCACTGCAGCAGTCGTGGGCAGGACGAGCCTGGCAGGGTGCCTGTGGTAAAACAGACCGGCTTTGTCCTCTCCTTAGACCTGTGGCGCCTGAGCTCGGTCATGATGTAGGTGGCCTGACGCTCCAGAAAAGGAAAGCGCAGGGTCATTCCCACCCTGCCTCAGCATCCCCAACAGCAAACAAGGGTCCGAAGTAGCACCCTTTCCCTGGTGCCATTGGTTTTGCTGTGCAAACTGTGCCTCAGCCGCCTGCAGCCAGTGCCAGGGGGGTGACAGGCGCTGGAAATAACATTTGTCACTGCTTTGCACAAAAACCCAACTTTTTAAGAGGCTCGCTTGGGACTGGTGGTAGCTCTAACGTGCCGGGGGAGGAAGTGTGGTGGAAATGTGAAAAACATCATTAATCCCTCAGCAGTCATCCTGTGTCTTTAACATGAAAGGAGAATTTAGCTGGGAGCTGGCATTTCTGCCTGCAGTCCTGGGCTAATGCCTGGTCTGAAGGGACTTGAGAAGTCAGAACAGCTCAGGCTGCCGTGTGGCTGCAGACCATGAAACCCTCTGTGCCCACAAAAGCTGGGCTTTGCAATAGCGGTGTCTGTGCTGAACCCCGTTGCAGCTGCTCAGGTTGCCTGGACAAGCCACGTCCCCTCCTACGTAGCACAGGACACTGCAGTGCCAGGAATGTACCGGGGGAAGGACACAGTGCAAATTCAGCTGAACGCTGTGTTTAGCTTTCAGGAAGCTTGAGGGGAAATAGAGAGAAAGCACAGAGTTAGTAGAGACTCAAATTTTCTTCTCAGTCATGCCATTAATTTGGGGGGACACTAACAGCCCCAGTCAGCTCTGTGTCACGGAGGTGGAATGGCACAGACAGTCTGCAGCAGTATGGGAAGCAGCAGGTCTCAAACTCCATCTGATACCTTTAGCCATCATCTTTCCTCAATGTGATGGAAAAATCCAGAAAGGTGATTTCTTTAGCGTAATTAGTGCCTTCAGAGTGCATTGCTTGTTAGGCAGGGCTCTGTTATTGATGCAGCTCTGGCTGGAACAGCTTCTGCCAGGAAAAAAAAAGCCCCATGTCACTTGGTTCTTTCCAGGCTTAAAATAATGCACTCAGATGCACTGTGTGCACTGAGGACTCCCACACGTGCAAGGACTTACAGCTAGGGCATAGCTTAATGCCAGACATGAATAATGAGGGGGATGTGTGGTGATGGTAATAATGTGAAGGTACTTTCCACAAGCTGAGCTTGTAGATCTACAGAGTTTCTAAAGTGGATATGTCTGTTGATAGAGACAAAATAGTGGATCAGTGGATGCCATCAGCAGCTATGAAATCACACAGAGGTGCTTGGTGCCTTCTTTGTTCAATGAGCATCTTGAAGAAGTAGCAGGGGCTGGAGAGGTACTGAAATTGCAAGTCCTTGGCTGGCTGGTGTTGACACCCTTTTGCCACCCATGCCGGGTTGTTTGCAGGACTCATGTGGAACAAGACTTTGCCTTTGCCTGAAGGCCAGGTTACTTGCAAGAGTGGAGTGAGTACAGTAGAATTAAAAGGTTCAGCATTAAGTCACTTGAGCTCCTGAGGTCCTGGAAATCCCCTCTGAGTTCAGGACTGGCAGCTAAGTGCCCGTCTATGGGCTCTATCTATGCTCACTCAAATAGTTCTTGGAGGGCTGCAGGTGGAGCATTCTCCTGGGGCCTTTCTTCTGAAACTTGTTTTTAGTCATGGGCTAACAGGGTGTGAATCTGCTGAACTCTGGGACAAACTGCAAGGGTGATGAATTTTTCCAGATTTCTATATGGGAACAAGCAAGGACATGGTAATGAGGTCAAGTGGATGACACGCTGTTTAATCTTGCTGTTTGTTGTGATAAGAGTTTAAACAAATTGACCAAAGTCTTTTACTAGAGGTGCTTCCAACAAGCCCCTATGCAATGCATAGATAGGCTGTCTAGAGGCAAAAGCAAATAAATAATTGGCTAGAAATGCAACTTTCATCACTAACGAACTTCTGCATTTGTTTGTTTTTTCATTACTGCAGGCTGGGGCTTGAGCCTCTGTTCCCATTACAGAGCAGGAAAATGAATTCGAGAGGCTCACTGGCTTAGTAGAAAGATTTGTTGTTCTTCACCTTGCTTTCCATACACAGTACAAAGGTACAGCTGAGATCAAAGAAAGGATATGAATTGCCATAGCACCTACTTGTCTCAGCGTTTTCTTCTTCAGCAGGTGGTTATTCATCCGTTCATTTCCCCTGCTGAGATTGGCTTTTCTATCGGTGTGGGACATGGGCCCCTCAGTTCCAGAAGGACAGGGAACTGCTGGAGAGACTCCAGCGCAGGGCAACAAAGATGATGAAGGGAGTGGAGCACATTCCTGATGAGGAAAGGCTGAGGGAGCTGGGGCTCTTGAGCTTGGAGAAGAGGAGACTAAGGGGGGACCTCATTAATGTTTACAAATATTTAAAGGGTGAGTGTCAGGAGGATGGAGCCAGGCTCTTCTCAGTGACAACCAACGATAGGACAAGGGGTAATGGGTTCAAACTGGAACACAAGAGGTTCCACTTAAATTTGAGAAGAAACTTCTTCTCAGTAAGGGTATCAGAACACTGGAACAGGCTGCCCAGGGGGATTGTGGAGTCTCCTTCTCTGGAGACATTCAAAACCCGCCTGGACACCTTCCTGTGCGACCTCATCTAAGTGTTCCTGCTCCAGCAGGGGGATTGGACTAGATGATTTTTTGAGGTCCCTTCCGATCCCTAACATTCTGTGATTCTGTGATAACCCTCAGTGCCCTACTTGCTGGCCCCACCACGCAGGGGGTGCAAGGTATCACCTTCAGAGCCTGGCAAACTTTTATTCACCCTCTTTGAGCTGCTGTGAATGACAAAAAAGTGAGAAAACACAGTGAGGGTCATTGGCCTAATGAATTCATGGCAGGAACAGGAGCTAATACTCATCTTCCTGAATGCTCAGTGTTGTGCACAGAGAGATGCTGTCAACAAGGTGCTTAGTGGAAACAAAGGAGATCGGTGCTGTTGCTGTGTGCAGGTCTGCTGATGAAAACAGTGATGTGGTTTACCTGAAAAAGCAGAAACAATGATGCACTGGGGCAAGGAGTCTGTAGGAGTATGGTGCAGCCGCTTCTGCCCTAAAAAACAGTGTAATTGCACGATGCTGCTGTTTGGCTTGGCTGCTGCAGAAGTCTTTGGTGTACCGAGCCGCTGGTGCGTAGAGTGCTTGTCACATAGTGAGTGTGCAGGTGGCATCGAGGATCTTAAGGCAAAGCTGTAAAAAAGCTAGAGACGTGGCACATGCACGGAACGGGAAGATCTGGCTTGTTTTCAAAGGGCTGTGGTCTGAAAAACAAGCTACTTCTGCAATGGCACTTGGGGACACATACTGCCTTCAAAGGCAGGTGAGGCGGCATGGTGTCCATGGTCAGTGGCTGCAAACTGATGAGCTGGCCTGCCATGGCAGAGCACCAGCACCATGGCGTGGCCGAGCAAACCTTCATCTTCTCAGCAGGAGAACGGGTGCAGCAACCTGAAAGACCATGAGGCTGCACTGATGTGAGGGGAAACAGGGATGCATCTTCCTGGTTTGGAAGTGCAGGGGTGAGACACGGAGAAGTCACAATACTGGGTCAGTGCATGGACTGTGTCTGGGGCTGGCAGTCAGAGCCTGTCTGCAGAGGTGGGACAGCTGTTTGTGCTTCCACCCTGCATCGTCTCTATTGATGAAGCCCGTAATGCTGAACAGCGGCAGAGTTGTGTCCTGTGGTGCTGTTGTGCAGGATGTCCTCTCCATCTGTTGCAAGTTCCCCGTGGCTGCTGGCACTTACTGCGTCTGGGTCACACTTGTTGCCAGGGGATAACAGCTGATGTGTCCCTGCCTCCTCCTCCCCCCGCAAAGGCATCCTGGCTCCATCACAGCGTGTTTTGGGGTTCACCCGATCCAGAGCAGGGCAGACGGGCAATGCAGCACCACAGTCCAGGTGAGGTACCTGGCTCCTTCCCACGTGTATTTTGTATTTCTGTGGCAGGGTATGGACACTAGGTTTAACTTCTTTAATATATACACTCAGATTTTGTGTCTGCTTTTTCGGTTGTGCCAGGACTGTATGTTCTGGCACCAAAGAGTGCAAACAGACACTTGACTCCTTGTCAGTGCCCAGCTGCTGTACTGATCAATTCATGTGTCCACCGTTGATAGGAGACAAGTTATCTAATGGGCAGCACAACCTATAAAGCACTTTTTCTCTCAAGGATTTGTGACCTCCTCACCGTGGCAATGCCAGGCTCCTACTCATGTACTGTGATGCTCCCATTACAGCCCAGCACTCCCAGTGCTGCATTTCCAGTTCCCTGTGTGTCTCCCTGATCCCTGCAATGGTGCCGCCACCTCCTCTGCGTGCCCTCTGGGGTCTGCTCACCACAATACCTCAGCTTTCTTCTGCATCCCTGTGGCTTCCCTGTAATTCCCCAGCTCTCTTCCACGTCACCTGCCCATGCCTATTGAATTGCCATTTGGGCAAGAAATATCATATGCTGAGATGAGTCCAGAGCAGGGCAGGTCATGTTTGGATAGCTGCTGGTGTCACACTCAGCAGCTGGGAGTGTGCCTCCTCCTGGTAGTCCTGAGGGGGACTGGAGACAGTCAGTGTCAGCTACATGGCCAACAACTCTCACAAATCTTGTGGGAACTTTGTATCTCCAAGACCTCTGTCTGCTTGCCAAATTTTGTTGACTGTTGTCAAAAATGGTGAGTTGTGGAGGTGGACCAGGGGCCAGCATGGCCACGTTAACTGATTTCCATGGGAATGTGTATCTGTCAGATGCTAGGTCTCTCAGGTGGAATTGGACCTGCTACTTGGGACCTCCTGGGTCTGCTCAGCACATGACCATCAGTGAACCCATGAAATGGAAAGGGCCTGGGATTATCTAGCAGGAAGGTCTGTCTTTGTGAAGTGCACTGCCTGGAGAGGGCACCTTTGAAGTCCTGCTTGGCACTGGCTTATTGGTATAAATATATAGAGAGAGCATTTTTGTGCTCAGAACGTTTTTGGACACACAACAAAGGGGGAGGAAGTGAACAAATGGAGTGAGCGCTGTGGGAAAAGTTAAATGGACCCTTCTGTGAGAGCTCCAGTCAAAGCATCACTAGGTGACTTCCCTTCTCTTCAGGGGTCATTATTCTTGCCTGGGAAAGTCAGGGTGGAAACCCAGCTCTGTACTACACAAGACCTCTGTGCTGAGACAATGGCAAGTAGACATACAGCACTATGTAATATGCATGAGAAGATGTCAGTGCTCTCAAAAATCATCCCTTCTGCACTTCCAGTGAGTGCAGAACATCCTCTGCCAATCTGTGTCCCTGTGACCATTTATTCAAAGAGGTTATCTCTTGATTGGCACCTGGAGGCTGCTGTGGTATCAGGATGCTCAGAGTCGTGGAGTCCTTAAGATGCCCTTTTCTGGGAGAGGTGCAGCTACACACGGTGGTCTTGCTTCATCCCTCAGTGGATGCAGTTTGTGGCAGGGGAGGGTGAATACTGAGGCATCACTGAGAAAGGCAAGGGCTGGCCCTGTTGCCACCAGTGGCAGACAGAGTTGAGGTTCATCGGGAGCCCTGCTGGCAGAAGCTGTCTTGCCCCCACCTCCCAGGGACGGGGAGAAGTCCTTTCCCACTTACCCCCCACCCCACATGGCACTGGATGGGGGTCTCATTGATGGAAGCCCACAGGGAAGTTTTAGCAGAGCTGAGGGCAGGCAGCATGGGAAAATGTTGTGCCCGTGTGCTGTTTGCTGGTGCAGCTCCCGACCATGACCCTGTGCTCTTGAACCGCCCAGAGCGATGAAGGACTCAGCTGAAAAGGCCGAGTGGGACTGGTCTGGTAGGCGGGTTCAAGGAGACTTGTTCCCTGGCTCTGACAGCTGCCATTCCTCTAGGAAGGACACCACCCAGGACGAGGCTGCCAGGGACAACTATGAAGTTGCCCAGATGCCTTTCTCAGAGGTTTCCCAGCTGTTAGAAGATGAGCCTCAGTTCAGCCAAATCAGGAAGCATGGGATCTTCTGCTCACTAGTAGAGTTACCTGGATGACTAATAGCAGCCCTCCAACACTCTTTGAATCTCTCTTTAAATTTCTTTCTTATAGGGCTGAGTAACTAGGTTACTCAGAAGCTGTTAGTAACACAGTAGACTGATTCCCTCTGTCCCAGATTGTCATTTTCATTATTTGCATTTCAAGATGCACGATAATACAGTTGTGTGTGGTTTACCATGGCTCAGCTTAGCACCCAGCAGTCTTTACAAAGTGCGTGAGCTGGTTTGTTACAGGACATGGAATCTGTCCTCCTGCTCTTTGAGAAATACAAAGATAAGCTGGTGGCCACTGGTGAGGTAGTCTGCTCAGATTTCTGTGTAACCAAAGGTCATTTGATTTGACGATATGCAAAATGTAATCTCTGGCTGCTTACATTCCTCTGCATGGATTGACATGAAATTAGTTGGGATTAAACCCCAAACTTTTATTTTCCTGGCTGAACATCCATGCAGGAGTAAAATGAAAATTGCAGATCCCACAAGGGGGAATGTATTGATAGGAGATGTTTGAAATGCAGGACATTGTAGGGAAGCTAGAGATGTGATTTTAGTCACTTAGATATTCACCAGGAGTATTTTCACAGCTGATGTCACACTCTCATGACACCCCACGGGCTGGTGAAACAGGGGGGGCTACTTTCAAATACAAAGGGCTACAAGCAGGGTGCCATCCCCCTTTTTTCGGGGTGGTACGGGGGACTTGTTTTATTCTTCGCGTTATTGTATTTCCAGATATGTTGCCTTTCAGAGACAGCTGCTTTCATAGAATCATCGAACAGTTTGGGTTGGAAGGGACCTCCAAAGCTCATCCAGTCCAACCCCCTGCAATGAGCAGGAGCATCTTCAACTAGATCAGGTTGCTCAGAGCCCCGTCCAGCCTGGCCTTGAATGTCTCCAGGGATGGGGCATCTACCACCTCTCTGGGCAACCTGGGCCAGTGTTTTACCACCCACATTGTAAAAAATTTCTTCCTTGCATCCAGCCTGAATCTCCCCTCCTTTAGTTTAAAACTCTTACCCCTTGTCCTGTCGGAAGAAGCCCGGCTAAAAAGTCTGTCCCCCCACTTCTTATAGACCCCTTGTAAGTACTGAAAGGCCTCAATAATGTCTCTCTGAAGCCTTCTCTTCTCCAGGCTGAACAACCCCAGTTTCTCAGCTTTCTGAACTGTTTCTTCGTTGTGAAGAGCTTCTGTGACTCTCTTGAGAAAATTAAGCCAGTAAAGGCACAAGATCCCCACAGTTTGAAGTTCATTGCATTTTGTGAAGTCTTAACTGGCTCTTTGTGCAAGCTGGGCTGAACTTCACTCCCTGGCTTGTGTCCCCACCTCAGCAACACAAGGAGCAGCAGAGTTCTTGTGCTGCAGCTGGCCACAGAAAAACAACTGGAGTTGCCAGTGCAAGTCAGAAACCTTTTACACAGTGTCTCCTTCGTACATGGGACTTTAACTGGGCTCAACACCTGTTTCCTGCATCACAGCTCCACATGAATCCTCTAAAGAACACGAGGGGTTGTTTTGAAGTTTGAGTTTATCCAAGTGTTCAGTGGCTCGAGATGAAAAAATAACAATACTTGTGAGCATTTACATCTAGGATAGTGGTGTCTTTGCCAGATGTGAACTAGAAAAATGTTCCTTTCCAGCTGTGCCTCTGCTAAGGATGTAGGAGACTTCCCAGCTTTTCTCCAAAAGGAGACTTTGTTTTATGATTCTTTTAGCACTCACATCATCCTTCCAGTGGTAAATGGGTTATGCTCCCCTAGAAGGAGTACTCAGGATTTAGACTTTTGATAATCACTCTCATGGCTTCCTTTTTTCTCCCATGCTGCATGATGTAGCAGATGAAAGGTTCCCACTGAAGTAAGGAGAGAAAAACAGAAGTGGGCCTGCTCTCACCCCCAGAGAATTTTGCTAGTGCTTGTGCAAGGCTGCACCACAAGGATGTGCCTCCTGTCCAGTTACTCTTAAAAACTCCTTCTTGACCCAAGTTCAGGTTCCAGCATTTGATATACATAACTTGCAATAGAGTAGGGAGGATGGGGCAAAGAAGCTTATGTTCTTCTTATTATAAATATGTATGCTGCATGCGGTTTATATACATGGGGAAGGGTCATAGCTGTATTTGCATAGGTGCTCAGGGCACTGATAGAATAAAAATGAGCTAAATCTCATACAACACTTGTGAAAGACTCTCTTAAACTTCAGATGGATGTGAACAGCAACAAAAAGGAAATAACATATGTCCAGCAGTGATCACTGGAAAACAAATATTTGGAGGAAATCAAAGATCAGTATTCCAGAGCAGTACTGCTTTGCAGTGCACTGTCTGTGTAATCTGGCCATAAGCCAGTTTGAGCGATCGGGAGAGGGTGTTTTGGGTATAGTCTGCTGCCAGCTGTTCCACTTAGACCCTTTGGACCTGGCATAGAAGATACAAAGGTGGAGCTGGAAAAAAAGACCTGGGTGTTTATCCCCGCCTGCTGCTTTTGGTGTCTGTCCAGTTCACGGCGAGTCAGAGCAGCCCCTGCTCACTCCCTGCCCTCTGGCTCTAAGTGCCTGCTCAAAACAGTGTCAGGAATGAGTCAGTGTAAAGGTTTGAGAAACCACTGCAGGGTGGTATCCTTCCCCCAGACTGCCTGCACTGTAGGGTCAATCTGTGACCAAAAACAGGTGAGGTCCTTTCCCTTGTACTTCCAGTAGCAAAAGGATGCAGATCAAACGGTGCCCTCCAGGGTAACAGTTTAGTGCTGTCATAGAATGATAGAACAGCTCGGGTTGGAAGGAACCTTCAAAGCTCATCCAGTCCAACTCCCCTGCAATGAGCAGGGACATCTTCAACTAGATCAGGTTGCTCAGAGCCCCATGCAGCCTGGCCTTGAATGTCTCCAGGGATGGGGCATCTACCACCTCTCTGGGAAACCTGGGTCAGGCTCTCACCACCATCATTGTAAAAACTTTCTTCCTCATGCCTAGCCTGAATCTCCCCTCCTTTAGTTTAAAACCATCGCCCCTTGTCCTGTTGCAACAGGCCCTGCTAAAATGTCTGTCTCCATCTTTCTTATAGGCCGCTTTAAAGGACTGAAAGGCCACAATAATAATCTTAGTACGTGTTTAGTGGATGTGCAACACTATTAAAACAGATGGAAGTAGAAGGAAAACTAGAAGGAAAAAGCAAAGGTCCACCTTGCTTTTCCACAGCTATTGTGTCTGCACGCAGCAGTGGGTGCACACCGTCCTCCAAACCACCTGTGGCTGCCTCCCCAGGTGACCTCTGCTCCTCGCTCTCCACCGAGCTCCCAGTGCCAAGTTGAACTCTGTTTACCCCCACAGCTGCTCTTTATTGCGAAAAGAAGGCTATTGCTTTCTAAAAGTAAACAAATTCAAATTTAAGATACAAGTGATATATTTGCTCAGCGTCACTCTGCTTTCCTGAGGTGTGTGTTTGCATCGGGCAGAAACATGCACCCTTGCTCAGCTAACAGGCAAACTATTGCTTTCCTGAAGGAAGAAGTCAGGCATTGCTCCCGTGGGGTTTTTTGTCTGTGTGTGTTTGTTTGTTTGTGGGGGGTTTTGTTTGTCTGCTCTTTGTTTTTGTTTTTTTTTTTTTTTGTTTTGCCTATGCTTACACTGAGGTGATGGTAACACATCTCTTGCCTGGAATTTACCTCTCAAGCCTCAGCCATATCAAGAGAGGTGGGTAAAAAGCACAGGGGTGCTCCTTAGTACTGGCCTAGTAAAGTAAGTAATCACAAAATATATCTGAACAAGTGTGTCAGATGGAAAATTGCTGAAACAGAGCTAGAAAAGTACTCTGACTTTGGGGGGATATGATGAAGGTCGTGGAACAAAACAGCTACTGCCTCAGCATTACCCAGTACAGTGGGGTTTTTTGAATTAGGGTAGGAAAGTATGATTTCATTATGTTTTTTCCTCCCCAGGGACTATTTTAAGCAGATGTGTGTGTTCCAAGTTTTACTTACCTAACGGGGAAAAATGTATATAATTTCTACTCAGTTAAAAACAATCAGGTTTATGCATGCCTTGAAATATAAGCATGGCAGAAGACAACAGGCCAGAAAAAGGGGCTGCAGGCCTGGATGACAGCTAGCTGAGCAATTACAGCAAAGATTTTTCCTATATTTGCAAATCTCAATATGGACCAGGCAGGTACTAACTGAAAAATGTGCCCATTACCATTCCTCTGGTGACTGATAAAAAGTTAATTTGATGGTACTTATCTATTTACCAGTGGGCTGAGAGAATCTCTGCAGCCATGTCACCATATGGAGGGCAGGATTAACAGATCCAAGCTCTGCATTTTCCAGTCACTCTAGTATCAACTATAATCTTGGAGTCTTCTTGTCCTGCTATAAGAAAACCTGATACACAGTGTTTGGGTTGCTCAATTCTGCAGCCTGATCCCATCCCCCTGGGTTTCTTATGTGCATTGCAAGTGTTCAGGACACACTGCTCCTTAACTTTGCTGGGAGACAGTCTGTTACTCTTGAAAGGGTACAAACTGGCTATTATTTTTCTTTTCCTCGGGCTGTTCCATGGCATGATCAGGTTAGTCCTTGCAGAGTTCCTGGAAGCCATTTCAGCAGGGTTATAATTGGGTTGCACAAGCCTTGGCCTTTTGCCTTCTCTTCCAACTATCATTTTCCAGCACCTGAATCAGCGCAGAAGGAAAAGTGATACTAGCAGGGATGTGGGCTTGGCTGTCGCTGGCCGGGGGGTGACTTCCACACCACAAAAAATGTCAATGCCCCCATAAACTTGTTTTCCTTTGGAGTGAAAATGAGACACTGGGATTTTTTTGGATTTTAGAAAAAAGCGTGTGAAAGAAACATCACATCGTAGTTTGAAGCTGAGCCTCCCACAGGCTGTTGTTTTCAAACAAGAGTGCTCATTTTGAAATGAGAGGCTAACTTTTTTTCCAGTATTTTCCAGGTAAAACCAGACATTTCAACACTTCTTAACTGAGAGGTCAGAATGAAATTCAAAATGAAATGGTTTGGTGTTTGTAAAAGACATAAAGTTTCCCAAACATGTAAGTAACTTTTGCCCCTCAAAAACACAGCCTCTCCCAAGCCAGCTCCTTGTCAGGAGACGGTGGGAGCTTCGCTTTCACCCCCATCCATCCCAATACTGCACAGCTCTGCTCTTGCCCCAGGCTCCAGCTGCTCCATCACCTCCCTTGGACCTGATGGAGGTACAAAGTCTTCTCCTTCCAGCATCCATATATTTACCTAGGGAAAAGCTGAGCAGACAGGAGAGCTACTGAGCGTACTAAATCACCCGAGGTAAAAGGAGGCAAGAATGAGCCTTCCCTATCCCCTCATTTAGGCTGGGAGGAGGGATGTTGGGGTGTTTCTGAGGATGGTGGTCCCAAGCTGCCAGCGGGGTCATGGCTGTTGCGTTCTTTCACCACTGTGTTGCTCTGACCGTGCCCTTTCAGTAGCTTTGTGAATCTCCCTTCTGGCATCCAACACCACTTTTGTCCTGTGTGTAGCCCAAGGCCGTTGTACAGCCAGCAGAGAGAATCAAATACCCGAAGCAGAGTCATTCTCAGGATCCAAGTTATTTCACCTTCATTCCTTTCCTAAGATTTATAAAAGCTGTAAGCTGTTTGTACTGTCTGAGGTCTTAAGGGACATAAATACTCTGTTCAGCCTGTGTTTGCAGTTCATTGGAAATATAGGATTAACTCCAAAGGCTTAAACGGTCCGAATGCCATTCATGTAGAGCTGGTACTTATTTCACATGTTGCTATGTTGATTACTGTAGTGGGACTGACCTTCTCATGGGCTATCCGATCTTTTTTATTTTCCTGGCTGCACCGGCAAGATAAGTTAATTAAACAGATTCCACTGGAGAACATTTGCTTGGAGACTGATTCCCCTTCCCTTGGTTCAAACAAAGAGGTATAGTCAAAAACAGGTAGATTAGTCCCTACATTTACGCTCCTTTAAAATCCTTTTGCTATATTGAGATGGGGACAAACTTTTTGACAATGCCTGTTGAGATAGGAGAAGGGTAATTGTTTTAAACTAGAGGATGGGACATTTAGGCCAGACCTGAGGAAGACATTTTTTACACTGAGGGTGGTAAAACTCTGGCCCAGGTTGCCCAGAGAGTGGCAGACACCCCATCTCTGGAGACATTCAAGGTGAGGCTGGATGGGGCTCTGACCAACCTGATCTAGTTGAAGATGTCCCTGCTCATTGCAGGGGGGTTGGACTAGATGAGCTTTGGAGGTCCCTTCCAACCCAAAATATTCTATGATTCTATGCATTTTAGGAGCCTTAGTGATATCTAATATTTACATATGTTCTTTCTTCCTGCCCTGGTCTTATTATTAAAATACATATATATGTATATATTTATATTTGATAGCCACAGGGATCTCACAAGATAGAAAACCAAATTGTAGGTGAGCTGTTGGGCTGACATGATATGACGTCTGCTCCAGTAAAACACAGTGATTAAGGCATTCACAGACACCTCAGGGATGTCAGGTGCTGGGCAAGTGCCCGAGGTGCTGAACGCCCTCTGTTTCCAGCGGTGCTCTCAGGAGCTGGGGGTAGTGTTGAGTGGGTCAGTGCACATGTGGGAGCTGGAAGTAGAAGGTCAGGCTTGTCCCTGCTCTTGAAACACCTGGATGAAGTAGATGTTGTCACTCATGATGCAAAAAAGCTCTAGATGCTCTGTGGTTGTCCTAGTGAAGCAGCTGCCCACTGGCCAGCAGCTGTGATAGTCATGTAATGGCTGAAAGGGGCACTAGGCTTCTATCCCCTGATAATAAAAGGGAGGGAAATTTCTGTCAGAGATTCTGGGTTTGTAGGTAATCTGAAACAGCTTAAATCTTGCTAGGTGTGCTGCAAATGACAACTGTTTGAAAGGGTCCTTGGTGAACACTTGGAGTGCTTTCCCAACACAGGAGCTCCAACAAGGAAAGTCCCTCTTGATGTCTGTCTGTCTGAATTCCTGTTAAAATGATCAACACGGCTGGAATGTTAATGCATTTTCCATAATGCACTGTCACAGCAAGAGTCTTGAACAGGCATCTTTTATTGTTATTCAGTCTAAACAGAAAAATTCCTGCTGAGTTTTAGTTAAGCTGGGGTCAGCCAGCATCTTGCCCATCAAATAGATGTAAACCTTTAAAGAAAATGGCTCTTTTCCTGCTGATAACCTCTTCAGAAAGAAACTGGGAACTTCAAGCTGTTACTAAATATTTGTTTTTCCTCCATAGTAAAAGTAGCAACATTTCTCAAGCTTGGGTGAGCAATCTGTCTTTAAAATACAAGCACATTTCCGTAGTAGGCTCTTAATGGCTCAAAATTCACATGTCCCTTCCATTTAATTTTCAAAGGATGTGTATACATGGACCAGGTAGGTAAGTTACAATTAATCAGGTAGTGAAAGAGAGCTGGAAAACGAAAGTTATGTGATGGTGGTTTTTTCATTAGTATAGTGCTTTAAATTATTGTAACTCTTAAGCTATCTGAGAACACCCAGAAATTAAGAGGACATTTTATCCTCATTGCTCTAAAGGGTGGTTTCATCAGTTAATTGCTTCAACATTGCTAAATATTCCTATGTAGATAGGGCAGGGAGTGAGCGATCTCAGTGGACATTCTGCATGCACAGAAGGCGACATCTGAGTTACTCACTTGGGATTCTGCTACAGCCAGTAGAGAAAACTCTTGGGCAGCAACTCCTTTCACATTACTGAATCCTTATATGCTGAGCTGATAAATGGGCTGTGTTAGTGGAAATCTGCAATATCTCCCTGTTGTACTATTTAGGAAGGGATGAAGTGCAGCTTAGCTGTTCCTTGGGTTACGGGTGAACTGAGCCAACCCGCTCAGACACAGCTGGCTGCATCTGCATGGCTTGTCTAATCACCTCTGTCCCACGGTCCTTTGATGGGTGAGGTTGATGTCACTTGACCTGTCTCACGGAAGAGCTTTGTTGATTATCTTTTTGGAAAGAAGTTAAGCAGAGAAGATCCAAATTGTCTGCCAGCACATTGCTGTGGCGGAAGGCAGGTGTCAGTGGAAGGAGTTTGTGAAGTAACACCAAAAAGTGCATTGAAGCTTTTCCCCAAAGTCAACCAACATTTGAGTGAATGAGCGCTTGTCAAAACCAAGAATGTTCATCCAAGACAACCCTTCTGCAGATCATGCTTTTTATTAATTTTTGTGGGCATATACACTTTTCTTACTATGTATAAAGGGTTCAGATGGAGGTTACACTTTTTGTAATATATGAAGAGCCTATTAATCTCAGTGAATAAGAACACAATAAACTTTACCAACTGTATTTGTTCACATGCTTTCTTTTCGTATGCGAAACTTATTTTGCATACATAATTATTCCCCCGTTTGCTTTGATAGGAAACTCAGAGGTAAAATTCCATTACATATATGAAATTGATAGCTAACTACAAAAGGAAAACCAGATGGCAGCATGACTGAAGTGCCAGATGTACATTTCTGCCTCTTTTATATGGATGGAGACACTGAGAACCACAAATTTCTATTGTTTACGGTAGAGGAGTTCATCACCCACGTTTTAAAATTCAGAATTTTTCTCCTGTACTCAAGTGTATACTTCTACATTCCTGTCAGTACATCAAAAATTGAATCAAGGTCATGAGCAAACATGCCTACTGTGGGCAGACATGTCCCAAAACTGAGGTGGCCAAACACCTGGAGCTACAAGCAAATTTCAGTTAAGTGCCTTGTGTAGCAAGGACTCATTCTCTGGGTGGAATTATGGCTTTATCTTGTAGGGAGGGTGGGCAAATGTTGCTGGAATGAGGACTGCATAAGAGGAAGAGGATGTTTACATTTTCCCCTGTATTCTCTAATAGCTTTCAATGAAGAAATTTAAACATATGACTCTCTGACTACTTTCTTTCAAGTCCAGCTTACTGAAGTTTGTTTAATATGCTGCTAAAATAGTTCATTTCTAGCTCAGTTGGAACTTCAGATCTTTTGTTCTGAAATCCCTTTCTTAAGCTGATGTAGTTTTCTTGTTTAAATGACTTATCTGGAAGACCAAGTATCTGATGCCTTCCTACTACATAGGTCTTCTCTACACCAAGAGATCAACTTTTGCATTGAAAACCTTAATGAAGAGTTAAATGGATTATAAAATAATATTTAGATTTTTGGCTATAGAGACTGAAATATATTGTTTAAAACATTAAACAAATAAAATCCTGAAAGTCTTAACTGTGTGCCTGCTGTAGATAAAATTTCTGGTTTTATTTTAGAAGTGTTGGTATTTTGGCAATGTTCTACAATCACAGTTCAAATACATCAGCTACTTGGGCACAAGAAAGCAATTGCTGTGGGGTAAATTAGTATCAGCTACTTCCCAGTGACTGCCTGATACATAAGATGTTTCAGTCTTTTCACTGCATTCAGGTTTTGTTAATGTTTGTGTATACACGAACAATTTCTGTCTCTATCACGGAGAAGCATATTCAGGAGAGCCTAAATATTCAGTTAGAGGGTAGACTGAAAAAGGACAACAGCAGCTTGAAGCTGAACTTGTGCTGCAAACCTTGATATCAGTGTTCTGTCTTTAGCTTAATAAATTGTCAGTGAAATGCAGAAATCCAAGGACCTGTGCTTTAAGTGACCTCCTCCAATGGATGTTTCTGACAGGATAACTTCCTCTTGCTGGGCAACTATGTCCTTGGGCCTGCTTCTCACACAAATGGGTGTAAATCAGAAGTAATGGTTGTGAAGCCTATGAAATACAGCAGTGCAAAAAGTCAGGAGATTAGCTATCAAAGCTTTGCCTTGATGTTGTCAATTTGTTTTGCCTTCCCCTTTCTTGTTTAGGAAGGCACGTTTGGAGATAAACATCCCCAAAGACCTCATCAAAATCAACCTAGTTTTACTTCACTAAGATTGGTGTAGCTGTGGCAGAGGTGGATTTGGCTTCTTCTTGATCTGTTGTAAATAAACTTACTTCTTTCTGGAAAATGTCTCCTCTTTTTTATGCGAGCTATCTTTTGTCCAGGTGCTCCTTCTACTGCCAGGCTCAGGCTCTTTTTCTCTGCAGTTCCCTGATGTCTGGTCAACTCCTCTGTGCAAGATCCCTGTGCAGGGAGCAGATGACACTGTGTGTTCTGGACCATTAGGTGGATACAGGAGATGCTGCTCTGTGGGTGCTGTGGCAGTGAAACCCAAGGCGTGCCGGCCATGCTGGAACAGGCTGAATTCAGAGCTCACACTGAGGGTATTACCTGGCAGCAGCTCCTGCTGCACAGAGCCAGGGGTGTGACAGGGAGAAAAGAATGAGAGAAGAGCAAAGCCTATTTTCCTCTCTCTTTAAGAAGTAAATGTTATCTTTGGATGGACTTTGAAGTCATCCAAAACTCGAAAGAAAAAAATGTTGAATGAAGTCAGAAGTAGATCAATGTTTATACCTTCTTCCAAAAGAAGAAGAGTTTTTCAGGACGCTAATGGATATGACCCAACCAAAGTGTGACGGTCCTTTCTGCAGCCCCAAGGCCCTTCCACAGCCTGTGCCAAGGATCACTGCAGCAGTTCAGCAGTGGGGACAACTGGGTCCCAGTGACCATGAGCTGGCACTGCTGGAATTACTAGCTTAGACACAGTCTCAGGTGTGTTTTCAGCATATTTCTACCAATGTGTAACACAGATACGCATTCCTAAAGTGAAAACCAGCTATTCTGTTGCTTGGGTAATGTTTGTTTCAGTTCCCACTATACTTCTTCCTCTTGAAGTCCTGTTTTTAAAAGGCTGTGTTGCTACAGCACGTAGCACTTGAACTGTGAAGTCAGGCAGAGGAATTCAGGAGAATTTATCCAGCATCTGATCTTACACAGGAAAAGTAAAAATAAATCAGGCTTTTTCTTGGTATGAATGAAAGAGGCAAGAAGGGCTTAAATCTGACATAGGATTCACATCTCTAAAAATCCGCAGTGCCTGCAACCATCATTACTGTTGCTCAGGGAAAGCTAACATAGCCAAATTCGTACTTTGAAACATGTGTTCATATTGCTATTCATACTATAAATGAGATCAGGAACTGTGGCTTACATAGGTCACCTGATCTTGAGTAAAATACCAACTAATAATTAGTGAGGGAACTTAAGACTAGTGGCTAGGCACATCCACCACACAGACACAGATTTGATTAGGCTCCGACACACCCGTCAACAATGTGCAGCATATTATTTGCTGAACCCACGCCAAACGATTTCTCACAGAAGTCAGTAGACTACTTCTAGCATTGTTAACAAACTTCAATATTTCTGTATTTTCCTAATGCTCTTTGGAGAACAATCCATATAACGGTATGGTGTCTGCAGAATTACAAACGGTGACAGGGGCTGCCAGACACTGCTCCTGTGAAGACTTGTACTGAACAGGGTTTGAGGGGAGATTGTTTACTGACATGATATCTACCCGCCTCTGCACATAAGCCCGACGGCCAGTTTTCTGGGGTATGTGTCAAAACAAATTTCAGAGGTTGAGTGGAAAGAAGGAATGTTTTGCCTGCGGCGCTGGAGGCAATGGAGGGCTGGGATGGATGCACATGCCCTAGTGATGCACCCACCCTGGGCACTCTCCTTCGCAATTCAGGCCTCTGCCACTGCCCGTCTGTGTCTCATCACATCAGTACATGTCTCTGTACTACAAATGCAAAGAGACAAACCTGTTATCACAGCAGGAGGCCAGTGTTTTTCCCTGGATGTGATGGGAGCGGCGTGGCCTGTGTGCCCGTGGCACAGCCAGC
Source organism: Columba livia (assembly GCF_036013475.1). NCBI lineage: Eukaryota > Metazoa > Chordata > Aves > Columbiformes > Columbidae > Columba > Columba livia. The sequence continues at coordinate 97,244,816 of NC_088604.1, forward strand.
ACAGCAGCCTGCGATGTGCCCGGGGGACAAGCCACCGAGGGCAGGTCTGTGACCGCTCGGGCTCGCCTGCGCAGGACACCCCTGCCAAAAAAGTGACCACAGGAGCGACACTGAGCTGCTCCTTCCTCAGAGATACTCCGGGCATCACGTACATCATTGCTGTCTCTGTATGGTTCTCAGTCACTTGCAGGGGCAGTGTAAAAGACAGTAAGAAGTATAGGCATATATATATATATATACACACGTATGCGCACATGCACACCCCAACACCTTCCCTGCAACCAGGGCTGCAGCGATAGCCCTTTGAATCCACTCGGCCGCTGCCGTACCCAGCGCGATCCCCGCTCGCTTCCCCGGGGCCACCTCCGCTCCGCTCCGCTCCGCCCCGCCCGCCGGGCTGGGCTGGGCTGGGCTGGGCCGGGCTGTGCCGCCGGGGCGGGGCGGCGGCGGAGCCGGAGCGGGAGGCGGGTGACCTTGGCGGGCAGAGCCGGGCTGCGCTCGCCGCCGCCACCACCGGGAAGGCTGGGCGGGGAGACAGCCGAGATGGTGGAGGACAGCGGCGGCGAGGAGGAGGCGGAGGGGGACAGCGGGGAGATGCCGGCGGCCGCCGCCGTGCCCCCCCTGCCGCGCTGCAACGGCTTCCTCCCCGGCAAGGAAGCGGAGGAGGGCGGGCAGGCGGCCCCGGCGGGCGGCGAGGCGCGGGCGGCGGAGGCCGAGGCCATGCTGGCGGCGGGAGCCGGGCGGCCGGAGACGCGGCTGTCGCGGCGGCGGCTGGCGGTGCTGGCCGTCTTCAGCTGCTACTCGCTGGTGAACGCTTTCCAGTGGATCCAGTACAGCATCCTCAGCAACGTCTTCGCCGGCTTCTACGGCGTCTCGTTCACGCAGGTAGACTGGCTCTCCATGGTGTACATGGTGGCCTACGTGCCGCTGATCCTGCCCGCCACCTGGCTGCTGGACGCCCGCGGCCTGCGCCTCACCGCCCTGCTGGGCTCCGGGCTCAACGCTCTGGGCGCCTGGCTCAAGTGCGGCAGCCTGGCCCCCAGCCGCTACCCGCTCACCCTGGCCGCGCAGACCGTGTGCGCCGTGGCGCAGGTCTTCATCCTGGGGCTGCCCTCACGCATCGCCTCCGTCTGGTTCGGCCCCACCGAGGTCTCCACCGCCTGCGCCGTGGCCGTGCTGGGCAACCAGGTGAGGCAGAACGGGGAGGGACGGGCGAGGGATGCTTTGGAGAAGTGGGCTTCCTTAGGGTTTGGTGCGGCATTGGTTGAAAAAACAGTCATTAAAGTGGGAAACAGTATTCTTCAAGAAACAGGGCAGCATTGGAGAGGGGAAATATGATGGAGCGGGTGATGTTGTGTCTCACTCTGCCCGGCCAGCCTGGCCTTGCAGGACCCTGGTGCCATGTGGCAGCATGGAGCAGCTCCCACACTTCTGCCAGCTGCCTGCAGCACCTCAGTCGAGACTCTTTTCAGAAGTCATCCTGCTCTGCTTTCTCTTCCTCTTGCGTTCAGCATCCCGTCTCTTGCGCTTGACATAATTCATCTGACTCAATCCACCCCCAGCTGGAGAGGGGTGAAATATGTGAACTTCATCATAGAGGCCCCCAATGCCACCGTACATTAATTCCCACTTTTTAAATTATGGCCTCATATTGCTCAGCGCCAGCAGTTGATGCCCTAGTGACTCATGAAGTTTTCTGTGCCGCTGTGATAGTTCACGGCTCTGTGGGGAGCTGCTGAGTCAAGGATTTCCTCGAGGTCCCTGGTCCTGGCCAGTTTCAGAGTGCTGGAACGGGCATATCTGAACTCACAGTTGAAGATACGATACAGATGGGTTTTTTTCCTCCCATAGCCTTGTTCTTGGCCCCTGCCACTGTCCCTGCTCTTTTGTGGCAAAAAAACGTTAAGATCCCAATCAGCATCACTGGTGCAGGCTGAGGTTGTAGGTACAGTTTGATTAAGGTGACGGGGGAGGTTATTTTTCATCATATGAGTCTAAAGATTTTATGCTTGTGCACTTTGGATTATTACAGCAGCAATATTAGTGTTACATATTTACAGTTAGGGTTGCTCATTATCTCATACGTGGCTGTTTACAGTTTTCCCAGTGTATTTCCAAAACTATTTTTTTAGCATCGAGGTCTTCCAGTGGACAAGTCAACTGTCCCTTTTGGACTGAAAACTTTGGGGGCTGTTGGTTGGTTGTTTTAGCACTTGTGCAGACATTTTGCATCTGTGTCCTAGAATCAAGTTTAAGGTTTCTTTGGCAGCTAAATTTCTACTCTTCCAGACTCATACCAGTACTCACAGTAGCAAGGATTTACTGGGGTCTCAGATTGGCAGTACAGTGCCAAGGATCCATCCGGGAGCCTGAAATGGATGCTTTGCTCAGATGCTGAGATATGGGCATTGCAGCAGGGAAGGACAAGGAGCAGTGGTGCGGGGATGGTGAGGGTAGGAACCACGAGAAAGAGGGACAAGCAAGACAGGAGCAGAGGTGTGAACAAAATAGACCTTAATTACCTCTGGAGCATGTTCACCTCCAGAAACTAGGACTGATCTTAGTGTTCCGACATGCTTGGCAGTCCTCTGCCAGGGAAATACCTGTGAAACACGCTGATGAAGTGTGTTCCTGCAGCTACACTGTACCCTGCTGGCTCAGAGCTGCGTGCTGCATAGGTCTTAGGATCCCAGTCCTTATGGTGTCAAACCATAGAATGTCTTTGTTCTCAGTTTTTGCTTCCTTAAAACTTCTAAAAAGCTAGATTGAAAGAGTAGAGTAGTGAAATGACAAATTAGGCACTTGGAGGTTAGAAATATTGTCTGTATATCCCAGTGCAGTTGACTTTTGCAGATACATTGTGGCAGAGTCTCACTGTACATGTTCAATTGCAGGAGGTGAACAATGTAAGAGAATCTGTAAGAGAATCGGGTTGCTGTAACAAATTGGGCTGTAGGTCAGCCAATCTCTTATCAGATATTTTGCATAACCTCAGAGCTACAGCAAACAGGACTGGCAACTGCAGGCAGAGGAGAAACAGAGTAATTATCACAAATCAGATCGCACCCCTTATCTCTTGAGATGCTGATCTGATTGTTCACAATTGAAACGCAAATCCCTGGGAACACGGTGATGTACCTGTCAAGGGTTGTTAGGAGTGACACATTTCCAGAAGTGATGAACATCTCAAACTGGGCATACCATATTCATTTGAAACTCTCTGTCCTTCTGGCCTTGACCTCTCTAGATGTAAAAGGTGTGAAACAGTGTCACTTAACTTTCTTGGAATATTGTGGGTGCTGTATTGGCTCACATTAGGGGTGTAAAAAACATACCTATAGAAAAATAGTGAGAGTAATTGTGTACTCAGTTCATGTTTGTAGGGTTCTTACACTGAAGGGTGAGGTAAAAAGAAACATTCTTTATGTGAGCACTGGATACTGTGTAAATCTGATGGTCTGTTGGGAAAAAAACAAACCAAACCAAACAACAAAAAGAACAAAACCCCACACAAACCTAAAACTAAAGTACAAACGAAAGACCAAACTAAACACCCTCCAAAACCAACAAACAACCAAAAAAAAAACCAAACCCCAAGCCACATCAAAACCCACAAACAAACAAACAAACCCAACAGAACCCACCGCAATCAAAACAGCAAAGCCCTCAGCAGGCATATGCACAAAGGGCACTTTTCAAGCACATTGACACACCTTTAATTTGAGTGTTGGACTTGCTATTCTAACAGTCTTTGGTGCTCTTTTAATATTTGTTTTGTTTTACCTGAAATAGATGCATTTTGTTTGTTTTTTATTTAAAAAAAAAAGAGTTCTAACACTTCAAAATGCAGTTTAGTTTTGGAGGAGCAGCAAAGGTAAAGTGGAGAGTAGTCCAAGGCTGTTGTTTCTTCATGTTTTAAAATGCTTTTTATATATACCAAAAATTTCAGTCTTTTGTCTTTCTTTAGTTCAAAATCAGTTGCTACAAACCCACCGCTACTTTATTTTGTGATTATTTTCTTTATTGCCTTAGCAATACTTGCAGATGTAGGTTTTGTTTTTGTGTTCCTTAAAAAGGATGCTCCTTTTCTCTTGCTTTTCTTTTGCTTTTCTCTGCTCTGTGCATTCTGCAATAAACCATGATGGCAGTCTGTATTACTGCTCTGTCAGGTAGAAGTGTTTTGATTGAGAAGAAGAAAAGAGCGTTTCTACAAGAGTAGCTGGAGTCTTCTGTCATCTCTAGGTCTTCAGTTGCAGGATGATCGAGACTAATTTATGTGCATGCACAGTATTTTCCTATGAAAGATTCTGAAAAAAGTCTTCCTTGATGCTTAGTTGTTTGATGTGCTGCATACTAGATATAGTATTGTAGTTTAATTTAGAAATGAAAAGGTTAAAACCTGAGTTATGGAAGACCTGATTATGAAATGTCATTGAGAGCAAATGGCTCAGCAGCATTATACTAAACTGAATGCTCTTCCTTTGTAGTTTTATTAGTACTTATTATTATGTAAATTCTGAATTCTACCCGGTAGGGCTGTTCTGTTAATATTTAGTTCACCGGGAAATGATTTTTGGTTTTCTTTTCTTGCTTTACAGCTTGGCACTGCAATTGGCTTTTTGTTGCCACCTGTTTTGGTTCCGAATACACCTAACGATATTGATCTAATGGCGCATAACATCAGCATCATGTTCTATGGAACAGCAATAGTGTCCACGCTTTTGTTCTTCTTAACAGGAGTTGGTAAGCGTTCCGTTCTTGTAATTTAAATTACGACCATAGGGAGTGTTTACAACATCTCACTTGAAGCATCTCACTTTGCTCAAAGCAGTTGAGGTTACGTTTTCTCCAGTTCACTTGTGCTCACTTACCTGATGTGCCAGGGTTAAGTGACAACCAGTTTGCTGAATGTCGTGCTTCACATGGGGTTACCACTCAATATTTAGTTCACTTAAGCTTTCTGCTACAAGGACAGCATGATATAATGTGAATTCTCTCTGTTAATCTTACAATTCCAATATGAAGGTCTAGACACATTGCAGATGAAGTCTGTGTTTGATCATATGTTGGTAGCAATCAAACATGACCAAATAATTAGCGCATCCATTATGACTGTGACTTAATTCTTACATGAGGAAAATCTAGAATATTTTTTATGGAAGTGTTTTAAACCACAAATTAAACTTGTGAAATTCATCAAGCTGAAACACCTCAAAAATAAAAAGCATTAATCTGGTAAAGACAAATCAAAACTGTTCCTTCTTCTTTTTCCTCAGTGTTTGAAGAAAAGCCCAAATACCCTCCTAGCCACTCTCAAGCAGTCCTGCAAACTGTGCCTCCCGAGGATTACTCCTACAAGCAGTCGATCATAAACTTGTTCAAAAACATTCCGTTTGTACTCTTGCTGATCAGTTACGGTAAGTGGAGCTGTCAGGCTGTACTCTGGCAGAACAGCTGAATGTGTGCACCAAGCACACAGAGTTTTAGTTGTGGTGTTTTTTTTATGTGGGAGGGAGTGTCAAACTTATTCAGCAGCCAGTGCTGGAAAATCCTGCAGAATTTAAAATAACATTTGTAGGTCGGGTGAACAGATTTTACCTGGCAGATAAAAGATTTTGCCTCTAATTTGTGTCAGAAGATTAACTCTTTAGAGTAACAGATCTGTGTGGCTACACGTGGAATAACTGAATTTTTTCTTTTGGTACTGCAGGTATTATGACTGGGGTGTTTTATTCTGTCTCCACGTTGTTAAATCAGATGATAGTAACTCATTATGAGGTAAGTTTCTTGGATCTCCTTTGTAATTGTTTTTTCTGTACATTTGCAGAGGTGATGTTTATAATAATGTAGGTGTTAATGTGGGCTCAGACGTTTGGTTTCCTTTATACCCCCCTACAGTTTCTTGCACCATACACATAATGGGAGTCATAGGAATGTTTGTTTGCGCTTATGACTGCCAAGAGGTCTGAACTTGACTCTGAGTGGAAGCAAGTTATTAATAAGCACCATATAAATATTTGTTGAAAGGGAGAAGAAGTGAACGCTGGGAGAATTGGCTTGACACTGGTGGTGGCAGGAATGGTGGGTTCGATTATTTGTGGTTTGTGGCTGGATTACACTAAAACATACAAGTAAGTGTGGGTAGGCATGTCTGGGGTTAGGGGTAGGAGAGCGGTGCACTTGCATTACAGAATACCTCGACATAAGGTCTGAAGTGAACTGATGGTAAAATGCAGTTCATCCTTGATCTTTTAGTGGCCTTGCTGAAGACAGGTTTCTGAGGCTACAGCAAAAGCTTGAGACTCCTGTTGGTTCTTGGCCAAAAGAAATGAGAGAGGAGAATGCAAAGATGAAAGGGGTTTTCTATCAATTCCTGTCTTTGCAGGAGTTAAATGCTACCAAGGAAAGCATTGCATGTCCTATAAACAGCGGCCAGGTGGCCCCGTGGGCTCCTTCTGGGAAAGCATGAAGGCTCAAAACCATTGCTTTCTAAAATGGGCAGTGGATGGAAATTTTTGTTTTACTACTTCTGGGCATATTTGTAAACATAACATTCAGTGGATGCCCATGGAGCAGAGCTGTGTTCTGGGGTAGGAGCTCCCGGGTCCATCACTGGTGGTGTGGTGCCCCCAGGGGTGGGCAGTGCCCTGGAGCGCTGCTTGCAGTGAAGTTCTCCCTCAGTGACTCCTTGTACAGCAAGAGCTGTAGGAACCTAACCGATGTTGATGCTCTAGATTGGTTTTGTTTCTGCATGTGCTTTGGCTTATAAATAAGTTATACATGCTTTAATGTTTTGGATGACATCTCATAATCCAAATTTAAAATAATAGAATATTGTCTCTAGATTTGCTTGACTTGCCTCTTCGGCTGAGTTTTATCACTAGTGATGTTTGATTTGGCTGCTCATGTATTGATGTATTGTGTAATGGGCAGCACTGCAGAATGGCCAAGAGGCACAACATAGCGGAGAGCTAAAACAGTCTTAAGGTAATAGTATCTGCTGTGTTCGTCCATTCTTTGAGACTCTTGAGTAGGTCTCTCAGCCTTGAGTGAAGCAGCCATATAACTAAGGCAATAAAGAGTTCAGGAAGCGATATGTTCTCACTGGATGATATGTTGGAGTCAGAATTACAAGAAACAAATTTCATAGCTGTAGAATGTCAGTTGTTAGAGAGTAAGTAATGTTTACGTTACTTTTCCATGTATCAGCAATATGCTATGACTTTATGTTAACAATGTTATTTTTTTTTTTTTTTTGGTTGCATTGCAGGCAAACTACTTTGATTGTTTACATTCTCTCTTTCATTGGGTTGCTGGTATTTACTTTCACCCTGGACCTCGGATACCTTATAGTAGTGTTCGTGACTGGAGGAGTACTTGGGTGAGCAATTAAAGAGGACTAGAAGACTTACTGCATTTCTATCCAGCAACAATATTTAACTGTTTTAACCAAACGATTCTACTGTATATTCTGTTGCCATCCATGCTTTCAAGCTATGCCTATAGATCACAGTACAGAGATGGTTTACTAGGGTTTCACCTTCTGTTAGGGCAGAATAAATCTAAAGTAACTCACTTTCCAGTGGATTTCATTTAACATTTTTATGGACCTAATAGAAGTCTGTATATCGTCAGTTTTTTTGTTCCAATTCAAAAAGCTGTCTGCAGCTGTTGACCAGTGGATAAGTGTTTAGAGTTTAACTGAGCAAATCTTGGAAGACTGGCTTCTGTGTGTTTTGATTAATTTATATTTTGATGGTCCAGCTGATGTGCTGGGTGCTTTGTTCACTCAGAAGAGCACAAGTACTTCTCACAGATACATAATCTAAAAGCCCCCAAAGGTGCTGAGGGAATAGTGCTGTATCCAGACACAGCAGTCAAGGTAGAGCCAGGAATGTCCTGAGAGTTTTAGTCTAAAAAAACAGTCACCCAACCTCAGCTGCATTTAGCTCCTGCTCTTCCTGTCAGCCATGAGTCCCCTCAGCTTCTTCTACAGCAGGTTCTAGTGTCCCTTCCAGTGTCCAACCTCACTGCCACTGATGGTGTCTTTTTGTCCTCCAGCATGGATGTTTGGGGTGATCAAATGATGCAGTTCATTAATGTCTTTCATTTGAAAGTTATTGTCTTCTATTATGGAGTGGTTGGTCAGAGAAGGTGGTTTCATATGTACAGAGTAGAATGCAGGTGGTTTTGGGAAACAAGACATCTTTGTCCTAAAGAGAGAGATGTATGGCTAAAGTTGTTGGATGAGGTTGGGTGAATGAGGCAAGCAAACCAAGTACTGAATCATGTTACCTCTTGAAAACAGACAGTTCAGAATACCGACTAATTCATAATACCGTGTGTTTATGTTTGATTTTCTTAGCTCTAGTAATAGATGAAGGCCACACCTGTCATCCTCTTACTTTTCTCTTCAACAGGTTCTTCATGACTGGCTATCTCCCACTTGGGTTTGAATTTGCTGTGGAAATTACATACCCAGAGTCTGAAGGCACTTCCTCAGGTCTCCTCAATGCATCAGCACAGGTTATATAATTTTATTTTTTTGAGTGAAGTAATGTTCAGGAAGGCTGCTCAGTTCAAATCTAAGGAGGCTTTCTTAGACTCTGCTGCTAAGTCCAGAGACTACTTGCAGTAGTCTTTATTTTTTTACTTTGTTTTTTGTAAGATGTGACCTGAAACTTTGCAAGGCAAAGTGATGAGACTTTTCTTTGTCATCTTGATGAAGTTATTTGTTTGTTTATAGATATTTGGAATCATCTTTACACTTGTTCAAGGAAAACTCACAACAGACTACAGTCCTCGTGCAGGAAACCTCTTTCTTTGTGCTTGGATTTTTGTGGGCATTATCTTAACAGGTAATTAATCAGAAATGTAAGTAATGGTTTCTCTTTAATGTAAAAATGTGGAGGGTTTTTTGAGACAGTGAATTTCTGGGTAGTTTTTAGGTGTCTCAGACATCTGGGATTTAAATATGTGGCTTCCTGTCTGGGCTGAGGACAGAAGTGATAAGTTAAGTGCAGGGTTTGGGTTTCTTTGTTTTTCACTTTCAATACTTGCTCTGCGCATGCCCTTTGTTTTAAGGATGATGTTGCTAACATATGAACAGCCATCTGTCACCTATTTCTTGAGTCATGTCTTAAATTTGAGGCAGATGTCTGTATGTAGAGTAGGATAGTAAACAAAAACATAAATGGAGACACTTTTCAGTTTTCCCAATACTGCTGCTGTATTCCTAAACTGTTAAACTGTATCAGTGACTTACACATCCTGGTACTTACAGATGTACTTAAAGTGCCCAAACCATCAAGTTTTGATTTAAGTAATCATGGTTTAAAAGCTTTTATTGTCATTTTCTACATGTGCATTGTGAGCAGCAAGTTCAAATTGTAAGTTTAAATCCCAAAAGAATGAATACAGGTGTTTTGAATATGTGCTGAAAGCCGCTCCTATGTGCTTCCTCTGTACAAACATTTCCCTTGAAATGCATGTCATTGCAAAGTTGTGAACAAGCTTTCTCTGTATTTTTTATTTCAGCCTTAATAAAATCAGATTTGAGAAGACACAATGTGAATTCGGGGATTATGAATTTGGATGTTAAAGCTGTAAGTGATGACTCTTTTACTGTGATGTTATTACTGTACTTGAATGCTTGGCTTCTATTGGCATAATAATACTAACAGCAAGAGTAATTGACAAGAACTTATGAGTGTTTCCATGCTGGTTTGGAACAACAGAGCCACATGGGATGCTTCATCAGATACCTTTTTCCCCTTAGCTCCTGTGAAAGAATGTAAAAGACCTTCTGCTCTCAGATCTTTCTGAATTTTAAGTGGCTAATATTAATCTCTGATTTTAGTGCTTGAATTTTGCTTCTTCATATTTGCAGGTAGCATTGTAGATTGTGAAGCCTTATTGTGCATTGGGTTAGGAGACTCTGCTATAGACTAGATATGTTATTTAAAATACCTGCAGTCCCTTTAAGTGACGTCAGTGTCTGAGGAACAGCAGTCATGCCACAGTTTCTATACTGTGTGAGTTTACCATCCAGGATGGGGCTGTATTGGGGATGTATGTGCTGCCTGTAGGCAGTGGTCCGTGATTTGTCTGTTAATTAGCCTAAATTGTCACACAACGTCATTTGTATTAGCCAGGATATAACAAAAGGCTGGGGTCCTCAGTCTGATATTACCATAAATAATTGAGAGCTGCCTGCTTTATATGGTACAATAGCACTTTGATACCAAACCTTGATCATCAAGATTCTGTTGGAAATTTTCTGGAGGAAAAAAAAGGAAAGTTAATCTCCTTGTGATAAATATCTATATGCAGTAAATACATACTTTAGAGTTGTACCAAGAAACTCAATTCTGTATGTGTATTTTTTTATGTGGGTTTCTTTTGCTTAGTTTTGTTTCTTTTCCATTACAGAGAGAAGGGAAAATAGGGCTTTCTATAAATGCCTGATTTGGCTTATTAACCACATATACTATTGGAGTCTAGCCTAATAATTACCCAAGAATACTGAGGTTGGGAATAACTTCTGAGTAACAGCTTAATTCCTGCTTTTTTCCCCCTCTCCAGGTACCAGTTGACAGTCCTGTAGAACCTGAAAGTACTACATTAAAAATTCAGTCGGATTTATAAAACTGAAATAAGGTGACTTAGAAACGCACAAGTTTGGTTGCATACTGGACGATATTAATTGGTGTAATCACTGGATTTGTGTGTATGAGTAGCAAAATGTGCTTGGTGATAGTTGTGAGGTGGAAACTATGAAGATGCTCAGTTCATTTTGCCCAAGATGTAAAGAATTCACCTTTGTATGGAATATTTATTTTAACACTTTTCAAGTTTTGCAGTTTCATTTATAAAGAACTGTGTGAATACTCTCCGTGCTATGACATGTACATTCAGGATGCACACTTGAAAAAATCTGGAATCTTGAAGTACAATCATCATGATCAGGAGTGTCTAATCTTTTTCCTGAAGAATCGAGAGGTAGTTAATTTCTTGTTCAGTCTTTGCTACTGCATTTGAAAAGTCAGAGAATAGGTAGCTGCACAGCTGGAAGATGTTCACAAGTTCCTTATTTTTTTAAATGTATTTGCGTTTTTAATGTAAGCCAACGGTTCCTTCTGGGAAACTGTCGATAGCACAATACTGAAAACAAGAGATGACTACAAATGTGTGTGTTCCATACTGGCATCTGACATTTCTTTTGCCTTGAAACTTCTCGATAGATATCAGAAGGCAGATAAGAGAAAACACGGTAACATCCATTGTAACGTTTCTGGGGAGGTGTAAAGAGTTTCCTACTAGACAAATTGAAGAAAAAACATTTCTTATTAAATACAGTCAAAAAGGAGGTGAAAGACCTTTGGTATCTCTACTGTGAAGTATTTACAGGCAATGAAATACTGCCACACAGGTTGCCTCCATGGAATATTTTAAGCGCTTTCTCAGTTAAAGTGAGAGTTTACAAAGAGCTGGTGCCTTCACTTTGTAAAGAAGATCCTTGGCTCATCTTGAGTATAATCATTGCTGCTGAAGACATTCCGTTTTGTATGTTAAACATCCTCTGAGTATTTGTAGAGTATCAGAAAATGTGTTCTGTCATTTTTGCATTTATTTCTCTGCGTTATGAATTGTATCATTTGCCTCATGAAATTTTTGCACTCATATAACTTAAATCATGTCTTTCACAGTTTGTTAAAAGCTGTAAGGATGACTGAAAATAGTGATGCTTCACTTTGTCTGATGAAATATTCACTGTTTATGTCATGCACCTTAGCTACAAAAGGAGCAGACTTCACTAACATTGACCTTGTATTATTACATTTGTCTGAATTTGGGATGTGGATTTCTCACTGCAGTGTTTCTCCTTTACCTTGTACTCTATCTCCACACCTACAGAACTGACAGCACTACAATATACTGAGGCCCTACTATTATTGCAGAAGTCAGACCTGAGTTAGCAGATTTTCTGCAGACATTTAAGCTTTAGCAGCCTTTAAGTTGAGCCTGCAGGTTCAGTGCCATCAATGATGCCGTCTGCTTTGAGTTCCCACAGATGTAGTGCCATCCAGAAGGCCGGATCCTACTTGTTTTTCTATGGATTCTTACAGTTGGGTATGGTGAACCTTTTAATTCCAAGATAGACTTTCAGTATAATAAGTATTGATAAATGCTTTTCTTTTTCTTGTTTCACTGTAGGTTTAGAGAATCCTCTTATGTAAAAAGGACCCTGTGAACTTAGCTTACTAAACTTAGCCTCTGAACACGATGATCTCGATTTAACATTTTGTATGATAAATGCTTCGGACATGGGAAGAATGGCAATATACATATCAGAATAAGCTAGGTATGCTTGGAACACTCACCTTTCAAAAACAGCTCTGTGTCTTTTTGCCAGGTCCAGTACTACAGAGAAAATGAGCCCCCTTGCTGCTCTTGGAGAGGAGAGCCCTATAGGAAGAGTCCTCTGGTGACGTAGGTGAATACAGGCAAAATAATCATAGATATTCAAACAGCAGGCAAGAGCATAGGGGTGGAAGCAGAGATGCTTTCATTATGTTAGTTCTTTACATTCAGTGACTTGCTGTGATATAAGCTGCCCCATCTGTACACGTTTTCAGCCTGAGTGAGCAAAGTGAAAGTTCTTTCCTTTTCATATCTGCGGGTGGCTTTTCCCTTTGGAAAACTGATAATAACGTATGCCAAAATATGTAAGTTCTTCCACAAGGTACAGATTCAGTAACTATTTGTGTGTGTGGTACTTGGTTGCTTTGTGCTTTGTACTTTGTACTTCTGCTGTTGCAAAATCTGAACAAGACAATGTCTTTACGGTTTGGAGGAAGTGCAGATGTCCAAAGGAAGTCTTTGGCAGTATCCAGGATGCTTTCTGAGACGCCCAGTACATACTGTTCAAATTCAAAGATGCAGCTTTTTTCTTCTTTTATTTTAAATATTTTTTTAAATTCATTTCCTCACTACTGGTTTCCAGTTTCTTTAGTTATGTTCAGCTGATTATTGAAAAAAATCTGGCTCCTTGTGTTTTTTATCTTCTGCCAAATTACTTGGCTACCCTCTGAAAAGGTCCAAACAAGATTCTGACATCCTGGAAACCCTGCTGGGTCCCCGAAAAGAAAATATTCCTAATAATGAAGGCTTAATTACATCCTGGATTTCATATTCCCCCTCTAAAAAGAGCCTGGAAGTTGGAAACCTGTGAGCTATTTCCAGGCAACGATTAAGTATTCAAATAAAAGGCTCAGCAGCAAAATAACAAGCAAATGAAGAACAAACCAGTATTTTATGTAATAATATTATAATCTGTCAAGAAACTGAGGTTCTAGCTCATGGCAGAAATAAATTTGGGGTAGTTTGGGCTTCGGGTTTTTTGCTTTTAATTTTTGTTTTTAAACAAACATCCACCCAATCAAACATCCATCTGGAACCTGAAACAGGGTCTCTGACTCTCAGCCTTGAGATTGTGGCTCAGCCCTCCAGTAAGAGTAGAGGTGGGGGCTAAAAAATCATAACTGCTTAAAGAGCAAATTGTTCAATGAATGGAATTATATGTCAACTATGAGAGTAGGGAGTGGGAAACCAAGTGAGGAGAGGTATCCCAGTCCCACGCATCAGCTTTTGCTTTTCAATACGTTTTAATTTTGAGCGCTTTGAGGGAACTAGAGGATGAAAGAGCACTCGTGGTGAGTGTCAGCGAGGGGGCTGCCCGCACATTCCCAGAGACCCCCCCAGGGTCTGTAGTTGCTAATTTTCAGCTACAAGATTTGGAGATTAGCCTTTAAAATAGCTCTATCTTTGTTTGTTTCTTCCAGACCATGTTAAAATTTTGCTAACTTAAGTGGGAGAGACACAGAGAACATTAACCCATTTCTATTTAGGGTTTTTAACATGGCCTTAAAACCATCGTTTCTGTTGGCTGGGTGTGAAAATATCAGGCCTGTAAGGAATAGTCTGGAATTTCTGTAATTGGGAGCTTTCTTCTTCAGCTTTGTAGAGAAGTCCTTCAGAGCATTTATTTTGTAGATGGGTGCCTGTCTTTAATAACATCTCTTTCTGTTGCTGAATGCTCATGTTTTATGAGGGAGAAATAACAAGGGATGAAGTGGGGAGAATACATCTGAATCATTTCAGGTTAACATGGCTTCCCTAACTTCATCCTTTTGATCATTCCTTTTGTCCAATGCAGTCTGTTGTTTCAGAGACAATCACTGGAGTGTGTGATGAGAGCAGCCAGCCCAAGTTGCCTAATGAAAAAATGCTTTTTGAGAAGTCTTTGTACTGTCTCATTCACCTACAACCAAGTGACACTGGGTTAAGGTATAAGCACTTACTGCTTTCATTTTTCCATTCTGTGAACTCATGAGTCTTCCTATGTGAGTGGGAACGTGTGACCTTTTCAGTTGCTGCCTTTCAGTACGTGTATGTACCACCTTGAGTGTTATAAGCTACTAATGATTCATAGACCACCGGCTAAGTTATTGTATCCCATGTGATTTCCCTACCACCACCATTTGGTCTGGAGTCTGTGAAGAGGAAGAAGGGATGTTAATGCATGAACTGGAATGAATTAAGCAAAAAATATTCCTAAGAGAAATGTATTTCCATGTTAAGACCCGTGTTACTTACTGCTGATGTCTTTGTTCTTCTCATGAAGATAACCAAGATTTTTGCTTTAATATTTTGGTTTTGTTAGTGTCCCATTCTTTGTTTCAAGAGAAAATTAAAAATTCCTTATGAATATTCTCAGATTGCAATATTGTACGTATGTGTATATGTGGGTAGCATCATTCCTTACCATTACATGTTATTAATAAAGTGTATAACGTGTAACTTGATCAGAACGAAGATTATGATTTTTGACAGCTGCTGATACAGCTGAGGCTCTAAAAATGATTCATTTTTTTCCTTAAAAGCTGTCAGATGATGTCAGATGATACACTGTGTCATTAATAAACATGCATGCACACATATATGCAGAGTGCTTGTATGTGGGGTATGTAAATGTATTATACAGAACAGCGTTGGCTTATAGAAAAATTTTCTCAGGGCATAGAATTAAAGTATTAGCATCAGTAACAGAGTTGCACTGCTCCAGCACAGGGATTTCTCCTCCTTTGCTTTGGAAAAGGTCTGTGAGGAAAAGTGCAGCTAACACCTGAATCAGAGCAATCCGGTGTCATCTCCTTAAGGGCAATGCAAATACTATTTTAAAAAAGCACCCAGCTGTAGAGCGATTATCTAGGGAGAGAGGGTATAATAACTTCTTAGAGAGGACAAAGTGAGACATTACATTGAGTTACGGCCCAGCTTTTGTTTCTAAAAGCAAAGCTGTCTTCAGTGGGAGCACAGCAGGACCTCAGTGAATGCTCTGTAGGGTTCTGGTGCTTACGCTCAGGTGTTCAGTGTGGATCGCCAGCACATCAGCTGCGAGCCAGGTAAGTCTGTGGAACCTGCTTCAAAGAAAGCAGAGTCACTGTAAGAAACTTTGTGTTTTTAATCTCCCTTCTCCACAAAACTGGAATTACCTCTGAGCTATTTGTATGAGGATCTTCACAGGAGGACGTTGCAGGTGCTGCAGAGCACAGGAAACACGAACCTTTTGTTACAAAGCGACGCTAGCATCCAGTTCAGCAGTGGGCTGAACTTTTAGTTGGACTCATGATTTTACAACCGGGACCACAGGGTTGTATTCCTCTTACAGTATCTGTGTGAAAGCTGTGGGCTATAACCTCACTTAGCATTGCAATTCAAACATTCCCACAGCTGGGAAGGAACAACTACAGCAAATTATTGTTGCCTTAGAGTTCATTCTTTAGCAGACACTCAGTCTTACTTGAAAAAAATGCCAGAAAGTTCCTCAGGTAAGTGGGAGGTGTGAAGCCATCTTGGCTATGATCAGTCAAAATCATTATTGAGGGAAAATACTTATTTTGTTGTTGTTTCTATAGCTGGGAAGAGGCATTATATATCCATAACTAACAAGTATTAACCCTTACATGAAGTGATGCAGTTTGTGCATGGATAAAACATGCGTGTGGGAAGGTTTCTTAGAAGCCTGTTGGATTTCCTCCTGGCTCTCCTTCACAATGGCCTTATCTGACAATCTGCCAAATCAATATTTATATCTTCAGTTAAACAATATCTTTCAGAAGACAAAGCAATAATATCCTGAACTTTGTAGAAAGGAGGTATGTCCCAGAAAAAAAAAAGGCTAAGTACTGGCAGCAGTTCGGCATTGTTACTGGTTAGCGAGGCTGGGTAATATCTGCTTAATATCAGATATTCTTTTCTCAATAAACTGCTTCCAGCTGTAACAATGCTTAGGCCATTAGAAAAGGTTGTAGTATCTAAGGGGCACTGTCAGAATTGTGACCGTGCATGATGAGTTCTAGAAATAAGAGAACAAGACCCTACAAAAGCTATAAGCTCCATGCAGGTAGAAAACTATTGAGAAAGCAATCTTTTTTTTAAAAACTGGTTAAAGATGCCCCGCGTGAGCCCAGAAGTGCTGTCACTGCAGCTGCAGCTACGCAGGTTGGAGTTCAACTGTTTTTTAGACAAGGCAGTGAATGTGCATCCTCGTGAGCTGATTTTGGGAAATGGAAAGGTGTGATTAAAAGCCTCATTTTTCCATGCCTAGGTGACTTTGGTTTATGATGTTTGTTTAATCACTGTCACAGCAATTTCTTACTGGTTAAACTCTCTCTATATTCTACCTGTACTTGTGTGTGCTTCAAAAAGGATGTAGCGTGTACTAAACCCAGCTTCTTGGTAAACTGTGTGATTTAGGGATGTCAGGGATTAACTGTGGTTCTTGGAGCACAGGGTCGCTTGCTCAGAAAAATCCCAGGGAATTATTCCAGGCTTCAGGGGTTTTCCCAGCCTGTGCTGGGCTGAACCAGGAATTTCCCAATGTTTTTTTTCAAAACAGGACAGTTCTAAGGCTGCTCAGATGCTGATCACTACTTTGGATAAGGTAGAACAGGAACTGCAGATGACTGCGAAGTTACTTATTCTTTTAGAAATTAAATTCTCCAGCTGCTGCCAAGGGAAAAATAAATGAAAACACAGTGCCGTTGCTAAGCCTGTACGTACTGTTTTTTCCATTAATTCCTGGAAGGTAACTTGATTTCTTCAGAATAATTCACCAGCTAATTCTGAAAAACCCTCCAGGCATTAGACAAAACCTACATTCTGTGCTGAATGAAGAGGGATTGTCTGCTAGGGTGAGAATGACTCAGTCTTGGGTCATTAACTGGCTTCACAGGATCTCCTGCTCCCAGAGGACAATTGAAATTCACTGAAGAGCTTAGTGCTAAAAGCCTAAAATTCACTTAGGGCCTAAGGCCTAGAAATCCTGTGATTCCTCATCTTGTCACTGCTCCACAGAAGCTTCAAAAGGTAAAGGAGCCCGCGGGGGCTCAGGAGCTTGACAAAGTTACCAAAGTAGGCTGTTGCCAGAAGAGGTATGGAAGTCCATTGGCTATTGGAGAGCAAGGAGCCCCATAATCAATGTGATTTTCCTCAGACCTACTCTATCTGCTCAGGCTTGAGCTGTGAGGATCTCATGAGGGTTGAAATGTCCATGTGCATGAAGAGGACAGAGCATGATGGAGCCTCCTTGAAGTCTGCAGCTTGTGTCATCACACTTAGGACATTTCTGGTTTTCATTCAAAAGTCAGAAAATGCTCTGTAGGGTTCCTGAGTTTGCTAGTTACCTCTGAAACTCAATATTATTCACATGATGGCAAACTATGAAGATAACTGGGGAAAAAAAAAAGTTTCAGATGACCGTAATTCCTTTAAGAGCTTTAAGTTTTTTAACTGACCACAACATTTGAACTTTACTCTCACCTTGAGGGGCTCCTGCAGTGTTTTGAGTACTGTTCAATCATTCCCTAGAGAGGGAGAATCTTAATCTGCAGAACACTGCCTTCCAGGGATGCTTGATGCTTCAGATCAAAAACTGCTTGATGAAATCATCAGTGCTGCAGTAATATCTTCTCACACCGTGACTCTGAGAACAATGTGTCATGTGTTTCTCCGTTTGCAGGTTTCACACAGCACCTAAATTCAAGGGCTTGTGGTTTCTGGGCTTGTGACGTATTCTGTTGCTAAAGTTAATAGCTTTTTCTGTCCCCTTCCAAGTACTGCCTGGAAAGACTTGAATACATAAGGGCGCTATTAGTTCAGAGTGTTTCCTAACAGCATCACGTTACACCCAGAGGGCACAGGCTATCCCATAACACAACTATGCTGCTGAATCGATTTCTAAACAGCACCAGCAATTGTGCTCCTAGTCTGAAGCAGGCAGGGGGTTGATTGCAGTAACTCCTCTCCGTGCAGCTGGGGATGGCTCAGGTGGGGAGGTTAGTTCTGCTTCTTAGCTTTGGTCCCACCACCAGCAGCTCCCCTGTCACAAGGGCTGAAGGTGCTGACAAATGCTGAAAATAGATCTTGGTTTTGAGTAGCAGATTTTTTTCAGCCACTGCCTTTCTTTATTACCTGCACTTTTATTATGCAGTTGCCCTGAAGAGAAATGATTGTGCTGGGTAGTTTACCTCTGACTAAAGGTTAAAGAGGAAGTAATTAGTCCAAAAAAGATTGCCAAGATTTATGGAATGTTGCATTAGGGTTTCCTTCTTTTTATAAGCAAAGCTTGCTGTACAGACCAAATCACATGATACGATGGTAGGTAAGACCTTCACAACAAACTGTATTGACGTAAATATTTTCCCAAGCTACAGCAATATTTGGGACTGAAACCTTGGAACAAGACAGAGAAGAGTAAGGCAGGCTAATAGGGGTGCTGATGCTGTACCAGTGAGAAACAACAATTTCATCTGTATCTGATACTATTTGCTGCAGATCAGAATGAGGGGACTATAATAAGTATGGAATAGGAAGGGCTGTTTCACTGTCAGCAAAAGCTCTGGCCAAGTAGGACATGCTGACCTACAACGAGGGATAGAAAGAGAAAAATTGTGAAGCAGTTTTGGGGAGGCCTGATTTATGGGCTTTTCCTGTCACTTCGATTTTTTTTTGCTGGAAATCTTGCCTGTTGGATTAGCCTGAGATCAACTGGAGCCCCGCTAAACCCATTCAAAATAAACATTGTGATGATTTGCTGCAGTGGAATTACTGCAAGAGGTCCTTTTCCTTGCTCAGGCAGAAATCAAAAGATATTGCTGATGTTCTTCATTGGATGTTTTATATTCTAGATCATTGCAAAATAAATAGTGTGTTGAGTTTCCAGAAAGGGCTGCCTTGGGGAAAGCTCTAAAGAAGCACACCCTCAAGCATTCCTTTTATAGCTTGCTTTTTTTTTTTCTGTCTACTTTACATATTTATTTTCTCAATGATCACATTGATGAATACATAAAGTTATTATTCTTAGTGGTTACGCAAATCACTCCTGCAAACTTGCATCAACAGCCATTATCATATCACTATGGTTACAGCCTTATCACAGTTTAACCTTGCATTTCATTACTTACTCAATCCAATCCGGCATAGCTTCCAGTTTGAGAAAAAGCCTCGAACAAACAAGTTTTATTTTACTTTTCAAGGATCAAACGAGGTCACTGTGATCTTTTCAGGAAATGGGCTGTTTGCATAGCAATAACGCAATTCGCTTATGGCAGGCAAAGTGTTTCCGCTTGTCTTTTCTACCTTCCCTTCTGCAAAGCTGGAGCACCTTTGTAGGATTAACCATTTCAGACTGCTGCTGCTGCTTCTCTGGGCATACAGTGGTTCCGAAGTTCAGAAAAGGCCATGAAGATCACTTGGCCTGGCTTTAGCAGAGGAGTGCACCCAAGCCACGGATACGTGGAGGGTACCCAGGCTTCAGGCTTTTGCACTGGCTGCTGCCAGCTGGGGATACTGGACATAATCCCTGCTCCACCAGTAACCAATCTACCTCTCATATGCTCATTGCTGGTATAGGAACCTTCACTGAGTGTGGAGCACTTAGCATCCACTTTTGCCAACTCGGATAACAGCAAAGGTCCAGATCTATCATGTTGCCACCAATTTGCAGCTATCTGGTGGAAGGCAAGAGTGCATGAGACCTTAGAGGCACTCGTCACACTGGTGGTGCACTCACCAGCAAAGCCAGCAGGTCCCAACCCTGTCTCAGGGTTGGAGCTGTGGACCAGGGAAACCTTGTCCTGCTCACTCCTGGCACCTGTACTGAGCCAGCAAGAAGGGCTACCTGGGAACAATGGGTAATAGAGGAAGTATTTTCCCTAATAATCCCAAATAAATAAACCATCTCTGTGCATGTGGAATATCACAGGGCAGTGAGTGTTCGCTATGTGGCAGGGCTGAACGCCTTGCTATGCGCAACAAGATTCTTGCTCGGGAAGGGGCTAGTGAGACTCCTTGCGGCGGGTGCAGAGGTGACACCTGTGGAGAATAAATCTTCTCAAAAAAAAAGTGCCGATGCTGTGTCATCTTGCTGCCATGGTACGATTAAGAACCATTAATTTTCCCGCAGTTAGTTGTGTAATTGCACTGCAGGGTCTTTTGAATACTGCTTTCAAGTTAGTCTACAACTGGAAATAATGAAGGTTAAGACCCTCTTATATGATTTTACGAACAAATTAGTTCCTTTGACCCAGAAAGCAGCTGTGGTAGCAACCAGCTCTGGATTAGGAATAAACCTGTAGGTTCGAGGTGCTATTCTGAGCTGGCTTTAGAAAGCCACCTCCATGCAAAGTGAGCGGATTTCAAACTTGAAAGGCTCTGGCACTGTGGAGCAGAGGGTGAGCAGCAGCCGAGGTGCGAGGGGAAACGTTGTGGACAGAGCGAGGAACAAGGCAGCTCTGCTGAAAGTTACATCAAAACTATGTGGTCCCAGAAGGTGAAAGCAATTGGATGCTGAGGGGATGCAGGGGAACACACTGTATATCCCACCCTGCTCCTACTCATCTTGAATGTCTGTTCATAACTAACACCAGGGCGGGGTGGTTGGGCTAAACCAAGGCAGCATCCTGTTGTTTTTACTCCTAATTTGTAGCTGGTAAGAGGGTAATTAAGGCTTTCCCTTAGCTCTAGGAACCTTGGGACTCTGCTTTTAGCCCCTTAGGCTGATGTTTCAAAGTTGCTGCTAGCTTCAGGACCTCAGCTAACTTCTGCCCAGCCACAGCTGGCCTTGGACGCACTGACTGGCCTCTGGGAGTTGAACTTGTCACTCTTCACCCTGAGCATCAAGGAGGAGCTGGTAAGATTTTTTTTCTTTCAATCCTGATCAGAAGGGGTCTGGGTGATGCAAAGGGCTGCTATGGAGAGGACTGTGATGTCCCAACCTTGCCACATGGGCCTCTTACTTGTCTGGCCAGGGTGAGTCCTTCACTCTGGCACGGAGCACGCCTGGCATGGTGGATGCAGAAGGCTTTGAGCCGCAAAGAATGTAGCATCACACACACACCTTTCGGGTGTCTAAGATGTGGGTGGGTGTGGGACAGCATGACCTGAGGGTTCCTGCCTGCTGTGGGCAGTGAAGCAGCACTGAGCAAGGCTGTGGCAGCCCCGCCACAGCTGCCTGTTCCAACAGCGAACAAGGCTCTGGGACATACGCAATTGCCAGCCTGTGTATCAGCATCCTGGGTGATGACTTTCTGCTGCGCAATCCCAGTACTCTAGGCTACATCACATGCAGTGTGCCCCTGGGCTGCTCGTCACCTGTCTGTGCCTGTCACCACCTGCACAGTCCCATTAGGCCTAAGATCCAGGTCAGAATGATTTTCAAGCTTTCCCCTGGCTCTGCTCCAGCAAACTTGGAGACTTTCTCGGCCTCTGCTTCCTTGCGCTGCCTTGCCTGAGCCTCCCTCTGCTCCTTGAGAGCCTTCACCTCCATGGCTGCAGCCATCTGCAGCCTCTCCGGGTCTCTGTGCTTCATCAGCTCGCATCTGGAGCTCACTTCATGTGCAACCTCATCTGTGCTCCAGAAGGAGAAAGAGACTGCGCTTCCCGTGGGATCCTGCTCCAAAACCCAGCGGGGTAGTGCAGATCGCCCCTGGCACTCATGGGGGCTCATTTGCCTTCCAGTTACAGTGTTTGCTTGGTCATTAGAGAAACACAGGACATAGCAAAGAGGGTGAAGTCTTCACAGCAGCTCTAAACCCACTCTGGCCCCTTTCCTTCTCTCCCCGATTGTGGCACCATTTACACAGAGCCCCCATGTGCAGCTAGGGGAGCTCCCTAGGCCAAAGTCTCCTAGGCTGAAAGCCGACAGTGCGCAAGCTGTGTAAGCTGAAGCTCTTGGTTTGCTATAGCTGATGGTACAGCCTTTCTCGGGCTTCCTTTATGTTAAACCTCCTGATGAGATTCAAGTACACCATGCGGCCAGGATGCGACAGGGAAGATTACTGGTAGGAAGGACTCACAGAGATGTCAACTCCTGTGGAGAGCGATTAGAGACTCAACATACACCCATGGTTCCCCAGAGCCTTCAGGAAGCTGATTAAGGCACTGCAAAGATTTATTTATGGCAAGAGATGAAAGTCAGTACTTGCAGCTGCTGAGGAGATGCACAGGTATGCGCCCAGCCTGGCTGGGAGCAGGGGAGAGCAGAGTGGCGGCGGTATCTGAGTGCATGGGCAGGGGATGGGAACACCATTTTCAGACTGTCATTTCTTTCTGATGAGGAGTCACCTCTACTAGGCATTGCATTAGGTTGACACTGTTGTGCTTGATATAAAGAGCATGGAAATAAGCACCAGGGAACTGAGCTGAGTGGTGGAGAGGGCAGCAGCAGCCAGGCAGTTGTCTGCCTGTGAGGTGCTGCAAGGACACTGACATGGCTCGGCAAAGCCCCGGGGGGGAGATGGCTTCCCCGTTGCTCTCATCCACAACTCAATCACACCAGGCACAGGCAGAGGACCAGACGCTGATGTTGCAGTGTGTGCAGACCCATGCATGAGGTAGGTACCTCTGACTGCTGCAGGGCATCGCGGCAGGACATGGCTGCTGTTTGTAGTGCAGTGTGAGACACCCCGAGTCATCGACCACTCATCTGGCCCTGTGCCAGTCTGTGCGGCTGCAAAACACTCAAAGGCCACAGTGTGTCCCCTCTCTCCTACGTGAGAGCTAGGCACGCAATGCTCCCACTGCTTGACCAGGAACTATTCCCCTGGGAGGCGAGCACCAGCCCCTAAGCCCTCCGTGGCCAAGGGTGAGACTCCCCCAGCTCTAGAACACTCCTTTGCCCACCGGACAGAAAAGCCCTGATGCCTTTGTGTTCAAGATGGGATCTCGCTGCCTATTAGTTTAACATCAGTTAACAATGAATTTTCCAGCTCCGTTAGGAAGAAGGGAGCAGCCCAGCTCTCCTCAATGAAGGGTTTGATTTTCAAGGGCCCCCTAAGCAGCGGGGACCGGGACGCACGGCACGGCCGGGCCCGGCCCGGCCCGGCACGGCCCCACGCCCGACAACTCCCGGAGAACAAGGCTCAGCCCGCTCCGCCTGGCTACGGTGACCCGGGTCGCCCGGCAGGGGGCGCCTCCTGTCTGCGCCTCCGCCAGTCACGGCTCGTCCCGCGCCCCGAACCCCGCCCCTCTTTGTTGCGGACACCAATAGGAACGCGCCGAGGGCGGGCGGGTGGCCGGTAGCGTGGTAACGCGGCGGCATGGAGCGCGGCGCGGGGCGCGCCCCGAGCGGGGCAGGGGCTGGGGCCGGGGCCGGGCTGGGGCGCCCGGGACGAGCGGGCGCCCGCCGCTAGGGAAGGGCCGGCCCCGCGCTCAGCATCCTTTGCATGCACGTAGTACACACACACGTATATATATTATATATATATATATATTTATATATAAAGAAGGTCCGGGCAGCAGCAAGACCGCGCAGCACCTCCTGGCAGCGGTCCCCGCAGCGTCCCCAGGCTCGGGAATGGCCGCGGGGCCATGACGGGCGCGGCGGCGGGCGGCGGCGGCCCTGGGAGCACCCGCCGTGCGGCGGTCGGCAAGGCGGGGGGCCGGTCGCGGAGCGCCCAGCCGCGGGCGGCGGCGGGCGGCGGCAGCGGCGGCAGCGGCGGCGGCTCGGAGGAGGAGGAGCAGCGGGACGGCGGGTCGCTGTTCCTGGTGAACAAGAGCGGCTTCCCCATGGACGGGCAGACCTGGGAGCGGATGTGGGGGCACGTGGAGCGGGTGCACCCCGACGGCGGCGCCGTGGCCGCGGCCATCCGGAGCGCCGTCCGCCTGGCTCGGGTAAGGAGAAGCCCCCGTTTCCCCGAAGCCCCCTTAAAAAGAGAGGGGCCAAGCCCCAAGCCAGACGTTCTGCGGCTGCCGAGTTTTGTGGGTGTCGGGGACACAAGGGCTGGGCAGGAGGGTGTCGCGCCTCAGCCCTTGGGGATGCTCTCGGCCCCTGCCCGCTGCGAGGGGCAGCAGGAGGAAAGCTGGAGCTCTAAAACGCATGAAACGGGGTACGGGAGTGTGTGCCGCGGGATGCTTAGGAGCTGGAATTGGTGTCTTGGGAAACGTGGGAATAACGTTTGTGGTTTTTTTTTTTTTTTTTTTCCTTAATCTTGGGGAGGAAAAAGTGGGAAAACGAAAATTAAAAGATATCTTCAGGGACTGAATGAAGTGCTTTGTTGCAATTTAAAGAACATTTTGCTCAGCTCTTTGGAAGACAGGCATTTCCAAAAACACAGCTTTGCTCCTGAAATCTAATAATGGATTTAAAACTCAGACATTTCATTTCCCGTACATGGAAAGATTCCAAACGCTTTTGTCTTGTACGTTCCTTGGTACAAGCTCCAAACAGTTCTGGCTGACCCGAATCTTTTCTTTTTCCTCTAGCCAGCAAACAAAATGTTGTTGTCTGCTGATGTTCCAAGGCTTCTCAGCACCACGCTTCATTACTGATCACAATGTCTTTAACACTGTCGGCTTTGGCAGACTTTGAGCTTGACTCAGTCCTCCCAACAAGCAGCATTAGTCTGAGCTGACCGCTGAAGTCGCTGTTGATTCATACCCCTTTGCCTGCTGGTTGGGCTGGCGTTGTCACGGTCCAGGTTGTCAGTGATATCTATGCTTGTTCTTTACGTGGAGTAGCGAGGAAAAATTCTGTGCACAGAGAATTTGAAAATATATTGAGTAGGGCTGTCTTATGAAGGCACTTGTTAAATAAGACAGCAGTGGAAAAGGCCTTTCATCTTTCTTCTGCAATGTTTAGTTCAGCGTAAGTGCAAAAGTGGCCATCTCTGTTCTCTCTGTTCCTCCGCTTCCCTCATGCTGGCACCAGCCTTTGTTTGGAAGGGGGAACAGGTTCAGCTAAAGAATAATCTGGTTTTGCTGAGTCTGTTTGTGGTTCCCTAGTGTAGTTCGTCTCCTACTTGCACAAGCACTTGAGGTAGAAATGAAGGGGCAAGGAGAGGGCAGAACTAATTTCAGCAGCATGACCAGTTTACACTCGCATAAACAGCCTGCAGATCTGCTTGGTATTACAGTGTGGCAAAACTCATACTGGACTCGATTTCCTTCTCCCAGCTCTAAAGCATGTGATTTTCCTGGTGATACCCGTAGTTGCTGATGAAGCATCTGGTGAGAGGCATGCTGCCCACCGGAGTGCCCTGGAGGATATTGACCGTGGTTTCTTCCTCAGTGTTGAAGCACAAGGTTGACTCTCCATTGCATGTACTGAAGCTGGATAGGAGGAAAAATGTTTTGAAATCTCCTTGGGTAAATAATTCACTGTTAGCTACTGGTTCCTGATTGGTGGAGGGTGCTGTAAAAGAGTTGTACTGAGTTCCTCTGGCACTGTCCACCAGCAGACTCCCTGTTGCAGTGATTAACTTCTTCAAGGGCAGAAGGGCCTTGTTTCTCTTGCTGGCTAAGCCTGGGACCTCTGGGTTCACAGCATAGTTTGAGGGATACCTGGTCCTTACTAATGCCAACAGAGCTCAGGTGAGCAAATGAAGGGTAGAAGCAGGTTTGTTTGCTACAAAATGGTGGTGGGTTGCTGAAATTGTGATGTTAATTTCTGGGTCAGAGTAGGAACGTCAGGTGAGAGTTGTTCCTTAAATAATGGTACAGCTTCTTTATTTAGCTTGTGCTGCTGGGTATGTGGCACCCTGCAAAAGACCAAGTGATGCACATCTGGAGCTATGAGAGGAACTTGTGCCTGTGAGAGCATGGCTTGTAATCCACTTGTATTGGTAGTTGACAGAGGCTGAGCAAGTAGTGTGTGCAACTGCTCCATTTTTGCATCTGATCTGTTCTTAATCCCTAGTGATGGGAGAGAGTTTTCATCCCCTTCCCAAGAAGCTCCACTTCATTGCTCTAATCATCTTGGTATTAGCCTCAGTGATCATATGCACAGGGCGGTAAGTAGCTTCTTACTGTATCAGCAAGGCTGTCCTTACTGGAACAAATGCAAACTGCAGGGGTGCATCTCTCCTGAGAGAAAGAGGCCTCACAAAAAGCTGGCTTGTCTGCAACGGAGGCAGTTTTGGAACCTGAGAGGGTCCCTTCGTTGCACTCCCCACCTCTGACTTTTGTCTTGAGCTCTGAGAAGGGTGCAGGCTCCCAGTTTGGAAGGGCTGTGCAGTCCTTTATGTGGCCTGTGATCTTGGAGATACCTGCAGATCTTAATGAATTAAACCTCTCACCAGCTTTGAGGGCTTTAGCCTGCCATCTTTATCCACCCTAAGTATCAGTGTAGGGTGAGCTCACAGAAAATAGCTTTCTGGTCATTAAATGAGACACAGTGGAGTCAGGCTGGAAGAGTTTGACACAGGATGTCTGTGGTTAATTGAAACTACAGCGTTTCCAGCCGTGGGGTGATGGTCACCAGCTCTGCCACAGGGTCTTGTGCTGCAGCTGCTTGGAAATACTGATACTGGGTCAAGGTCCTTTCATCTGCCTGGTCTCTGAATTTCACTCACCTTATGAATTCCTGGTCTGTAGTGCTGTGTCTGCATTTCCTCTCAGAGGCTCTGGCATCCTGCTACAAACCTTGGCTGGCTGCTGCACTGGGACGTGCAGCGGTAGCTGGAGGGCTGCAGCCCCAACTGCAACAACATCCCACTTTACTCCGTGTGTGATATTGTGCCTCCCTGCCTTCTGCTCTGTGCTGGCTGGGTGCCCAAGACTGATCCTCTTCTAGCCAGGGCAGGAATTTTCGGTCAGAAAAGGGGTATTGTTTGGAGGGGGTGGGAGCGGCGGGTGGCTCTCCGCTGCCTGGCAGCGTGGTGCAGAGTACTGCCTGCCCAGCGCTGGGCTGAGGAGAGCAGGGCACCTTCCTGCCTGGGAAAGACCGATGGCTGCTTCTCCTTTGTTGCCTGAGATCTTGAGGGGCTTGGGCCTCCTGGCTCGGCAGGCTTGCCGAGGTAACTTTAAAGGACAGGTTTTGGGATATGGGTCAGCCACTGGGAAAACCCTACTTTCTTTACTTGAGCATTTCCCGATGTCTGACATGATCATTCTCCGCCTTGGCGATGGTGAAACACCTTGCCTGGAGGTCCAAAGCTGACCCCCATGACGAGTGTGACCACTGTGGGTTACAGCAAGGGCTGCATCCCTCACACTCTTGCAGCCCCTATGGGATGCTCGGTGAGGGCATGGAGGGCTGGGAAACGGGTGCTGTCGCCCCAGCTGCTCTGCAGCAGTCAGGCCTGTTGCTGTCTGGGACTGCCATTGCCTTGGTGTGGCATGTTGTGTATGTGCTGTGCAGGCACATAGAGTTTCTTCCCAGTGTTTATATCAGAGCAGGAATTACTCCAACTGGAAGGGTTTGACCAGCCTGCCTTAATTCCCTTTTTCAGCTGCTTGCTGCTCCTGAAACTCCAGCCCCGTCTGTTGTGTGGAGTTCAGGAGGAATGGGTGAATAACTCCTACAGACCAAAGGGGCTGGGGGCAGAAAGAACTTGTGAAACCAAAAAAATGCCTCTAATGAACAGGCTAGGTGTGGAAATTGTGATTAAGAAGCGTTAATGAACCTTGCTCGTAACTCTCGCTTGTTCAGAGAGACAACCAGTCTGCACGCAGTTGTCTCCCATGAGGTGCTGGGGATGGCGGCAGCGTGCTGGAGGCCTGGCCATCTGTCTCCTTGCCACTTAAAATACATTTCTGTGTGCCAGTAACGTAGGAGTCTCTATTTTGGGTTTTTTTCCTTCTCAAAGGCATATTTACTTTTCTACTGTAGTAACTATTTACACGTGGTGCTTGCTCTCTGAAAGCAAACATGCAATCCCTCTGTCATAGTGGAGGTGGGAACTGGAGAGGAAAGTCAGTGGGGCAGAGGTGACCCTTACCACCTCAACTTGCTTTTCTTATCTGTAATTGCTGACTTGAAGTGTCTTTAGAGCAGTCATTTTTTACTTTATAATCTTCAAACTATTCCGCCAATGTCATGGGCCCACAGGTGCTGCACACTTTCCTCTGCGCCTTTCATCGTGGCTGCTGGTTCCTGAATTGGGGTCTGCATTAATATTTAAATAAACTGTTTCCTCGATTATGTTTGTGAGAACTGGACTAACTTTTTTGGTCACACTGCCTGTTTTAACACATGCTGACCCTGTATTTTGCAGTCTCACCCATAAATAACGGGACATGGGACAAGGCTGGCTCTGCCCCTTTCCTGCATGGTTACAGGCTCATGAGCCATGTAGCTGTGGGGATTAAATATGGATTGAGGACCCAGCTTCTTAAAGTGCTTAGGCACAAGCAGATGTCTTATGAGATTTTGGAAAAATCCCATTACGGTGCCAGTCTATATCTTTAAGTTTCTTAATATCATTAAATATCTGGGTCCCAGGTGGTCTTCCAGGTATCACTTGCTCCTTACCCAGCAAGTGTGCTGCTGGTATGCAGCAGATGGGAAGTTACACAGCTTGGGGTCCTTGTCTCCTTTTATCTTTCTCTCATGGTAGAGGAAACCAAAAATTAGACTTGAAAGGGCTTTTTGGGGGAGGGAGGACAGCAGAGCCAGTGCTGGGACTCTCCTTGTCCAAACTGCCCTGAGCTAGAGGGGAAAAATGGGGAGCATTGGCCTTCTGCCCTGGACTGCCTGCTCACACAGGGCAGTGTTTGGGGGATGGTGGTAGCTGGGGCGAGCAGCCTGCCATGGTGGGGGCCTGCCCTGGCCTCCCAGCACTGGCAGGGACTGGCTGGCTCTGGTGCTTGGGCAGCCCGTTTTGGGTGGGATGACTTCGCCCAGTGCTTGAGTTCACGTGGCGTGTTAGCCATCTGTGCTGCCGCTTTGTGTTGCGCTAAGCGCATGCTGCTGCCGGAGTAAATCACTTATCCACTCTGCAGGGAGCGGTAACTGTCTAACCTCTTTATCTTTTCTGTGTGTCCAGCCCTCAGTGCCACCGGTACCAAACTACAAGCTCTCCATGTCGATCCCGGAATGGCTCCAGGCAATACAGACCTACATGAAGATGCTGCAGTATCCTTCTCCAGCATGTGGTCTCCAGAGAGAAGGCTGGCTTGTGGCCAGCATGAATTAACTGGGGGTTTACTGAAGCACTAGCTGGTCACAAGGGCTTGGGATCATTGGGGGGTGAAAGGACGCCTCTGAGGACTTGTGATAGAATCTGCAGCGCTGAGCTTGTCGCAGCAGTCCTCTGAGAGGTGTAATTAACGTTAAATGATACTGAAGAATTTAACTGAAGTGACGTTGGTGGGAGTAGAATTGCTTATTTTGAGGTTGTTTTATGAGGATATTGTGATCAGATCATGATGCCTGGAGACATAATGAGGCATCTCATCCTGAAGTGACTCAGGGAGAGCCAATGTTGTGGCAAACCCTTTCTCCCTCTGCTCTGGCAGCGCCTATGGGCGCCCTGAGGGCTGCCTGCATGCTCAGCTTACCAGGGATACTTGTCATTAGGGTGAGGGGCACAAGCAGCTCTCCTGACCCTGAAGTGGGCAGACTTGCCTGTGGCACAGACACTGACCAAAGGAATCGCCCCTTCTAGATGTCCCACCTCACTTGGGGGGTTCATCAGAGATGTGTGTGTTTATCCAGCCTCCCCATCCCTTCCCCATGTGTAATACCTGACCATTTCCATTGCTGACAGATGTTAGATGAGATGATTGCTGGCCCAGATGCTGTTCTTCTCTCTGTTTTCCTTTTTTATAAAATCACTCTTTTTGTGTGTGTGTGGGGAAGCGGCAGGGATGAGGAATGAATGCAAAGGCCTGGTAAGGATTAAGAAAGGATATGGGTGGCAGCTGGAAGAGCATCCAAAAATAGCAGGCGCGATAGCCTGCTGGGGAGCAGGGGCTGGGATCAAGGCGGCAGTGGGGGTTTGAGCAGCAGCCGCTGCTGTGGGGAGGGAGGCTGGGGCCAGCCTGCTCTGCAGGGGGATGGCGCATTTCTCTGCCCTGTGTTGGCCACTTGTCCGGCACGAGAGGCTTGCTCCTCAGTGGGCTCGTGTTGGAGAGGAGGCCATGTCATGCGGAGCTCCAAAAATTTCCCCCCTCCACCTCCAGAGGTCTTGAAATCCTGTGCACTGCTGTGTAGCAGGAGCAGGCCTGAGGCACAGGGTTTGGGTCTGTGTTCAGAAAAAGCATCAAAGTGTGTTGGGGAACAGGATCTGGGCTTCCTCTGAGAGGCTTTGTTGAGAGCACTCTGAAAGGGCCTCATGAATTAGGTTTTGAAGGCAGGAGGGAAGCAAAGTTTCATTTCTGGAGAACTCTGAACTCTAATTGAGGTCAGTTCAGAGCATCCTGGTGTGAGCTGGAGTTTTTATTTAGACCGTGGTTATACAGCCAGCAGCTGTGCTGTTTATGCCTCACAAGGTACCCTTTGCCTCCATGGGGTCACTTGTTTCTGCCCTGGTATCACCACCATAATTTTGCTGGTGTGAATGTTCTTGTGGCTGGGGGAACAGATTCAGTGAGAAAAACAACCTAGCAAAAATAAGCGTGTGGTGTGATATCTCTTGTTGTTGTTGTTGCTGGGATTTTTTTGTTTGTTTTTACTGGACAGATGGGTTTCCTGGTCTGATATACTGCATTACTGCAGTCAAGGAGCAGGGAACAGGCTGCTTTTAGTGATGCTGCTGCTATGTGGTCTCTTGCACTCCTAGGCCAGTGCTGCTGAGGTTTGGTCCATGGGTGACTTGTCTGCTGACATCCTTGGCGATGAACTTTTCTCCTGTGCTCACAGGGTTAAGTAATGTTCTTGAATTGCACTTAGCTGGTTGTTTCCATTTCAAGTGCATTGCATTTTTTAGAGAATGATTTATATTCCCTTGATGTAAATGGATGCACCTGCTGAGCTCTTGGTGTACAGGTCGTATATGAGCTCTGTGGCTGAGTTAAAAACTTACAAAGGAAATAACTTATTTCAAACCATAAATGACGTTGATTGGTTTGGGTGGACTATAACAGCTTTCTCTTGCCCAAATGGGAGACTTTTTTTTTTTCAAACTTGTAACCTAATAGTGATTGGGACCTGGAGGAAAAGAGAATTAAGAACCCTCAAATGAAAAGTTCAAGTGTTGTTTTACACAACCAGCCTCTTTGCTTGACTCTCCACTTAATGCCAGTTAATGTCATATAAAAAGACAAGTGAAAAAATTGCTTTATTTCATATGCCAGGGTTTCACCTCTGAGAGTTAGTGTTTCTACTACTTGTTTTGTGTTTAAACAGGAAATCAGA
This sequence comes from Columba livia, assembly GCF_036013475.1. NCBI lineage: Eukaryota > Metazoa > Chordata > Aves > Columbiformes > Columbidae > Columba > Columba livia. The sequence continues at coordinate 97,276,458 of NC_088604.1, forward strand.
ACTGAAATTCACCTTTTAAGCATTGTTATTTTGTTGTTTGACTGTTGATGTTACTTTCCTTCACCAGACAAATTTCAGATACAATCACACAGGAACACAGTTCTTCGAGATTAGAAAAACCAGACCTCTAAGTGGGTAAGTGTCTCTGGCAGCGGTCTAGTGTCCTCCTCCCACTGAAATGCCCAAGGTGATCAGCTGGCACGAAGCACTGTGGCACCACGGCATGGGAGGGCTGTTTCCCCTGTGCCACGGCTGCTCTGGCAAGGTCAAAACTCCTTCGCAAGAAGGGTCCCAGCTTGATGTCAGGTGGCATCAAGGGCCAGCAAGTGGAAGGGCTGGTCTTGCTCAGCAGCCTGCGTAGCTGCAGACCAAGGCTGAATGCACAGGCTTGGGAAAACTCTCGTTTCTCACTTGTTGGTGTTGGGAGGGCTGGGCTGTTTTTGTGGAAACTATATATAAGTGCTGATATTCTGGTTGTGCTGTAATGCCCTTTGATGGTAGGAAGAGATCAACTGTGGAAAATGTTGTGGGAATTTTGATGTTGTCTCAGGCACAGTCCTTTCCCCTGGAGGAGGATCACAATGGACCATTTAAGTCATGGCCTTGTTCGTCCCATTGCTGCTTATCTTGCCATTCCTTCCCTGTGGTGAACTCATGTGCTGGTTGGCAATGAGTTGTACAATACAAGTACAAACGTGTGCTCAGGAACCCTGACAACAGAGAGCTGGGATCCCTTGCATGTAAGAACTGCATCATACTTAGGGATAGCTCTTTAACTGGACCCAGTAAATTAGCAAATTAGGGTGGGGAGTGGTGTTGGTAACATTATGCTTTTATTTTAGGGTGAAATTTAAATGGGCAGAATATAATTACTCCTGTAGACAAGCCTGTCTCTAGCTCTCCCGAGCTGTCTGTCATTAATCTAATGGTCTATCACTGTAAATTCCAGTTCCCATCCCAGCTTGGTGTTTCAGGTTTTCATCTCGCTGACAGCAATTCTTCCCACTTTCTTCCTCTGTGTCGTGTTCACTACACTAGTGGAACTAGTTTAGAAGAAGTCTTGTGCCTTGAATGATAGATGAGTTTACAGAAGTTTGAACCAATTTTCAGGCTGGTCACTTGTTTTTAGATTTGTCCCATTACTTTTTTTTCCTGAGGAAGTGGAGGATGAAAATGAATTGTACTCAGCGCTCACCACTTGAAAGGTCGGTGTCCTCTGGGGCTGGATGAAAGCCTGGCTTATGAGGACAATACTACTTCCTGGAAGGGAACCAATATATTGTTCACAGCTGGAGATGCACACATGGCTTTGGATCCTCTCCAAAGTGGTGCTGTTTCCTCTGTTCACCCTGCCTTAGTGTTTGCTTGAGGAATCATGTCTGACTTCTCTCCTTGTCCAGTTGCTCTTAGGGCTCCTGTAAGTGACTTGGTATGTGGTGGCACAGTTAAGGAGAGTGCCCCTGGGAATGGTCTAACTGCTTGGGGCAGCTGCGTCCAGCTTGACAGGCACAGTTACCTGCACCTGGTGTTTGCTGGACTTGCACAGTGCTAAGCCCTAAGACCTGTGCTGCTGTGCTGCTTAACCTGATGGACGGGAGTGCTAGGAGTACTAAGCTGTCAGGAGCACGCTTAGCTGCCCAGATCCTGTCTTGCTGCAGTAAGGCTTGAGTGCTTGCCCTGTCTTGGTTTCTCCAATTTTGAGAAGGGGAACAATTCATTGATCACCCTGTGATGTTGAGGTGTCCCTAAAGGCTTTCCTTTCTTTCATCTGGGGTACATGGCTGTTCATACCAGCTGAAGTTATCTTCTCTTGCCATTGTCCTGGGCGATTTGTTCTTCTGCTGCCGGAAGAGTTTTCATCAGAGCTGAAAAAGCACCCACACCTGCAAGTTTTATACTGGAAGGTGTGTTCTACTTTGCAAGAAATCTGCTTGTGGCATGGTGACAACAGGTGTCTTGTGCTGAGGAGACAACTGCTGCTCTGAGCAAGTTTCCGTGGTGTGAATGGCCTCGCTTGCTGAGAGATTAAGTTTGTATTCGCAAGCTGATCAGGCAAGATGCTGAGCACCTCCAGTTGCCACCGGTTCTTGGAAATTGAGGCTGTCCCCAGAGCTGTGATTTACCAATATTAAACATAATATGAGGGCTCAAAGCTAATGAAAGTATTATGAGAACTTTGGTAGCCTCTCTTCAAAAGAGCAGTGGCTGGACACAAAGAAGCTGAGCACTAGATGGAAACTGAATATTCATAAATTTATGTGAAAGTGTCCCAAAGCAGCTGGGGCATATTAATGAGTTTTTCTATTACAGAGGAAGGACTAGATATTATGGAGATTTACTGTCAGCATCGGTGTGATGTATGAGAAAATAAAAATGCTTAGCTATACACGTTTGCTATAATTCAGGATTTACAGTCTCTCTTAAGAAAAGACGACTGTTAGCTATCAACTTGGATCTAGACTGCCAGACACCCTGTGGATTTGTCTAGACTGCAGCTAACACTTTTGAAAATGTTAGATTTCTGTTGGTGTAGCTGTGTGATTCGGGTGGGAGAGCCGTGATCCTGCAAATTGTGCGTGATGTTCCTGTTGTACTGTCAAACCGTGTCTGAAAATTCATCTTACCTTGCTGGGGCTTGCTGTACTAGCACAAAATCCAGATTTACAGGTGTAACTACATCCACTATAGGAGTGTTTGCTAGTAGGGTATACAGGTATCCTCGTGCAGGGCATTGTTCGTCACACAGGCTTCGTCAAGTACCCTTTTGTACTGGGCAGCTACAGGGCATCCTATGGCGTGCAGCTCCACTGATCCATAGTACACATGTGATGTGAGTATGCACAAGGTACGAGTGTTTCAGACACCTATATGGCTGGTTTTCCTTTTCCCATGCAGCAGTATGATGGCAAAGCCTATCTTACAGCTTCTGCCAGTACAACTGGTCTGATTGAAAAAACGGTACTTTTAGCTGAAATAGCCATTCTTCTAAACTTCCAAGCTTAGATCACGTAAAAGCTTTAGAACAAAAATGGATTTCTGAATATCTAGTAATATGTGTAACTGTGACTTCAATGCCAACAAACTTTTATTACTGGCTTTACAAGGAGCCATAAGCTTTCTGCAAGCTTCTATTCTAGGATGCAGATGTGAGCCACAATGAGGAACAGACAGCCTTGTCACCCACAGAGTATCTGGAGAGGTTGTAGATAGGTGAGATATTGTTCTCTTTCCTCCAGTTAAGTGGCAGCTGATCAGCGGGACCTATGACTGAAGCAAAAACTGATGTTTGGGTAGGTCCTGGGGGCTTTGAGAAATTACAGCTCAGAAGCTGTTCTGTGAAGATGGAGAGACACTCAGTGACTGCAGATATAATGAGTAATCAATGGCCATAAAAGAGTGTGATAGAAGCAGTCACGTGGGAACGGTGCAACCAAATAACAGCAAAGGGAGGGGATGGAAAATAATACTGTTTCAACACACCATGTTATTAAGGAACCGTGATGGGGCTGTAAAGAAAAATGGGCTCATACCATTTCCAGACAATAGACTGCAGAAGGCATTTGAACATCTGCTTCTCTCTTGCACAAAGGGAGAATGTTACAGATATGGTGCTATGTTCAGCATGTGGTATAAGTGCTTTTGGCATTGAAACAAACTGGTTTTGAGAAGATTCACGAGAGCAGTGGCTGCTCTGCTGTTTTATCTCCTTTTACTCCTGTTGATGCCTTTCACTTTTCTTTTGGCTTCGTTGGGAAACTGTCAGGAGCCTTAGAAGAAGTTGGGAGAGGGAAATTTTGTGGACCTCTTGCAAGTACAGGGGCTGGGGAAAGGAAAACTTTGTGGAAAACGTGCTGGAGCATTTCACTAATACAAATTTTACTGAAGTCTGTAGGAGTCTTCCTGGTGAAGGTAATGGGCAACCTCTCCTCCTAAGCATGGTCATCTCTGAAGTGACTCCAGCATGATGGGTACCAGCTGGTGAAATCCTCCAGTTTCATGCATGCTGAAAGTTTGAAGCTTTTCCTAACCTGTATTTGAGATTGGGTGTCCTGGATAAAAATCTGAGAGCAAAAGGAGTTAATATTTCCCCTGAGATGACTGCAGTCACCGCCACGTTAGACAGAAATAATCTAAAAGATGCAAACCCATCTCCTCTGTGGGCCTTCTTTTAGTGCAGAAAGCAAGGGGGATAATCCAGGTGGGATTCCGAAAACATTGAAAGAAATTTGTGTTAACTTACAAGGAAATATCGCTATTTGTCAAGGACTAGGTCTCAAGGAAGGAGCATGCAGCCTGTTTGTTAGAGTCGGAATTGTTCACTGTGGTCTGGAATAGAGCCCTGCCTGGCAGACAGTGCTGTAAATGCCACAAAGAGGGAAGCTGCAGGATGCTTCTTTTTGACTTGTAGCTGTCTCCCTCAAGTTACTGGAAGAGTTGGGCAGCCCCCATGCTCACTGGGGTCTGTGGAGAGAGTGGCTTTGGGCTAGTTCCCAGCTAACTGTGATATGAGATGGAAAAGTACTGCTTTAAGAGTATCATATGTGTGGGGTCTGTTCTGATAACTGGAAAAAGTTAAAAACCTGGAAATAAACCCTGCTTGGTGCTGCTTTTTAGTCCTTTCCCCCTTCCTTAAATATTAATTCACAAGTTTAGTGGTGCAGCATCTATGGTCACAATTAATATCTGAGACAGCATGGTAAGAATTCCAGAGTGAAAGAACAAGGGACAAGTCAAAGAGCACTTGTAGTGAGTTGTTTTCGGAAGAGCTGGGTACTCTCTTTGAGAACTGACAACTAACCTACAAACCATTGGAGGATATGGGGAGGTTTCTTGTTGTAAACTGGCGAAGGCAAAGACACCAGTCTTTAAAAAAAGAAAAAAAAAGTAGGGAAAAGATAAGTCGAGGAACTACTTGAGTTTACCTGCTGTTTCAGGAAAAATGCTAGGGCAAATAAGCAAGTGTCTGGACCATAACAACGTGCTAAGTGATAGGCAACATGAATTCAGCTTGGCGTGGTTTCTTCATGAGAATTATCAGAGTGTAAGAGCTTTTGTCAATCAGGAAGCAGTTGTGGTTGTGATAGTTTTTTTCCCTCAGTGTGGGTTTTGGCGACCTCTAGATAAGGCAGGGACTTCTAGTATGAATACAACTATTTTCACAAAAGGACCGAACCAGGTGAAAAGCAGCACTTAGAAAATGGGAATTTACCAATAGCTTGCACTTGCCTAGCAGTGTTTGTCAGCCGAGGTTTTCAATCTCTGTCCCAGGTTCGTGTTCTTTCTTTAAGGGCATGGATAAGACTAATTGTCCTGGACAAGGTGACAGGGCTTTGCAAGGTGGAATTGGGATTCAGAGTGATCTCAAAGGTTAAGAGAGAGCTGGGCTGGAACAAATAGGAGGTATATGAGTGAAGGCAAATATAGAGAAGGGATTTGGGAATACCCAGCTGTGGGAATACACAATGGAGAGTGAAAGGCTACTTTTGCACAGACAGAGCTGATCTTAAAAAACAAAACCAAAACAACACAGACATTCACTGTGGGTCAGCAGTGGAAAACCCAACAGCACACTGGGTTGGCTGCAAAAATATACTGAAAATTGGATGCAGAAGGAAATTGGTCTGTTTGAATTGGTGTGGTGGGTGCAGCTGGAGGACAGTGAGATGCAAGTCAGTTGAAGAGAGTCTAAAAGCAAAGCAACAAATGTTGCCCAAGTTCTAGAAAACATGACCAAAGGGAAGGTTTGGGATGAGAGGAAGAGGGGGATTAAAAAGAAGAAAACAAACAAACAAACAAAACAATGAAACTGTGTCTGCTTTCTCATGTTTACAGAGGAGAGGGTAGATCACAGCCTGTCGCATATACAAATGTCTGTTGCAAGAGAAGAGATAACACATGGTCTCCATGCCCACTGTGGATGGCAGAAATAGCTTCTGATTTGAATTGCCAAAAGGGAAAGATTTAATTTAAACAGTAGGGGACCTTCTTAGAGCCAAGGTTAAGCTTAAGATTAACTTGTGGGCTCCTGAGCCTTTGAGAAACCAGTTAAAAGTAGGTTGAAGAATTATCTGTGAGGAGTGATTTAGATTTGGTTTATGCTACCTTGGGCAGAGTGATGGCTTGGGGATTCTCCAGAGGCTCTGCTTCCAGATACACAAATACAGGGTTTAAGGCCATGCTTTGTCTCAGGCTTCTTAAAAAGCAGAAGAAAGACTCTCTCAGTGGTTGTTGAACTGGGTCATCCACATAAACCCTGTGGTCTGTGTTGCAAACACAGGGGAAAAAGCAAACTGTTCGCAGAGTGTTCCCCAGGATGCTGGGATGGATGTGTGTGAGGGCACGATGTGCCCTGTGGGTGCAGATGGATGCCTGTTTGCTGGTCATTGGTGATGGCTCTTGACCAATGCTCCCCTGGCACAGATGCTCATCACCCTCTTGGTCCAGAGGCTATGGCCATCTCCAAGTTGACAGGTCACAGGTGGACACTGCACAGCTGCTGCAGCTCCTGGAGCCGGATGCTTTGAGCAGCAGGTGGGACTGGAGGGCTTCCCGGGGCCCTTCCCAGCCTGGCTATCCAATGATGCCATGGAAGGGGAACAGAGGGCTCCTGCCAGCCTCAGAAGGGACAGCTCTGGTACCTGTGCACTAGCAGGCAATGTGTTTTTAAGCAAGGAAAATGTCTTTCCTGTTCAACTTAAATCTGTCTTAATAACCATATAGTGTTCTGGAGAGCTATGCTTCAGAACCAGCGCCTATGTGCCTTGCAAACAGAGTGCGTGTTAAATACAACTTGATATTTAAATAGCGTGAGTGTTGCTGTGACAGATAAGTCAGTAATAATTTGACTGCTCATTTAGGCCAATTACTCTGAAGTCTCCCTCCCTGGCTGTGGAGCCGTTAATGTTATCTCCATGCTGACAACACCTTGAAGTCATGACAGCAGTGAGCTTATAAACGGAGGTGTGAGAAGCCCTGATGCTGCAGGCTCCAGTGCGGTTACTATTTGCCTGCTGGTAGCAGGATCAGCAGAGGTGTAGACATGGGGAGAAGGTGCTGGCCCCATCCCTCAGATAATGTTCCAGTCATATACCACACTAAATGGCTTGAAGCTTTACAACTTGAGCTTTTTCTTGCCTCTGAGACACGTTCATAATCACAGAATCACAGAATGTTAGGGATTGGAAGGGACCTCGAAAGATCATCTAGTCCAATCCCCCCGCCAGAGCAGGAACACCCAGATGAAGCTACACAGGAATGTGTCCAGGCGGGTTTTGAATGTCTCCAGAGAAGGAGACTCCACAGCCTCCCTGGGCAGCCTGTTCCAGTGTTCTGTCACCCTCACTGAGAAGTTTCTTCTCATATTTAAGTGCAACCTCCTGTATTCCAGTTTGTACCCATTGCCCCTTGTCCTGTCATTGGTTGTCACTGAGAAGAGCCTGGCTCCATCCTCCTGACACTCACCCCTTACATATTTATAAACATTAATGAGGTCACCCCTCAGTCTCCTCTTCTCCAAGCTAAAGAGCCCCAGCTCCCTCAGCCTTTCCTCATAAGGGAGATGCTCCACTCCCTTAATCATCTTTGTTGCCCTGCACTGGACTCTCTCCAGCAGTTCCCTGTCCTTCTGGAACTGAGGGGCCCAGAACTGGACACAATATTCCAGGTGTGGTCTCACCAGGGCAGAGTAGAGGGGAAGGAGAACCTCTCTCGACCTACTAACCACCCCCCTTGTAATACACCCCAGGATGACATTGGCCTTCCTGGCCACAAGGGGCACAGTGCTGGCTCATGGTCATCCTGCTGTCCACCAGGAACCCCAGGTCCCTTTCCCCTACACTGCTCTCTAACAGGTCATTCCCCAACTTATACTGGAACCTGGGGTTATTCCTGTCCAGATGCAAGACTCCGCACTTGCCCTTGTTATATTTCATTAAATTTTTCGCTGCCCAACTCTCCAGCCTGTCCATGTCTCTGGATGGCAGCACAGCCTTCTGGCTTGTCAGCCACTCCTTCCAGCTTGATGTCATCAGCCATAACCTTTTTTTTTTCTTTCCCCCATCTCCTGTGGAGTTAGAATGTAGGAAATTCAGTGGATCATCTTGTTCATGAAAACCTCCCATGTTTGTAATATTTCTCTGGATGGAGATGGGGCTTCACAGCGGCTGCTGCTGTGACCAGCACTGGGGAGCCACTGGGGGATGAAGGGGCCCCATTGTGTGCCCTCGCCAGGGCTGCTCCCTGCTTCCAGCAGTGGGGTTTCTGTGGCTGCTTGTGAGCATGGAGGAGACAGATAACTCTTTAATTTGTCTTCTGTACTGCAGGCAGAGTCTAAAGAGCGGTTGTTTACAAATGAAAACATAATTTCTTACTTGGATAAATGGGACATGGAATGGCTGTGACAGGCTGTAATAGAGGTGGAAGCGGTGTTGCCATTTGCAGTCAATACAAGGTTTAAAACGCATGAAGTGGGTGAATTAGTGGGGAAAAACAAGCTCTCATGGATTCAAATTCATATTTTCATCGTCTTCTCTAATACAAATATTTTTATATTTTAATATCGTGTTGCCTGAGAGTAGGGTTCTATTTACAAAGCTTTTCTCAGGGAAGGGATACACATAGAAAAGACTTAAAAATAGAAGTCATCCTTTGGGTTGGTTTTTAGCTTTTTTTTTTTTTAAGGAAAAAACCCCAAAATAAATTAAAAAACAGCTCTCCAGGATTTCAGGCTCTGCTTGTGGAAGGGGATAGGATACCTAGCTGGTTGATGGTGTGGTGTCAGTCTGGCACAGTAGCTTTCTCAGCTGAGCTACGATTAGGTTCCTTGTTTCTCGTGTGGTGTTCCTGTCAGATAACTCTACTCCAAACATAAGGGTCCAGATTGTAACTAAACTTTGTGCACTTGCAAGATCCTGGGCATGCACAGTCTTCTGTACCCCTGCAGGAAATACCATGTTTTTTACCACTTTCCCATTCCACAGGAGGTGGGGAGCAGCAGCAAGATGATAGCTCAGCTTCCAGTGGTGTGTCTGTGGTGATAATATTCTGCAGAGCAGACATCAGTAAAAATGCATTAAATTCTTGTCTGTGCCTACGGCTATAGGCTCACAGAGGCATTTTTAGCCTTCAGGGGGCCATCATGTCACCATCCTCTCACTCCTGTTTTTTTCCAGAGGAGAGCTAGGGTTGTTTTGAAAATAAGCTAAACTTGGTCCTGATATGGGACCTTGCATGATTGCCAGCTTTTGCAGCTCAGCAGGGCTTTGTGTTACATTCAGAACTGATGCTCATAGAGTTGCTGGGAGAGGCAGAGAGGACTGCATTCTTCCAATCTGTCTTCAGAGGCTGGAAGGCACTGGGATGCCAAACACCTTCTTTTTTTTTCTTTTCTTTCCAGTCATCCTCCAAAAGTCAACAGGGCTCTGGCAAATCGCTGAAGAGGAGAATCAAGTTCACCTGTGCTTGCTGAGATGAGAACTGGAGGCACCTGTCTCTTGGTGTATGAGAGGACACTTTGATTCCTGTCAGCTGCTCTGACTGAAAATCTTTTTGTTTCTGCTCTAGGTTGATGGAAACAGCAAAAGAAATGACCAGGGAGTCCTTACCTATCAAATGCCTTGAAGCAGTTATCCTGGGGATGTATCCTTTTGTGTGCCTGTGGTTTTCTCCACTGCATCACTTTTTAATATGTTGTCCTTCCCAGATGGTGTCTGAGGTGGTCACAGCCAAAGGTGAGTGCCAGCAGCTCGGGGAAGTGCCGCGGTATTGATCAATAGGTTGCCAAATTACTTAGGTTTGTCAGTAGGAGCTTGGATGCTGTGTGCCCAGTTCTAACGTGCTGCGTTCTGGTCATGTTGGCTTTGCCTCCTGCCCTGGTAATCTGCTTAATGTCAGGACATGACCCAAAGTGCCCAGATAAGTATCTGTCTACACAGTCCCTGTTTTCTTCATTAATATTTCTCTGATGGTTATTGTCGGAGCTTGGAGACACCTGAGAAATGCAGGTTCTGCCCTATGCTTGTCTAATGTTTACATGGTGAAGTCATGTTAGATTTTGTCTCTCAGCCCACAGCTGTGCTTTGTGCAGAAACATTTGTGTATTATAGTTAGACATTTAACCTTTACTTTAACATAATTCTTGTTTCCTATTCAGTCTCAGAAAAAAAGCCAAGAATGTTTTCGTTGAGAGACTGACTTGCTTCTTGACCCTCTTGTGCTGTCCCTAATAAATCAACCTGCATTATCCTAAAACACTACAGGATGGCAAGGCAGGGTTACAGGAATAATTGTATGCCTGATAACATCTTACCATAACTGATCAAGTTTGATCTAAACCAAAACCAAACCTCAACCCAAAATAAACCCCGAAGCAAACCAGCTTCTGGCACGTATCTGCTGTGTTCCGCTTGCCGCTGCTGCCACCTCTCGTGGGAGAAGGAGCTGGCAGAGCGCAGCGGGTAGTGCCCAGTGCTGGCTTATGAGAAGGGGTGGCTGCTTTGGGGTGGGAAGGGGACACGGGCTGAGTTAGTGTGTGGTGTGTGAGGCTGGATGCTGGACGCGGTCCCTGCTGTGCCGGGAGCTCTGTGGTGCACACCAGGTGCTGCTTGCAGCTGCACTCGGCTCTCCGTGTGCCAGCAATGGGCTTCAGGTCAGAGTGTGAAAGTGACTCTGGCTGGTGGGGCTTCCCCTGGAAATACTGGCAGGGTCTGCGTGCAGCTGGAGGGATGGGGGTCCTGGGGGCTTCCTGTCAGCAAGGGACTCAAACCAATGCCCTCCCAGAAACAGAAATTATGTCAGTGCATCTCTTGTGCTTGCACATGTGTCAAAGTTGTGTTCCAAGCTCCTTAGGAAGGAAAGGGATGGGGGAGATAATCCCCAGGTGGAGTTGATGCTGCTCTGCAGTGTCAGTGTGGCGTCCAGTGCCATATTTCTAGCACTGAGCTGATTATTCCACATACCACACGAGCAGAGGTGTGGTGTACAGATGACAAAGATAATCTACAAGTATTCATGGTGACTGAAAGTTTGGACTATTTTATTTTCATTTGGAAAAAGTTTTGTTTTGTTTTGTTTCCTGTTTGCCTCAAACCTGACTCCTTTTTTTTTTTTTTTTGAACCAGAGGGGAAGCAAAATATTTGAAAGCTATGGTTTATACTATTTGGTGCCATCTGAAGTTTCATTGGACTTTTAAGGTTTGGATGAATCTTTCTGTCCTCAGTTGCAATATTAAAAAGTTTATGGAAAACATTTTTTTTTAAATTGAGATTACTTTGTGAGAAGGCTTAGGCAGGGGAGGGTATGAGACAGGCCTGTCTTCCTACAGCTTCTGCTTGCTCTCTTGGAAGTCTCCTGTGGGAAAACAGGCTGGCTGCTGGGGTGGTGGTCCAGCAACAGATGCATGCAATATAAAACCTCAGTGTTTTTCCCAGGTGTAGTTACACAAAGACTGCAGTGGTAGTGAGTGGATGGGCCATCTGAATATGTGTGCTTTGAAAGTGGCCACTACGAAGCCTGTGTCCACGCAGAACCTTGTGGTGCCGTGCTATGTGTGCAGCATGTGGGTTTTGGGAGGCATATTTGTAACAGCACAGGGGAAGTTTGCTGTTTTGGTGTGTTTGGGTTTTTTTGTTCTTTTTATTTCTTCTGTCAGCTGTGAGATTTTGATCTTCAGCATTGCATTGCCCTCTGGGTGTGGCCATGGTGAGGCCAGCAGCTGGACTTGCTTTCCAAGGTCAGGCGGTTACCAGGTAAGAGACACGCTTACCCTCCCCGTCAAAATAATGTCTTCACATACACCTGAGCTGAGCATCCCTGCATGTGTGTGTTAACCTCTGCTTCCCTTTGCTGTCTCTGCAAATAAGGTACTGCTTGTAATCTGTGCGCTGGCAGGCTTTGCTGTGTTGCTTGGTTACCGAAAAGAGCACACACAGCCCACTACAGCGCGCCCTCGGCGTGAGCCTCCATTGAGAGACCGAGGTGCGCGGAGCAGCTTAGCAAGATGTCGTTTTAATTGAGCTGCTCGCTGGCTCGTGCAATTGCCTTTCACTATGCGACTTCCTATATAAATGGTTCTGTAATCCCTCTTGGTGCAGAATTAGGTTTTGCATAAATTGCCTTCGCACTGGATCTTGAAGCGTTTTTATGGGGCAGTGAGTTAAAATACTGAGCTACCCTGTCTGCACACACTGAGGGAGCAGGTGCTGTGAGATGACTGAAAGCTTGTATAGATCTTACAGTGTTAATTTGCAGCAATCGGCATGGCTCCTCTTTGTTGTGTAGCTGTCTGAACTGGCTTCATATCTCTCTGCTGACATGGTCTGCCTATCCAGAGGCATTCCTCCTGCTGTCTTCCCCAGGGCTTTTCTCAGCTCAGTTGTGAATCAGCTGAGTAATGGGGCCTTCAGCCCATTCTTTCTGAGCAACGATGGAAATGATTTATTCTCAAGAAAGGGAATAATAAACCAAAAAGTGCCAAGGGAATTTTATCTGTGCTGTATTCACTTGATTAAAGTGAAGAGAGCAAAATATTGGAGGGGGAGCGGGAAGCAGCACAGTGCATCCATCCTCAGGGAGTGTTGTAGAGCGTGTCTGTGTTGAATGAACATCGCTCCTGTTGCCTTCAGTGTGCCTTCCTCAGTTCATGTGAGGTGACGGTCAGACCCGTGCACTGTATTAGACCTCCCCCCTGTCCAATCATATAATTAAATGAGGAAGACGAGAGCACAAGTGCCTCAGGAGGGGGAAATTATTTAACAGCTTCTGCACTATGCCTTCTGTGCATTTAATCAGTGGATGATGTTTATGGTGTCTGGAGACCTGGGCCCGTCCTGCTTATCCTGCCTCGCAGAGACATCCCTGGTCTGGGAGCGTTTTCAGTAAGGGGGAGAGTTTCTTCCCACAGCCATTGCAGGACATTGATGTACCTGCAGTGCCCTTCTTTGCCTCCTGTGTGCATGTCCACAGCTCGACCCACTCACTAACTGAAATATGGACAAAGAGGGTCCTGCTGAGGGGCCTTTCTGGTAGCTGCAAAGAGCTGGGAGACAGCTTTTAATTGCTTCTGTTGTCACGATCTAATCTTAAGCTAGTCATCTCAGACTACAGCTGGGCACTGGAGAACAAATTGAGCAATGCTGGTCTGGCAGTCCCGCTTTGGGAGGCTGAGCCAGCTGGTTGAGACATTCCTTGTGGACACTGGAGCTGCCAGGGGAAACTTGAGCTCTCTGTGCAGATGGCATCCAGATGTGGGCTCAGTAGTACTCAGCCTCCCAGTAAGCAGTCCCAGACCTGGGATCTGGGCACTCCTGGAGCCTGTGGAAAATGCCATCTGACTCCAGGCCGTGGTTGGAAACTTCTCCCAGTGTTTACTGCTGGTGGCCAGAGGTACCAGATGTTGTCAGCAGTTGCTTGGTTGTTCAGAAAATTACCTCTTCTGTTTTTACTGAAGCCTTATTTGATGGTTTTGAAGCATGAGGTTTATTTTCCTCCTGCTCTACCTCCTCACTCTGAGATAGGGGCTTCAGCCTTGCTAGTGTAAATAAAGCTGCCTCCTGACTCCTTTCAGCCTGCTCTCCTCCCCTGCATTGTGCTCATGCCTGTCACCATGGCTCGGGGTGCCTGCTCAGGTTTTCCAGCCCTTGTGACCAGCAGGAGAGGAGGGGGCCAGTCACCCCGTGACTTTCCGTGCTCATATCAACTGGACTTGAGGAAAAAAATACTCTTGCTGGGCTCTAAGACATGAAGTGCTGCAACGTTCTCTTATCTGAGTTTAATAAGGGAGAATTTCAAACTAATAAATAACAAATTGATTAGCACAAGTGATGCAATGGGCATTCGTTTGTTCAATATCGGGTTCATCTGGCTTTCCCTTTTTTTGTCTTTGGTTTGCAAGGCAGAGCGGGACTTGCAGCGGAGACACCAGAAGGTGTCAGGTGTGATGCTGGGTCTTCTTCCTGCAGCTGGAGGAAAAGCACTTGTGAGTCTGGGCACTGGGACAACCGGGTGCTTAGACCCGCCTGGCTGTCAGCGTTAGCGGGCTGGTCTAGTCAAATAATTGATTCTGGCACTTGTCGCTAAAACCTGAGTGTGTCTTGGTTTGTCTCAAGCTGCTGTGGGCTCTGCTGGGCCTCGATGCACTGCCTTAGGTTTGGGCTTTTCCTCAGGGCTCTGAGGAGGAGGGAGGGTCTCCCCTGCATGCCCTGCCCTGGGGTCTCTGTGGGTCTGGCTCCCTGTTGGTGCGGCAGGGAGGGGGCATGGGCCAGGGACACGCTTGTCCCCTCACCTGCCGCTAACACACCCCTGGCACAGTTGCCGGCTGTCAGCTTGGCAAAGGCACCAGGTTTTTTTCCCAGCTAAACTCGGGTTTAGATGCAGGTGGGCTGAGACCCTTGCAGCCTGTCCCCTCGCCTCCTGTACAGGTGACTGCGGTTCCTCGCGGTGGTGGGAAAACTGGTGGCAAATAGCCCAAGCTCAGCTAGCCATGGGGAAACAACTGCTCTCTGGTGTGTGCTATCAGCTGCAAAGACCTGTTTTCTGAAATATTTGAAGAGCAGAGTCACAGTGCTGGCACATGGAAAGATCCTGCTCTGTTTATTAATAATAATTAAAAAAAAAAAAGAGGCAAGAACATTTTTTCTAAAAGTTGCTGTTGGCAAATAAACAAGCTGAAGGGCTTCAAGTCTCTTTGCTGGGAACTGCTCTGTGCTCTGCAGTCAAGACACCTGTGCCGGGAAGGGTCTGTACTGGCAGGAAAGATGCTGGGACATCTCTGTGGGACATTTTTGATATTAGAGTTCACCAGGAAGTGGAAAACAAAACAAAAACACAACCACAGAATGGCATTGTTAACGTCATTGTGTGAGTGTGCAAATTTAAAGAAAACACATCCGGACACTTTCTGCTCCAGAGTTTTTAAAGTAAGGGGTTGACTCAGCTAGCACCTTAACTAATTCTCCCCGTTTTGTTTGAACTAAGGCTGCTGCTCCTCGTTTGCCCCAGTGCCCAGGAAGGTCCAGGTGGTGGCCAGAGAGCAGGTTTTGTGTCCCAAGTGTTGCTTGTGTTTGAGTCTGGGATCCGAATGTCTCCCAAGTACCCATGCTAGGTTGTGCGTGAGCCTGGGTCGTGCGGGCGATGGGACTGTGGGAGGCACAACAGCCTGTGGTTCAGGGGATGGTGTGTTTGCGTCAGCTTGCAGATCTGTAGGAGCTGTGTACTGGCATGGGAAATCTGTCCCTTTCTACAGGCTGCTAGCAGTCCTGATGTGCTCAAGAAAGCCCACTTGTTAATTGAGCCAGACTGGTTTACTCCAGTGGCTTGTCACCCTCAAAGCATGTTCTCTGTTTTGGGCCTAGTTCTTCTTCACTCTCTCCTTTGACCCAAACCTGTCTCTTTCAAAATCAACCTCCTAGGGTACAAGAGCAGAATTCGTCAGTTGCCTAATACACGCAGCCCTGGCTGTCAGTAGTGTCTCTGTGGGGAGGGTTTGGGAGTCTCGGAGGGATGTGGTCTTGCTGTACCAACCCATTCCTTTGAGACCCTGGTGGGCCTCCAGGTGTTGTCCTTGTGCATTTCCTGGGTGCGGGGGAGGAAGAAAGATGTTGGGGCAAGAGGTGGCCAGCCAGACTAGAATAATAGAATCAGTTTGCTTGGAAAATCCCTTTAAGATCCTGGAGTCCAACCATTAAACTAACACTGTTACTAAAAAACGTCCCGAAGAACCTCATCTATGCACCTTTTAAATGCCTCCAGGGATGGTGACTTCACCACTTCCCTGGGCAGCCTGTTCCAGTGCCTGGCAACCCTTTCTGTGAAGAAATTTTTCCTAATATCCAATGTAAACCTCCCCTGGCACAACTTGAGGCCATTTTCTCTTGTCCTATCACTTGCTGCTTGGCAGAAGATCCCAACCCCCTCCATGCTCCAACCTCCTTTCAGGTAGTTGCAGACAACGATAAGGTCTCCCCTCAGCCTCCTTTTCTCCAGGCTGAACAGCCCCAGCTCCCACAGCTGCTCCTCATCAGACTTGTGCTTCAGACTGCATCCATCTCATGGGATCTCCAAGGAGATCAGCATCCCTCAGTACTGTTTTTCTGCTGCTTTGCTTTACACAAAGACCTGGGACCAGGAAGCCACTGAGCTTTTGTTACAGCTGCTTTTGCCCTCTCCTGCTCTGTGCTGCTTCTGTATTGTGGCACATAATTTACTCCCTGACTCCACATCCTGTGGTTACAGTCCCAGCTCAAAAGTGTGATTACAGCTGTGGCATTGCCTTTTGTTTGCCACAATACAGCTCTCCTTGGGCAGAGCAAAAGGAAAAGAAATAATAATGATGCATGGACGGAGGGGAAGATCTGATGTGCCTTTCCAGCCTGTTTGCTGTGTATTTCATCTCGGGTGGAGACTCTCATTAATGAGTCACTCAGCAGAGGCAACTTGTATCTAAAGGTTAATTTCCACAGTGGTTGTTGCTGGGTTGTTTGATGGTGGGTAATTTTGTCCTCAAAAGATTCTTTTACTCCTGTGTAGTATTTAATGAGATTAAATTGCAACTTCTCTGAGACCTCGTGGCAGAAGTGTGTATGTGTGGCAGGTGGCCACCAAACCTTTGTGTAGACTTAATAGGAAGGCACTCAGGGAGCAGAGAGAAAACCCTTTCATAATGAGGGGGAAAAATAGTGGCAATGTTTGAAAGCCTCGTAGGTGTTAATAAAAGATCCTGCTTTTCAGTTATACAGAATGATAAATACAATGGGCTTCTGCAAGAATCTGTCTGGAGGCCACAAATCACTGGAACATGACTTTGATGTACATAGGATGCTCCTTTTATGGCCTGGAGCAAGGTGACCTTTTAAATGAGGTGACTGCGGGCTGAGTTTTCCAGTTGATATAACAGCGCTGGGCCCCATTCTGACTTTGCAGTGTATTTATAATCTTTAATTCTGCCAATGGTGCAGGTTTTTTTCTTGAGTAAGCTAGTCCTAATGCAACAGTGATCCAGCGAGACCACCGAAGACAAGAGAGCTGTTTCCGTTCCGTGTCGGTGTAGCTGATGTCAGGGTGAGCTTTGACGGTTGCTGCAGGGTGTTTGTGTTTGGCGGTGGTGGGGCAGAGGTGGGTGCGCGCAGCCTGGCCCAGGCGAGGGGTTTTGTGTGTGGTGGGGAGGTCTTCTCTCTGCTTTGTGTGCTTGTCCATACTCGCTGTTGTGCAGATGCCGAAGTGCACCGGGAGCTGGGCCTATGGTGTTGTCCGTTCCTATACCCTCTAATACATTTTCTCCAGGCTGCTAAAGCTGATGACATCTTGTACTGTACACAAGTAAATATGTTTGACATTGAACTGAAAAGCTTTCCTGTGGCTGTTCCAAAAGATTTTTGCCAGTGTGTTTTTCTTGCATGTTTTTGTGCAGAGGTTTAACTCCTTACAGAGGTTTAACTCCTTGCTGTCGACCTCAGATTCTGGGCAGGTCTCACGTTGCTTACGAGTGAGTTCCCGTGTTCGCTTGGAGAGCAAAAGTCTGAAAATATGAAATTCAAAAAGTGTCAAGTAGGTGAAATATCCCCTTGAAAAAATGCTTTAGAGACAGATAAGAGCTGCTGGGTGCTTTACACACATCCCTGTAGAGAGAAGATGTGAAATGCAGAGCGCAGGCTGGGGGTCAGCATCCCAGGGAGTTGCACTGGAGGTGAGCTGGAGTGTCAGAGTGAGCAGAACCGGAACCGAGCTCGAATTGTGTTTTACTGTATAGGTACAAAGGTTTTCTGTGTTCTCAGTTTCCCAGCAGCTGTCAGTCAGCCGTGCTACGCAGACAGGGGAGGAAGGCCAGCCGCAGTAACATCCCTGGGCATCTCAGCTATGCGGTGGCTCTTGTTCCACTGCTGTTCAAGACCTCCTTTTTGGGTGGGGGGTGGGGGGAGAAGGGAATTCTGGGGATTCCCAGAGCAGGACCCTGGCCTGAGCCGATCCCCGCAGCTCCAGTGGGGACTGACCCTGCTCTTCCATTCTTCAAGCTGCCCTGGTGCTGCCCTGGCAGTGCTGTCCCTTGGGCTGGTGTATTTTGTGGTCACACTGCCCTGACCAACCACCTTGACCGTGTCTGCCTCTGTGGGTGGCTCTGAGGTTATAGCAGGTGCCTCTGGCTGCAGCAGCCCCAGGCTGGAGCATCTTGCTGCAGCCTTTTCTGGTCATCCCTCATGCATTCCGCGGGAGTGGGTGGGGGTCACAGCTGCAGAGGGAAAGGGTGCCCGCTGTCCTGGGGACCAGGAGGCCTTGGGGCAGGTGTCAGCACATGGAGCCAGGCTGGCTGTCAGCTGTCTGGGGATTAGCAGCAGGGAATCACGTGCAACGTAGGTGCTGACGCAAACCTGCTTGCGTGAGGGAATCTCAGTCTCTTCTCCCCCTGGCACAGGCCAGCAGCCTCCCAAGGAATCAACCTGGACCCGCACATGGTTCTGCTCTGAGATTACCTGCTATGCTGCTGTGGAGCTTGGCCCCGGCCTCTGCACGTGGTGTGTTTGAAATGGCCAGCCAGTGATTCAGAGGACACATTTGCTTTTTAAAAGCATTTGTTCCTGACCATGTCTCTTTGCTTATCTAATTAATTGTCCTCCTGGGAGCTTTACTTTGTTCATCTCAGCAATGCATTACAAGGGTAACGTGCAAAAACATTATTGTCTGAGGAAAGGCCATGCTGAGGGCCGTTTTACAAATGGAAAGGCAGACTGTCACCCCAGACAGGAATAAATTAGATTTTTTGTACTGTTTTGAAGATGTGGGAAAATGAGGATCAGTAACTTGAGTTATACAAAGCTCCAGCATGAAACGGAGGGAAACACTGGGAACATGGGAATTTGATGTTGGTATCAAATGGGAGAATTCCCATAGATTTGGGTTTAATGGTCTCTCTCCTGGCATGCTCACTTGAACACTATTATGTTTTTTTCTTTCTCCCCAAGCATAGTTAAGCGTCAGGCCCTTCTCTGCCTGAACCATCCCTTCTTATTCTCCAAGCAGTGAAATGGGCTTTGGCAGCATTGACTATTTCTGGGGCACAGGAAGAATCAGTTTGTGTTTGCCAGAAAGTACTTGTCCTGGCAGTTAAAAAAACTTGCTAAAGATGACTTATATGTGTATTTGTGCGTGCTCCTTTCCCAGTGCTGTTGTTGCCTTGATGCAGTGCACACCAGATACTTAACGAACGGGCAGCCCTCCGTGGAACGATTCCCCATCAGCTTTAAAACCCACTTCTCAGGGAACTATTTTCATCACGTGGTGCTCGGGATTTACTGCAACGGCCGCTATGGCTCGCTGGGCATGAGCAGACGATCAGATCTGATGGACAAGCCTTTAACCTACCGAACTCTGAGCGACCTCATCTTTGATTTTGAAGACTCCTATAAGAAGTACTTGCATTCAGTCAAAAAAGTAAAAATCGGATTATATGTCCCGCACGAGCCACACAGCTTTCAGCCCATTGAGTGGAAACAGCTGGTCCTTAATGTATCCAAAATGATGCGCACAGAAGTCAGGAAGGAGCTGGAGAAGTTTGCCAGGGACATGAGGATGAAGGTAGGTCTGTGCACTGGTGAACTCAGAGGGAGGTTTGACTTGTCCCATCCTGCAGAGATTGGTCTTGCTCCATGTCGGCAGACTGACCCCAGTCTGAGATTAAGGTGGTGTTGGGTGGGCTGGGGGTGTGCTTACATCTGTCTCGGTTGTTATCCCTTAGGGATTTAGTGTGTTTTCAAGCCCTTGTAGCTATGTTTTGGTTCAAACATCTGCCCTTCAGCCTGGGAAACACTTGAACCTGTACTCATCCCTGGTCATCAAGGAGACGTTAACCAGTTTGCTTTTCTCACCAATGCCAGAAGAAGGTGGCTGGGAAGAAGAGTGCACCTGGGGCTGCAGCTGGTGGGGTGGGTGCCCTGGTTGCAGGAGGTATCTCTGCTCTTTGCACCTGAGCTGCAAAGGGTGACATGGGACAGCTGTGCCAGCAGTTGCTTGCCCTGTGCCACCCGATGCCCACCATCCTCAGCTAGTGGGTTACATAGGAAGGGTAAGGAAAGCAAATCCCTGACAGGCTGGTGCATCCCTGCTGACCGGTTGGACTGGAGAGCCCAGGGGGAAATGATGGGCAGACAGGGCAGGCTGCCAGGGGGCTGGAGAGTTTGGCTGCCCTTGGGGATGAGGGGTGTCCCTGACCGTGCCTCAGGGGCTGGTGTGGGCGAGGAGCTGCTTGTGGTCACGGTGGAAGGAGATTTGGTTCCTTTCCAGCCTGCTGCTGGCAGCAGGAGCAGAGCAGGTGTGTTGCTAAGTATGGGGCTGGCTCTCGTGGAGAGGCATGCGGCATCGTGTCCAAGTTATTCTGGGTTCCCAGCCGCTGCCTTGCTGAGGAATGCCTCCTACGTAGCAACCACGTGCCTTTTTGGCTGAGGCACCTGCCCCTTCGCCCTGACCTTGAGGTGGGTGTCGCCAGTAGCATCGTAGCCCCTATCTCCTGCTGCCACTTCACCTGCCCTACCAAGGAGTTTTGGGGGCCAACATGTACCATATGGGCATCTTGAGCACATGTACTTGACTAAAGATGTAGTGAAGCATTTTTTCCCTCATCTTCTCTATTCATGCCCTTTTAATGCCATCTAGAGAACGAACAGCCGACGGAGGCTCTAGTTGAAGAAGTCCATGTGAGTGGATGACTTACTGAACTTAGTACTTGCTTTTGATAGAGGGACCAGCTCTGTGTGTGTGTGATGAGCTATGACATTGGGTCTAGTCCTTTTAAGTGCCTCAAGGCTGGGAGCACGGCCCTGAACCCTGGAAGGCTGAAGGCCCCACATCTGACTGTGCCCTTGAGTTAATTCAGAATTTGAGCCACTTGGTTCAGAGGGCTCCTGTTGTGAGTGGGCTGACCTTGGAGGATCAGGTCTTAAAAACAGCCAAGAGTGTGAGTGTTGTACTGATGGACTTCTGAGGTTGGAGGGCTGGCGAGAGGCAGGCAAGTGTGCAAATGGACAGGAGACCTACTGAAAAGTCTCACTGTCACACAGAGTTCAGTGGCAGTCTGGGAGGCGATCACCTCTGTTTGCAGAGAAGAAAGCTGGAGAGGGTGATTTGGCTGCGTGAGTTTCCTTCAGCTGAGGCTCGAAGCCGTTTTTCTTATCCCTTGCTGTTGCCAGTTCAGAAGAAGGCTGTGGATGTTTTATTCAGTATTTATCTGGGAACCGAGTTAGTGACACCAATTAGTTTTTGCAGGGGGCCCCTGAACAGCTATCACATGATAACAGCTTTGGGTTCTTCTTAACCTGGGTAGGGTTTGAATAAGCCCCGAGGGACTGAAGGCTCTTTGTGTGCCATCCCCGCTGCTGTATGAGGCCCTTTAGTTTTATTTTTTATTTTCAGTGAATCATTGCCTTTATTGAACGCCTTCTCCTTCCCTCCCCCATCTTTCACAGATTCTGAAACCCTCAAGTGCCCATTCTCCAATGAAAGAGAGGTCACGGGGTAAGTCGTTGTCCCCTCGCCGAAGGCAAGCCAGCCCTCAGAGACGTGCGTGCAAAAGAGACAAATCGTGAGTATTCCTGCTGCCATCACTGGTGGCTCAGAAGTTGAGGGTGATGATGTATTACTTTACTGTACAAAACTTCTATATGTGCATATATATCAATAGAAGAGCTGCACCAGGTATCTTGGTTGCCTGAGGGGCTCCAGAAGCCACCTGTACTGCTGATGTCCTAGTGTTGCTGCGTGTACTGCTGCCTGGTGGCACCTCCATGCAGGCTCCTTAGCGGCCATGATGGCCTTTGTTTGGCTTATTTCTATGGGGTGTTGGATGACTGTGAGAGCCTGGGTTTAGCTTTTTCTCAGTCTTTATACAGTCCATTTTTTTGAGAAATGAACCTAGCCTGGGGGGAGGGAGGGACCTGTACGGGAGGAAAAGTGGTTTGATCACCTTTAAGGGTGTTCGGACATAGGTATTAAAAATGGGAGGATGTATCTGCCTGTAGTGGTGGGGTGCCCCGCTGAGACAGAAATTGGATTCTCTGTGATGAGCCTTTGTATGGAGCTGTTCTGGTGGAGTGGTTTTCGCTGAGGACTGTCCAGCTTACAGGGATGGCGAAAAAATGAACCTTTTCTTGCCAAAGAGGAAACATCACTTGCATCGTATACTTTGATTTTTAATCAGCTTAAAAAAAAAACCCAGACCACTTCACTTGTGCGTCATAGCTAATAGTTTTTCTTTAACTGTGCGGGGAAGGATAGACTATCTACATGCAATACCTCTACATGGATAAAACTGAGCTCCAAGTGGCCTTTTACAGCCACTGGCAATTCAGACTTCCATACCTTAGATGTGGAAGAGTTGAGTTTTAGCTGTACGGCTTCATGCCAGGAAGCTGACAACTGTGAAAGCCTATACGTAACCCAGATTAGTCACATATTTATGATCATCACTTTTTAAATAGGCTCCCAGACTACTGTCTCAGCACTTATTTATTTATTTTAAAGCAGCTAACAAAGACATTAGCCTGACCTTCTAAAGATAACTTCAAGGTACTTTAGCAGCAGATGATTTCACAGCAGGCTTTTATTTTTACACGTGAATTCACACTCAGTCCACGATGCTGTACTTTGGGCGTCATCACCGAGAGCTCCTTGTTTAGTGCGTGGATAATTTTAGTTTTAATGGGCTTGGCTACTCCAGGCTTCTTCACCTCCTAGATTCACTTTGAGGGATGGTTTCATCTTGGGGTTTCTCATAGTGCTCCCGCAGTTGCTGGAGTGGATCATGTATGTCTGGAGAGAAGAGTGAGTCTCACTGGGCTCGGAAACGCACCAGTTGGGCTGGTTTCCTGAGAGAGCTGCTGGGCACCTGGCTGCTGTGCAGTGGCTGGTTCCTTCTTGGCAGCTTTGCTTTTCCAGGACAGAAAAACAAGTGAAGTACTGGTAGCCTTGAAGTGGCTTCAGCACCTGTGACCTGCTCGGTGGCCCTGCTGTGTTGCTCTGTGCCTAGATCAAATTATGTGTTATTCTAAAATAAACTCTGGGTCACTGTGTTTCAAGATCCAGGACCCAGCTGTGGCATGATGTGGAGAACAAGAGACTGCAAGCAGACTCCACACCCGAGATCTTAATCTCTGCCTTGGCAGAAGGTGTTGAAGTGTCTCAGAGTGGGTGGCAGCTCTTGCAGCACATACTTTGTGGCTGCGTGACAGCCCGGCGGGTCCTGTGGCGTCCTCACAAGCCTGGCCCGTACACTTGGAAGGAAGAGGGGAGTGAAGAAGCTTTTGGCAGGTGCAGAGCCCTTGAGCAGACCCAAGAGGCTGCTCTCTGTTAGAAAAGTGATGCCAGGGGGAAGAACTGGGTTCCTGATGTTAAAATGATGCTTCTGTGCAGTGGCACCCGTGGCTCGAAGGTCGACTGTGCCTTTTGCCCCAGCAGGAGTGATGCTGCAGAGGAATGTGCTGCTGCAGGGAGTTCCCTGCAGGTGATAAAACCCTTTCATTTCCAAAATCGAGATCCACTGTTTTCTGCGATGGGAGGTCTCTGAGATCTGAAGGGGGAATGCATCCCCTCATCAGGGATGAGATGAATGACACATAACCAGCAGGTAACAGTGGTTGACATGGGGTAAGAAATACAAGAGGGGAAATTTGGTGTTTTTTTCCACATTTTGATGGATCTCCTAGAACCCAGTTGCAGTGAGAGGCCTTTGTGTTACACACAGAAGAGGAAAGACTTTCAGGCTTGCTAAGCTTCAGCCTGAAATCCTGGCTAAAGAATGGCTGTTCTTATCAAGAGTGTTTTATTTCTTTGTGGATCTTACTCACATGCTGTAATTACAGCTTTTTAGAGCTTGCAAGGGAGGGGGAGAGAAGTGTTTTGCTGTAGTGTGAGCTGGCAAGGGCTGAATAACACATTCGAGAGGCTTCACCTGCTGATGACAAGCTGTTATTACAGCCTGGTTTTTGTCAACAATAAAATTATATGGGCCTGCTGGGAGAAATCTTCCAGTGAAAAATATGTGAACTGGAATGGCGAACAGGAATGTCTTGGCTGATTGTTTCTGAAAGACAAAGGCTGAAGTGGTGCTTAAGGACAGAAGTGGATTTTACAGCTTCAACCCTGTAACTTCTCATCCTGGTTCCTTACTATTAATAGTTTGTTAGGTAGATGCTGGTCGTGGCCACCGGCAAGCTCACGATAACATTTTAGCCTGAAATACAGCCATGAGACCAACCGGGGACGTTGCAGGACACGGGTGGCAAGGCAATAAGCAGTAGGTGCCTGTTGAGGAGACTGGTGTGCTGCCAATGGCAGCTCATGAATTGAGCTGTGTAACAGTCTGTGTGCTGGTGTGATCTGATAAGGGTGGCCAGCAGACAGGACGAATAAAGAGGATGTAGGATGGTGTGAATCTGCTAAGTCTAAAGCTTTACTGTTGCCTATATGTGTGTCCTTTGAAGTGCCAAACCAGGAGGGTGCTGAAAATTGTAAGCCGCAGCACTGGAACAGGCAGCGCAGTGCTTCATCCGCAGCACAAGTCCCTGAGCCAGAGGGGTTTGGGAGGGTTGATGTAAGTTTGGAAGGGAGTGTCATGTGGCAGCCTGAAGCAATCTCTGCTCCTAAATGTCAGTTCACCAGAGATATTTCCTTATAATTTCATAGTGAGGTTTAACACACGTGTGCTCTGTGAGTGTCATAGCAACACTGGCCTTTTGTGCTTCTGGCCTAACTTAGCTGTTGAAAGGGAAATTCTGTTAGTCCATTATATGAGAATGTGCAAGGGGGCAGGATTAAATTAGGGTTATATTATATTAGGATGTGCAAAATCAGATCCAGTGCAGACAACTCATGAATAATGTGTACCCAGCAGCTATGCACAGTTTATTAATGTGCTCATCATCAGGGCACTCCAGACAGGAGATCATAGAATCATTTTGGTTGGATGAGACCCTCAGGATCATTGAGTCCAACCATAGTCCAACTCCATCACTAAACCATGTCACTAAGAACCTCGTCTAAATGTCTTTCAAACACCTCCAGGGCTGGTGACTCCACCACTTCCCTAGGCAGTCTGTTCCAGTGCCTGATAACCCTCTCCCTGAAGAATTGTTTCCTAATATCCAATCTAAACCTCTGCTGGATGTGATCTGATGGGCCAGTCCAGCAGAAGTCCTTTGCTTCAGAGGAGATGTTTGGTGTCGAGTCATTTGCCATCCAAGAAGAATAGGAGCTGCAGTGCCTCTGCTCCATCAAACCCGTGCCTTTTCCTAAAATGCTGAAGAGAAACCACATGGAGGACAGTCTGCTTGTAGCTACAAGCTAGAGAATTGTTATGGACTGGAAATGGGCATGTTGCCATTGATGTGCAGTGACTCCCCATCTTATTTGTTTAATCAGAGAAGGTACAGCCATCCAGGGGTGCTTTAATTAAAACTATATTCTGGCTTTAATTAGAAGAAGGAAAGGAAGGAGGGAGAAGAAGGTGGGAAGGAAACAGGATCCCTAAATTGGAGGAAGAGAGGAAGGAAGGACACTCTGGAACATACAGTGCATCTCTTGCTGGTCTCTGACTCAGAGGGATGCAGCTTGTAACTTCTTTTCTGGCTATTTGAAACCCATCTGCTCTGAAGGAATAAAGTGAGAGAAATCCAAAGTATCTCACAATGACTTGTTCAAGTGCGACCCCTTCCTACAAGAGAGCACTGAAGACTCCTTCACTTTAGTTGAAATACTTACAGACTGAGACAAACACGAGGCAGGGTAAAGGGCAGTATTGCAAAGAGGATGATGGGGTTATTAACAGAGGTGCTTGGATAAGTGGCAAAAAAACAGGTTGCATTCAATGTGTGACTAGGCAGAAGAGCATCAGTTGTCCATACCAGTATCTCACATCTGCCACCCAGCGAGCAAAGAGTAAGCGCAAGAGCTGGAAAGCAGGTCTGAGGAGCTGTAGGAAAGCGCTGGAGGCATTGCCAGCTTCACATTGTGCTGCTTGGGCTTCAGCTGAACTTTTTCAGGGAAGCAGACATGCCGTAGCATCTGCTAAAAGAAAGGTGTATGTTAGATAACATTTTTATTTAGAAAAGCAAACATGGCTTAATGTGCAAATAGCTAAGAATCGGGAATGAGCTCTCAGATTAGACACTGCCATAGACTATAAATCACTGGGATTGTTTCAGTTTGACAGCTTTGCTGCAGGAGCTTTTCCATTGCTTGCTAAATAGGGAAAGACTGATTGCTCATCCTCAAGGTTTCATTTGCTTCAGGTTGTTGATATACATATGCTGTCAGGTCATTTAAGTATATGTGTGATTATTTGGGACAACACCTGGTATCAATACAGGCTGGGGGATGGAGGGATTGAGAGCAGCCCTGCGGAGAAGGACTCGGGGGCACTGGTAGCTGGAAGACTGGACATGAGCAGCAATGTGTGCCTGCAGCCCAGAAGGCCAACTGTATCTTGGGCTGCACCGAAAGGAGCGTGGCCAGCAGATTGAGGGAGGTGATTCTGCCCCTCTGCTCTGCTCTGGTGAGACCCCACCTGGAGTCCTGTGTCCAGCTCTGGGACCCTCAGCACAAGAAAGACATGGACCTGTTGGAGAGGGGCCAGGGGAGGCCACAGAAATGGTCAGAGGGCTGAACAGCTCTGCTGGGAGGACAGGCGGAGAGAGTTGGGGTTGTTCAGCCTGGAGATGAGAAGGCTCTGGGGAGACCTTATTTCGGCCTTTATGTACTTAAAGGAACCTGTAAGGAAGATGGGGACAGACTTTTCAGCAGGGCCTGTTGCAATAGAGCAAGGGTTAATGGCTTTAAAGTAAAAGAAGGGAGATTCAGACTAGACATAAAGAAAATATTTTTATGCTGAAGGTGGTAGAACACCGGCCCAGGTTGCCCAGAGAGGTGGTAGATGCCCCATTCCTGGAGACATTCAAGGCCAGGCTGGATGGGGCTCTGAGCAACCTGATCTAGTTGAAGATGTCCCTGCTCATTGCAGGGGGTGGGACTAGATGAGCTTTGAAGGTCCCTTCCAACCCAAACTATTCGATGGTTCTGTGACTGTATCAGAATATAAGATGCCTGGAGACTGAACAGAGTTCATCTTGTGTTTTCTGCTTGGTGGGCTCCAGCCTTTCACACAGATGTAGCCAAAAGTGTGGGTTCAGAGAGACACCAGGCTGTGGCCATGTGAAAAGCCCTGCCTGTTTGCCTTCAGCAATTAGCACTTTATTCTAAGAGCCGGAGTCCTGCTCTGGAGCAGATCACAGATGGGATGTGCCTAGTCTTAGATACTCATTTAGGCCCTCTCTCAAATCAGGAGAGGAGCGCTCCCAGGCTCAGATCACAGACCCCAGGATGGGATGACTTGTTCTTTGCTGGTGCTTGGCTTCAGAGGCAACCCTTGTGAGTACCTCATCACGCTACACCATGCTTATGATGACAAAATTACATCTACTTAGTCCTATTTTGAAGTAAACCATTCCTGATCTGACAAAGGCTCTTGGCACTCTGGCACGGCAGTGTGGGATTGCTGGTGGGCAGCGCCCTCTTCCCTCCTTTGCTTGCAGGCCGGCGGTGGTGGACAAGAAAGGAGACCTGGCTACGCT
This sequence comes from Columba livia, assembly GCF_036013475.1. NCBI lineage: Eukaryota > Metazoa > Chordata > Aves > Columbiformes > Columbidae > Columba > Columba livia. The sequence continues at coordinate 97,304,058 of NC_088604.1, forward strand.
TAACGAGGTGGGCTACCAGCTCCGCATCTGACAGAGCCATTCGCAGGACAGAGGGCTTCCCTGGTGCTTCCCGCTGCACTTTACCTGCACTCCGCTGGAAGGAATGGGACTATTTATTAACCTATGGACTCTTTAATAAATGTTTTACCTAGAAAATACAAGGGGGGAGTTCTTTTAGTGGCAGTATTTATTTTCTGTCATGGAAAAGGCATCAGTGAAGAGAACCTAAAATTATGTTTATCAGACTAGAAGAGTTTTTTTTCTCTCCATCATGTAGCAGGTGACTCCAGTGGTGTGAGTTTCTTCAAATATAACTTCCCTGTACAAGCAGTAATTGAATTTGTGCTGGGTAGTAGCATTGGGATAACAAAGAAATCATATTCTTAGTGTTAAGATGTGCTGGGGTGCAGTGCAGTTAAAAAAAAAAAATCAGCATTAATATTTAATTCAGCAATAAAAACAAGCAGTGCAGAAGTGGCGTGAGTCTTTAAAGTATCATCATTACCTCACTAAACTTAATAGATATGCAAAACTGTCAGTATTATTGTTTTGTGACTGATTTGTACTGTTTCCCAGCATTTCTGGTAGTATTAAAATGGCACTGAATGTTTTACTGCCACACCTGTATTATTATCTTGTGCATGTTGCTGAAAGATGCTAAGTAATAGTAATATGCAAGTGTATTCTTAAACACTGACAATTTATTAGGCAAGATACGAGGCTTTTTTAAAAACGATAATTGATGAATAATGAATTTTTAAACTTTCATAATTTTTTTATACTTTATTGAAAGCTTTTAGTCTTTCTGGACTACACTGCTGAAGCACAAAATGTAGAGATTGCTGTTTTGTAGAGACAAGTGTTCACCTGTTAGTCAGTTTGTTTCTCATATATGTTCCTGGAATAAGGGAAGAAATGTCAGACTTGATAACCTGAGTCTATATGCTTTTCTTTCACCATTAGTGTGTGGCTTGGCTTTGAGGGCTGAGCAGTCTCAGACAGTGATGCCTTGACATCTTATATTAAGATCAGACATCGCAGGCTGAAGTTAACCTTCTGCCATGCTGCTGTAGGGAGTTTTTCCTATACGTGTTGTAGCAACAACTGCTTAGTCAGACCTAAAAAAGAAGCTCTTATTGGAACAACTTCAGCAATAAATTAAATTGTACGTCTGAAATAGCTGAAAATCAAGCTTGTTTGCCTCCTCCCTACTCAGTCCTTCTGTTCTAGGGCTTAGCTAAGGACCTGCGATGGAAGGCAGCATTCTCAAGTGACATGGTACGATTCTCACTGGGGTCCACCCTTTGCATTAGTGAAGCTCTCTGGAAGCATTCGAGTGCTGCATTCCTGAAAATATTTCATTAGGTGCCTAAATAGAAACTGGATTATTGTATAAGTCCAGCCTCTACCCGTTGTGCTGTGCTTACAGATGACACTGCCATGGGCCTTGTGTATCTCCCTTCCTGGGCATGCACTTTTTTTGGGATTTTGCTGAAGACAGAACATTGTTAGTGACAATGTTGCTCAAACAGAATGATTTAAGTTCCTGGAACAATTACTTCAGCCAGCAATTGAATGAGTACAGGAGGAGATGATTGCTTATACACAGACCTGATTGCTCAAAAAAAGTCAGTGAATCTCACCTACCTAGGACAGGAAGACAAGGATGAAACCCAGCAACCTTGGACAAGCAATGAAGGACTGTCTGCTAATTACATTTCAGAAGGCCCAAAAAGAAGGCTTTTCAACCGTATAGAAGATTACCATATCAATTACAGGGCAGCATTTCCTATTTCTCTTCCTCTAAACTTTTCCATTCCTGTGTTCACAATAGGAAATTTTTGGAAGAGAGGGAAATACTCTTTTTTTTTTTTGGTAGAAATATTTGTGTAATTTGACACCGGCCACAACGTTTCTGTTTTGAACTTTGTCCTGCTCTGTGTCCTGTAACTTAAACATTTTCTTTTCATATATTCCTTAGATTTCTCATGGGTAAAATAATGTGAAAAACGTAGTTTGATCAGGTGTATCTTATAGCACAAGGTTATCTGATGCATTGCAAGGTTTTTTTCTATGAAACCATGGTTTACTTCAGCTCAAGCAAGGGTGGTTGGTATACAGTTTTTTACTGTTGTCCAGCACAACTTGAGATACTTTCTCTTAACCTCTAACTTATACTGAAACTTTTCAATGCTGTAGAGGTGTTTGGCAAATTGCTTTTGGTTCTTGTTTTGAAGTTCTGCTGAAATATTCTCTTGAAACTTATGGCATTTGTCTCAAGTGTGGTTCTAGTGACTGTTCTAACTTACTGCAAAGTGGTCAAATAGTGTAGAAAACATGCATGACTTTTTTTTTTTATCACTTGTATGTTTATGCACAGCATGAAACTTCAATAAAATATCATGATAGTCTTTTTTTAATGACTTAGAGTTGGGGTTTTTTTGGTCCTGTCCAGGTTTCTATTCCAGAAAAGATCAAAGTTGTTTCTACAATCAAGACACAGGACAAATGGGAACAAACTAAAGCAGATTTTTTTAAAGATTGTTAAATACCTACTTCATGTATTCTACAGAGAAATAACTGAACCTACAGCCCTACAGCTAACCATTAATAGGTTACACAAAGACTGAAACAAGTCTCTAAACCCTGCAACCACACTGTGATGGAACAATGAACACCCCTGAATGGGCAGCACTGGTGACTGCATCATGTCAAGCAGCTTCTGCGTTTTTCTTTCAGTAATACCTCAGGACCTGTCATTTCAATGTAGAACCTGACATTTTTAACAACTGAATGAAAAATAAAAACTTCCCCCAGTTGTTCAGTATATATGAAGCCTCAACATGTCAACTGATTTTTTTCTTCCTACAGTAGATCAATAAGTAGCTCCTTAAATTTGGTTTTATTACAGATACTTTTTAAAAAATTCCAGTGAATGCTACTTATATTTAAGCTTTTAGAAGTTAAAGTAGTAACTTCTTAGAACAAATACTTGCATTACTGCAAAGCAATGTTCTTCTGGAAGCCCATTCTTGCAGCCTCTGCCCTGACTACATACACCTCAGGTAACTGAGGAAATTTCTTTGCAGAAATATTTAGATAGAAGTGTCTACAGAGCAACTTCGTAGTAAAACATTACTTTTAGCTCATTATAAAATGGGACATGCACACAAACGTACTGCTCTCTACTTGAAGAAGCACACAGTTCTCAGAGAATAATCAGTTTTACTGTGTTTTACAATAAAAACCATTTACAGCATCTCTGTGAAAAATATTGCCCTTTTGAGACTGGCACAGATGTTTTCCATTATCAAAGAGGAAGCTAATGTAAAAACTTTTCTTTTTGCCTTTAAGATTTCATAAAGTAATTTATATGTTTGGGAAAATAAAAAAGATCTCTTTAAAAAGTCTACTTTATACAACACTAACAAATCAGCATGCAGGCAAACTTCTTTAAACCGGACCAGCAGTGCTTGAATGAACCTTTTAAAAAAAAGAATAATTACATGAAAAGAGAATGTGAAGGTAACGGTACGTACACAAAGAGTCCTTTGGCTATTAACGTTCAATAAGCCTGAACTCTGCCAGCAACGGCAGGTGGTCAGAAGAGTTATTTTCATTGGGAAGACCATTAACAGTCCAAATGTCTTTCTCTGTTAGAAGTGCCAGCCTGCCAAGAAGTTTCAGACCTCCACGAAAAGAATCCTCTGCTCCTGGTTAAAAAAGGAAGGGTGGAAACGTTCATCAGCGTGGGCCGATACAGAAAGAATATAACAGTATGGCAGAAATAATCTGAAGTTGTTACTGCTCCATGCAAAATTACCAATAAAGTGGTTCAGAAATCCATGTTTACTATCACACTCTCACAGTAGGACACATAAACACTAGAGCTCAAAGTACTCAAACACTACCCCTCCATTTTTCAGATAAACTGAGGTAGAAAGGCAAAGGGATTTATTTGTCCATTCTCCCCTGAAAAAGCCTCACACAACCCAGCCCTACGCTTGAGCACAACAGCATTGCTAAACAGAGCTGATGCTTGTGCAATTAAGGATCTGTTGAGAGTTACTGGTTCACATAACATTTGATTTCCACATCCTCAAGCACACAGCTCTCCTCCAGCAGGCGGGTCATACAGGAGCTCTCGCTCATAAGGACGAAAGCCTTTTGGCATTTCCCTTTCTAACTGTTCAGCGTAAGAAAGCGATCTTCCTCCATTATTTCCTGCTATTTCTATAATTGCCTGAAAAAAAAACAAACCTCCCTGCCCCAAAAATCTCCCCTTAAGAAACACCACATTGCTCAGATGACTCACAGCCACACTATTATTACACTTTATTATTATACTATACTTAAATTATTTGTGTCTTCATTAAAAAAAAAAAAGGCCAATTTGTCCTCCAGCGCAGCACTTGTGTGTCAAGAGAGCAGCAGGTTGTTGTTACAGAGCCCTTGGTCTGCATTTGATGACCAGTCAACTCAGAGCACTCTGGAACCAGCCAAACAGAGTCTGGCAGGACTTGGGTAGATACTGGACCTGCTTTCACAGCAAATCCTGAATACCAAACCAAATACTTGGCTAAGCACAACTGAGAATAATGTGTGTGAACTGTCCAAAAAAAAAGACCCCTTTAACTGGAAAAAAATGGTCAGTCAGCCTAGGCCACATTTAATACTTGCTTGCTCAGGGTTTGACAACTCTTAATACAGTGGCTCAGGCCATCAGAAAACTGAAAGGCCACGCTATTAGTTTCTAAGAACTAATGAATAAAAATCACACCAGTTTAAACTACTTGGAGAATTCAAGTTTGGTCCCATCCTGTATTCTGATGTGGAATGAAGAATCTATTTGAAAAACAAGTGCAGAAAGAAAGAATTGCTATAGCTCTGCTGGGGAAGTGATGGTGCAAAAATATATAAGCAGGTGAATTAGGATTAAATTTTGCAGAGGGATGCACCCTGAAATCACTAGCACTCTGTTAAATCACACGGCGTTCACAAGTCACTTAGGTACTTCTCATCTCCTAGTTTTTCAGTTGAATTTTCTATTTCTGTATTTGGGAAGCTTTTGTATTTGTTATTTTACACTAAGACAGCATTTACTGTGCATGTTATGACAAATGACACTTTTGTGCATTGACGCAATTTTAACAATCTAGTCTGAAGGTATGAGAGCTGAAGGTGGTATTTTCATTTCACATACCAAAAGCAATGTCGATTTGTAAAAATCATTTGCAATCTACAGTGGGAGCAGGAGCAGAATGCAGGTTCTGCAGAGCCATTTATCTGATAGTCCTGCATGGTGCAATGGTCTTTCATGGTGGGATAAACCACAGAACTAGTGATGACATGGAAAGTGGTAAAAGCAGCAATGCAGGTAGACAGCGCTGTGTCACCCATTGGGAAATTCACTCGCAGAGATACCGTGTCTTTCTTGCACCATCTGGTGAGTTTTGGCTGCAACTGCAATCACGAGAGTGACAACTGGGCATGTGCAAGTGACAGAAGAAAGGCCACCGAGGTCACTTACTTGACAGATATCACATCGAGACTATCAGAAAAGCCAGCTAAGAAACAGTTCATTTATCAGTTTTAATACATGTCGTAAATTTCCGTTCACCATTTTGTTTAGATGACCAGAAATACTGCTTTGTTGCAGGTCTGGCCACTACGGTCCTGCATGAGCTACCGACAGCAGGATTTATTTCTCAGGTGCTACTCACACTGCTGCTCTTCTGCAGCCCCAGCTGCTGTGTCCATGCTGAGATGGAACCACAGGAACACTCAGTCGGGTGACAGCTTTGCCCTGTGTGGCACTGCAGGTCCAGCTGTGGTGAGGTGATAAGGCAGCCACGCTTCCCAGGGAACAGCTGACACTCCAAGCACTACCACAAACCACCAAGGTACTTCATATGGATTATATTAGCACTACGTTTCCCTTTGGACAGCATCCCAACGTTCCCATTTAGCTTTTGTGAAAAATAATTAACAGTTGGTTTCTTTACCTGGCCGGGCAGCAGTATCATCGTTTGCTGCGGAATAGAAAATATAATCCACAGTGACAGCACTTCGGGAGTGACAAGTCGTTACTTCTGGTATCCCAGTTTCAGGAACGTAATGAGAATAGACTGAAGACAATTTGAAATGGTGCTGCAATTTTGAAGACAACCTAAACAGGAATCAAAGAAAATAATTTAATTTTCTTGTCTTTCCTAGAAAGAATAAACAATGAAAAAAATAGTTCCTGGTAATGAACAAAATTAATTATCTGGATATGCAAACTAGTCTTTCTCTTGTGCAACCAATCTCATCACCTTTAGTGTTAGTGGCCCAAACCTCTGAAGGCAAAACACAGCAGCTTTTTCAAGTAAAAGACAGATATGTAAGAGCCTATCAAAACTGGCTTTACTGACACTTTAAATATACCTAACTTTCAGCTCCTTCTACACTTGTAAGATTTCACCTGTGTCCTCATTCAGCAGCCTCTCCCTGACACATGGGTAGAAGTGTCCATGAGAGCAGCTTATTGGAAAGCAACAAACTATGAACTCATCTAACCAGGCCCTTCAGCACATAGAGAAATTAAGATTTTGAGGTTTATATTTTTTTTTTCTGCCCTAGACTAAAGCTATCACAAGTTTTCATGACAGACTATGCCTATTCTTTCCTCTCCTCAGGCTGCCATTTTGTCTTTCCCCATCACGTGTCAGTCTGCTCCTCTTCAAGTTCAGCCATCTTGTCTCACCTGTTTTTTTCAATCTTGAAAGCAAACTGCAAAACACCTTTCAGCAGAACTCCTCTCGCTCCCTCCCAGCCATGTGCTCCTGTCAGCTCTGCAAATAAACCCTCAACTCTACCCGCCTCACCCTGCACGGCTGCATTTTAAACCTGAGCCGCAATACATTCTGGTTACAAAACAATTAAAAAAGAAATCAGCATGTCATCTGCCTGATTTAGACTAGACTGATAAACGTGCCAGTTTGTACAACACAGAAGGGTAGTCATTTCTGCTCACTGCATGACATTCTTTTTAAGATGACACAAACCACCCTGCAAGCAGTGTTCAACATATCGTGCACTATGGATTTACACCATAGAATAAGGCTTCCTGTCCTGTTATCCACTTATTGTCTCAGAAATACCAATATTTAGCTTTTTGATGACCAAGAATCACCAAGTATTTTAATATAACTGTCTGCAGTGATACTAAGATCTCATTTCTGATAAGAAATGGCTGACTTGGAGCCTGATATCGCACATACGCAGGGCATTTTCCTTCTGTGACTTCCTTCGTATGCCTTTACCAATTTGGAAAATGCAAATGTATTGTTCCTTTCCAAAAGCAGTTACATTTTCCTGCTTGGCAGTCTAGTGGTGGCCTCCTCCTTCAGTTTAACAAGGAAACGTTTTGATCCAAGTAAGAGGATCCAGGATACTCCAAGTTTCTGGGACTCCCAGAACCTAAATTCTGCCACAAAACTCTTGACAAGGAGGATTTTAGGATCTTTCCAATTCCTTTCCTTCCTTTATCCTAATTTCACATTGTATTAAAGGATTTTATTATTATCGATAAACCTGTATCTCAAAAACAGAAGAGAGAAGTGCCAACACTGAAGCAGCTGGACAATGCTGGGTTAAAAAACAAGGTCTCTGCAACCGGACTGAAGTTCACAGCTTTCCTACGATGTCACTACACAGCAAAATGTCCTGTTTATGTCAAGAAGTGACAAAAGATGTCAAAAGCATTCTTATAATAAGCAGATTAAAAACCCATCTAAACACCACAGACAACTTGCCTCCGCCTTCTGCAATAATATCTGGCAGATTGCTGCCAGAACACACTCTCCTTCGTAACTTCCCATCCTAGTATTTTGCTGCCAGATCAGTCTTTTCAAGTTTAAATGGAAGATGATTTTTTTGTCAGATGGGCAGACTGGGTTGGGTGAGCATCATGTATCCACATCTGGAATCAGATACAAGTTTGGTCTAAAACCAAAACAAGCCCACAAAACTAGGAACCAGTCAAGGATTTCCATTTTTCCCCCCCCAACACATACTTTTCAGGTGCTATTACAATCTTCTGAGCATTGTCTGGTTTTGCTGCTTCCATTTTTTCTTCTGCAAAATAGAAATACATTCAGTTTACGTTTAAAAATAGGATGTAGATGAGACCAATATTGAAGAGCTACAGAAAAAAATATCTTTGAGTACACTTATTTGTTGCAGTAGGCAAGATACAATTCACAAAGCTGGATTAAATTTCTATTCCATTAGTAAGATCCCCTTCAAAGACTCTTTCAAATTATGCCCCATTCATTTAAAATTGTTTTTTCTGTGAAAGAAAAAACGGTGGATGAAAGATGTAATAATACTGTGCAAGGAATCACTTGCTTTTACTCGTTCCATGAAGTGTTTGCATTATAACACATAAACACTGAAGCAGAATGTAGGTTCATGCCACATACATGTGCTGCATTCCTCCCTCTCTCTCTTCCCAGTCACAGCACAACTGGCTTTTATGATGCCAACACAGCAGTTTAAATATTACACAGCAGCTCCCGAATGGCAATTTCTAGCTATGATCTCCTAAAGATTCAAATTTGCAAATGCTTATGTGAACAAATAGCTTTACACTCTAACAAGCCCAACAACGAAGTTTTGCAAGCTCAAGACTCGCTGGTTTTCCCCCACTAGAACAGATGATCTGTTTTGTAGTGCTACCCAAATGATATTTTCAAAGGACAACAAAATCTATCAACCTAGAAACTGACCTGCCTTTTCTTCTTTTTGTTGCTGTTTTATTTCATATACACAGTTTTGCGAAATACCTAATTTTTTGGGCCAAATTGGAATAGGTAAGATTCTTTGTCCCCTTGGAAACTGTTCTTGTCCAGAGACCTAAGAGAAAAAACAGGAGCTTTTTTGAGATAGAAGTCTCATTTCAAAAAAACAACAGAAGGAAATGAGAAGACATTTTTGTAAAGTTTTAAGCAAAAACAAACCAACAAACAAAGCCCAAACAAACCAAAACACAGCCCTCTGGAAGAAATAATTTATAATGGCTTATTAAATCTGTGAAAATAATAGAACTCCTTATGTACATAGCCTTTGTTAACTCTTATCAAGTTTTTTGCAGCTACACCATTTTTCAAGACAGCTCTTGTGACACTAAGCTGAGACTACCCGGAACACTTTTAACAACACAACAGGACTGAGCATACAGAGCTCCCTTGCAGACACAGTTTATCTTCATGATGCTTATTCTCCTGAGAGCAAGTCAAAGTGGGGCTTGAAACAACGACCCACTGGCAAACACCAGCGGGGCTATTTTCTCTTGTTTTCTCACTGTATACACTCCAATTACTTTCTACTAAATAGCATTTGACACATCCAACAGCTACATAGAAGTACTGACAACAAAAAAACCATCTAACCTGGAACAGTTTAGGTTTGGCATCTAATTGCATTTTTGCTTTTACACTTGTTCCAGCCACTGTAATTCAAAGTTTATCTAAAATAAGGGCCATCCTTCCATAGAGTACACAGCAGGTATTTGACTAAGTAGTTATTTTATACTACTTAAAGACTGGGACACTTAAACACAGTGATACAATCATCCTGTGGATATCTTTCAAGAACAATTAATGTTTGCAAGTTTTTAATTTTGGTAAGCTAGAAGCAGATCCACTATTCAGTATGGGACAGCTATTAGAAATACCCAAGCTTACTTTAGTAACTCCACAGTAACCCCCACTTTGCAGACTGCATAAAGGGCACCAAGATGGATACTGCGCTGGAAATAATCACAAGCCCAGCTATGGTGTGTTAGTACCACTCAAATATTTATCTTTAATCAATAATAAACTGTTTGCTTTTTTCTTGAGAGAGAGAGAGAAGTGAAAAGTATAACCTACCTTCCCTATAGCAAGTCCTTCATAATTTAACTTTCCTTCCTTTATAAATCTGTACAACGGAGAACCAGGAACGGAATTGAAGTCGCCGCAGAGGATAACTGGACAGAAGGTCCCATCCTTCTGAGGGGCAACACTAGCAATCTCTGCCAGGAGGATTGCAAGTTGGGTCAGTTTGATGTCCCCTCGCCTTGGGTTATACAGCAGGTGTGTATTGGCTATACAGATTGCAGCGTTAGTTTTACAGTGGAATTTAGGCCGCAAAAGCAACACCAATCCAACGTTGTCCCTGTCCAAGAGCGGAATATCACGGCGAAAAAATTCCACAGGTTTTGATGAGATCAGGCTAAATTTGGAAGTTTTAAAGCAAGTAGCACAGCCATCCGGTTTTCTCCCTGTCCTCATTTTATACTCGCAGTGATACCCTGCAAGAAAGGCAATTAAAAACATAAAATACCATTGTGTAATAGAGATTATCTTGATAAAAATTATAAAAAGCTTTGTGCTACTTTCCTCACATGGCAGTCAACACCCAGTCTGAAGTGCCAAAGACTATGTAAAGTTCACAGAGAAAAGTGAACCCAAAAGGCTGCCTGTTCTGTCTAGCTTCAGTTTAGATACCACAGGAAACCTGGTCTGGTGGGTTTTGTGATGTGTGAGGATCTATGTAGTTTACTACATCAGGCATGTTCTTCTCTCTTCATGTGGAAAAAAAGCCCAAACCAAAACTGGGAAAAACCCTCACAAGTCACATAGAAGTGGACTTGCATATTAAAGTTTTTTTCTGGATGTTACCACAAAGGTTTAGGAATAATACCAGTGAAGCATTCCAATCAAAATCAGTAATCACAGTCTAAAATGATTCACAGAATGAAGTTCTCAAACATATCTACACAATTATGTAATTATACAGTTAGCAGCAAGAGGGAAGCTTTCAACAAGGAAACTGAGACACTGATCAAATGACAATATTTGAGCTCAATAAGTCCACCTGGAAATAGTCATTTGCCAAGTTCTTCATTTTATGTACAGGTGAAATGCAGATTTTAATGATGCCTTACCTATGTAAGAAAGAAAACTAATGAACCTGAAACAGTGTCCAGTTTTTTTGCCATTTTAAAATGCTTCACTGCCCAGCCTGTGCCATATAAATTCATGAAGTGGAGTGAGTCCATCTCCAAGCTCACACCAGTGCTGGGACAGGGATTCCTTCTCTCTCCCAGCTCCAGGCCCTGTGCTCCAGCCACTTGTTGTGGCACTTACTTTTAATTCAGTAAGCCGACAGAAAACTAACCCAGGAAAAATAAAATTATTTAAACCACCATGACATCATACCCCTAGCAGCATATTCTTACCATAAATTCACACGTGAGAGGGATAAGTGCTATTTAGGCTGACTGACAGCACCAGTATAAAAACTAATGAATATAAACTGACCAAGCGTAAAATTTAGTGCTGATATTTGGAACGTTTCAAGCCAGAGAAAAACATACCCTAGAAAAGCTCTCCAACAGGAATACTGGTAGAAAACACTAACGTAGTTTCAAGAGAGCACCTGATGACTTTAAAAAAAAGAGGGTACACAACATTGTTGCATGTGATTGTAGGACACTTGATTCTATAATATAAGGGTTTTTTGAGGAAAATAGTACTAGGGCAGGGGACAAGACAAGGTCATAAGAGTTTCATCATACCCAGGGATTCTAAACTTGACTTGATCTCTGTTCTGTAGTGGTCTTCTTGCACTTCTTGTAAACAGAGTACCTACGGCAAAAGTTTACAAAAAAAGATATTAGTAAGTGCATCAAAATACTGCCGTATCATCTCTCTGTTGGCCAGTCTGTATAGGTATATATTTAAAAAAAAAAAAAAAAAGGCTTTTTGCTTCCCATGAAACGTTTCACTCTCCTATAGAAATATTCCTTAAGATTGTGAAGAGCTCCCCAATTCCTCCCACTCCTTCTTACACATTTTCATATGTGACATTAAATGTAATCAAACTGGGACCTGCTAATAGCTCACTAATAACATACTAAGATTATTATTATTATAACAGACTGAAGCATAGAAGGTTCTGTCTGAAAATGAGGAGAAACTTCTTTATTCTGAGGGCGCCAGAGCACTGGCACAGGCTGCCCAGAGAGGCTATGGAGTCTCCTTCTCTGGAGACATTCAAAACCCACCTGGACATGTTCCTGCGTGATCTGGTCTGGGTGAACCTGCTATAGCAGGTGGGCTGGACGAGATGATCTCCAGAGTTCCCTTCCAACCCAAACATTCTGTGATTCTGTGTAATACGTTCTTAGCAGCTTAGAAGAGGGCTAAACTACAGCATGAACAAGAAGTTGCCATATTATGACAACCTGAACCAAAGATTAGCTTTAAAATACTCCATTAAGAGAGTTCTGAGCATCTTGGAGCTTTCCCCCTGCACAGTGCAGTAACACAGAGATATATAACCACCCTAGGGCTCTGGCACAAGGATGAGTTCCTGAAGGGTGATGGGGTAGCGCTGCCTGCTGAACTGCAGCAACAGACTTCACCTACACAGCTGTCACTACCTCATTCAAAGTCTCCAAGGAGAACCGAGTCACAAGCAATATTCTGAAGTCTCTGCTTCACTTTAAGGTTACAGTTCAAAACAGTCTACATCCTTTAGGAAGAATTTCCGCTGCACAAAGGGCACCTGCATCTGTCAGGGTCTGTGAGCAGCTGCTCATCATGACTCAATGAACCACAAGGTGTCACCTCCCTGCCCCAGCGCTGCGTTGTGTGGCTCTGCAGACCTTCACAAGTACCCTGAGTGCTCTTTGTAGAGGGGCTGGCTCTGACTCCAGCCCTTCCACCCTGGAGATCTGCCTGTTACCACTAACAGTGCCAGGCACATCCTCACCAGACCCCTTCTGCCCAATGCTCCTTCAGAAAGCCCACTAACGTATCTCATTACACAGCTAAGTATGTACAAGTATGTATAAATTCGTTAGGATTAAAGGAAGAGCTTAAAGGGGATTTCAGTCTCCAGCTTCCTGCCTATATACCAACATGACTGCATTTTTCAAATGGTACAAGGCAGTTTCTCTGTGGCTTCCCTAATACAATCACTTTTCTTTCCAATACTTTTTTTCTGACATGAACAGGTTGGATTCCATCACCAAACTTTTATTGGCCTGAACAATGAACGAAGCAAAAAGTTTACTGACTTGACTTCCCGATTAACAATAAGTGGTAAATGTCCTTAAAACCAAACAAAAACCCCCACAATCAACCAAGAACAGGCAAGGCACTTTTTTCAGACCCTAATCTAAGCAGAAGTTTAGAGTTATTCCTCAGCAGAGAACAATAGCAAGATTGTTCACGAGTCAAATGGTGCAGAGTACCAAGGCAGAGAGAATGAGGAATACTTTGGATCAGAGTTTCACATGGATACTACTAACAGCTTCATCTTTCTCTCAACCTCAGACATTAATCTCAGAGATCCACACTGCAGCATCATCACCCAAGTGTTCATACAATCAAAAAATATTTGCGTTTGCCTTCCAAACAAATTAGAAGTTCTCCATCACCTGGCCTAACAAATGGCTCAAAAGGATTAGCAGCCAAATTTTAGAAAATTACTTTTGATTCAGTGAATATACAGACACTTGGTGTTCCTACTACCTAAACAAACGTGAAGTTGAAGTCACACACCCTAAAGTTAGAAAATGGCAGTCCTGGAGGTTGCCTTAATTTGACCCTCCTATGTGCACGTATACTATTTTTCTTCCACAAAAATGTGGTGTACAGAATTAAGTATTTGCAAATGATGACCAACTACTCAGTCTTGCATGCCCTTTGCACTAAATAACTTATAGCACAATTAAAGAGAGAGCCTCCAGCTCTGCAGCTTCCTAAACTGTACAGTCACAGGAGCTGAAATCATCCTGGAGAAAGGTGCCCTGTTGTCCTACTCTAAGCATCTCTCATTAGCTACTGCTACAAACATGATGCTAGACTAGGTGGACCTTTAGCTCATGCAAGTATAACTGTTTTATGTTCAATTCTTTATTTACAGCATTCTACTCAAATGTGATCTAGGTACAGACTAAGAAAGATTTATACGAAGAAAGAAGGTTTTAAAATTGTAAAAAAATTGTAGTGTATCAGCAGAACATCAGTCACATCAAAAAGACCATTTCAGGAAGGTATGTACAAAAAAAGCAACTATGAGCAATATATACCATAGAGTTTGCCTTTACTGTAAGTTTAGGTCGCACAGAATACACTACTGCATGAGCATAAATCAAAACTACTGCTAAGCATGACATAACTAAAAGCTCAGTTTGATTCACTAGACAGCCCACCTATAAAAAACAAAGAATAGCAAGAATTTGCTACTTCAGTTTATCAGTTCTTCAGAAATATCCACACACTCATTTTCTACTCACATCTGCATCCAGCTGTTTGATTTCTTGTAGAATGTTGGGAAATCTGTATGTCCAGATTAATAACCGTTGCCTGCAGTGTTTGTACAGGTGGGAGTTATCTTCTAACAAATTCTGTGAGAGGATATTGTAGGACATGACTGTAAAATCAAATTTTGCCTCACTTTCTGTATTGCTTTGGTCAGTTTCCTTTTTTTCTAAGATTTTCATTGTTCTACTGTGCTGACAGAAATATTCCCAGTGTCTTTTGACCGTTCCTGTTAAAAACACATGAAGCAGAAAAAGTTACGTAGTACACCATATGACATCTTACTGCTCTCAGAAATCACACTACTGACAACTATTTGTCTTTCAAACTGCTTATGCAATGCTAAAACTTATTTGATTAGCAGTGATTAAGATCCTCTGTTTAAGACAAACTTTACATGAGCATCAGCAAAAAACACACCCCCAAACCACAGCACAAAACAATTACATGCCCTGAATTTCAAACTGCTTTTAAGTTAGGAAACTGGCATGTTCCAAGAAGATTGCTGACACCACCCCGCTCCCTGCAGAAGGGCTGTCAAACCAGTAAACCAAATCCAGTCTGTTGACATAGTCTCATGCTACCTTCTGCCACTACCTCAGTGGAGATGGGGTATGTCAGTACGGGACACACCCTTTAGAGCAGCATATGGGCACCTTGCTGATCTCTCTATCCATGATTAGCAACAGGTTATGAGTGGAGGGTCACCTCTAGTCCGCATACAGTCTGACAAACTGAGCCATCAGCTGCAACAGGGTCCATTACAGGGGCCTCAAAACATAACGAACCTGATTTCCCTCTGTGAGGTTGAGAAACTAAAAAATTAATAAGTCTCATAATTACCAATAACTTCTTTGCCTTTCTGCCACAGCTATGACATTTCTAAGCCTTGTGGATATTTCTGTCCAAAAATGCCTTTGGGATGCTGATGGCGTCTTTCGCCTTTTTCAGTTGTAATACAATTTCCAGTTTATTTTGTTAAGGAAGGATTTCTGCACAAGGGCCTTAATTTTGACTCTGTCCCTCTATTTCTTTCACGGTAGACAAAACTGTTTATATCCACAATAGTCAGTAAAACATTTGTACGCTACATAGAAGATTATATCTGTAATAAGCTGAAGCAGACACTTCAGAGTTTCCAAAAAGCCTGTTACTGAGTTGGGTAGTCATCTTTGCACTTCTTATTATATTTATCTGGATAAGCGCCTCTGCTGTTTGCTCTGCCAGTCATGGTCTGACACAAAACTTGCTAACATGCCAGTGGGAGAACATAGTTGTAAAAACAGAAACGTGCCATCGTGCTGGAAGCAAACATCATTAAAATTCAGTCCATTAATTCACAGTTACGTAGGTCTGAGATAACTGGCTCGGAAAGAAGCCAATTCAGGTCCAGCGGGGCTTATGAGCTCAGGTACAGTACACAGAATGAAGCTGTACAATGGCCAGCACAGCTCAGCCCTATAGCAAGTTCACTACATCTTTTTGCTTTAAGAGTGCCCAAGTTAACAGTCCTGATCTATTGACAGACACCTGAGAGGGAGTTGTCTGAACCAAGCTCAGGACACCCCAGCTGGGCAACTCTCTCACAGAACTGACTGTGTTCTACCATCAAGTGCAGTGAATCTAGTTCTGGCAGACTGATAGCACAAAATACAACTTCACAGACCAAACAGCATTACAGAACTGCAACTTTCTTAAGACGGATGCTTTCTTGAGAGAGACAGCAAGAAAAATAGTAACTCAAAAAGTGCAGGTAATATTGCTTATAACTTGTTGCATGTGTCTAGCATTACAAATAAACAACAAAAATGAGCTAAGAGCATCTCTTACCTTTCTTGCTGGTATGTTTTTCTTCATCCTGTGCTACAGAAAGACACAATGGTTCCTTCTCATTAGACACTCTTGTTTCTTCTTCAGGAGTTGAAGTATCACACTGGCTACCGAGTCTTCTCTTCTTTGTCGATGGTTCCTCTCCCTCAGATTTCATACTGGGGTAAGGTAGGTGAAAGCAAGAACTTTGTGTGAAGTTCTCAAGCTGCCAGTTAGAGTTCTGAAATTGTCTCCAAGGTCCAAAAAACGGAGGGAGTCTCCAGTTTGCTGAGAAGTCAACTGGAACAGGAAGTGGAAAAGAAGCCCAGGGAGAGTGTCCTGCCCATCTCAAACAGCTGGAAATGGGGCTGTTCAAGCCGAGTACCTGAGAACCATTCCAGTGGGCAATCCAGTCTCTGCCCAGCCTCTGCACATGACGGGGCAGCATGGAGTGTCTACCAAAGAAAGCGCACATTTCATTACTCACACACAACTGCACCTGCCTGTAGATGCAAGTCATCCTGGGCATGGCTTACACAAGATATTTTTTTCTCTACAAGCTAACACACACAAGATATTAAAACCTTTTTAGATACAAGATATTTAAACCCTTCTCTAAATGATAAGCAAAGTGAGGCTTATAAAGTGATCTTGTATCTTTTTCTGCCCTTCAGATTTACAAGTGCCATTTCTTTTCCAAATTCCACCTATCTGACAAACTATTTACAATTTATTTTCTGCCTTGTTGAATTCAACTTCAGATCTTTCAAGTGGTTAGTGGAATGACCTTTACAAAAGGTCACTTTTGCATGCTACATTAACTTCATGATAAGCCTGTTTGAAAGGAATCAGAAAACCACTTTCCTTCAAGCAGTCAGAAATTTGTTTAAAAAAAAGCCACTAATTTGGCTCAAACCACAATGCCAACAAGGAAACAGAGGTACTAACTCTCATGGCACATCTGATACCAGCTTATAGATTAAATTTGTATTCTTATTTCTTTTGTAGGTGGGAAAACCACAGCTTAATGATTAAAGCCATGAAAACAAGGTGTTTTTTTCTTACTTTTTTTTTTTCTTTTCAGAAAAAAGAACAGCCATGTATCAACAAAAACGCAGGAAGGAAGGCCAAGTGACATTAATACGCCTCAGCTTCCTCATTGCTTAAATAAGAAGGTGTATTTTGATCTTACAAACAAAACATATGAAAGCTTGGTACTATCTCGTATTGAACTAAAGTGGCAACCTCCCAGCTGTCATTCAGCCTAGCGAACAAGACAACTTTTAGCAAACCCAGCTTGTCCTGGAACAGCGCTTTCCACCCCAACGCACCAGCAGCAGCTCGACAGACACAGAAGCAAAACACCCCCCGGGGCACCACGGCGCTAAGATGGAGCTGCGAGGGAGAGGCACGTTTCCTTTGCCAAGGCCTCCTGGAACACCTGTGTTAAGGAAAAGCGCTGAGAAAGGCTCCCTGCCTAAAACCCCAACCCCGCTAAACGCCACAGGACACCCGGCACAGGAAAGCCCCACGCCCGCCCTGTGTTTTGGTTACCGCGGCCCTGTGCTGCCTAATGGCGGGTACTTAAGGGACTGTCAGTCACCCCCAGACCCGTCGCGCCCGGGGGCTCTGCTCCCGCGGTACCGGCCAGGCCGCTCCCCGGCCCCCAACCCGGCTGGGACTCGGGGCTGCCCATGAGCTGCCGGGGCCGCACCAGCCGCGGGGAGCCCCGCACAGGCCGCCTCGGCCTCCGGGACGCGGAGGGGAGGAAGGCCGGCTGCTGCCCCACAGCCCCACGCGGCCCCGCGCACGACAGCGCCCAGGCGGCTGCCGGGCCCCGCCGCGGCCCAGTGGCTCCCAACACCTGCTCACCTCTCGGCAGGCCCGGGCCCGGCCCAGGGGGGCCCCGCTACCGGCTCCGCGCAGCCCCGGCGCCCCCGGAGGGGGTCATCCCAGGGCAGCGCCAGCTCCGCCCGCCGCCGCGCTGCCGGCCGCCGCTCACCCCGCACGGGCGCTGGCTGCACCGCCCCCCACGCCCGCCTGCTCCTGGGACTTGTAGTCTAATGGCAGCGCCATGCCCCGCGGCCATATTTGTCCCGGGAAGCCGGCGCCGAGGCCAGGCCGCCATCTTGGGGCAGGGCGGCCTGTGAGAGAGTCCCGGCCCCTGGGGGAGCCATCCCGGAGCAGCACCAGTGAAAGCTGGTGGTGGGCTGCTTGACTGCAGACTTTTGATTGTTTCCAATGGACGTAACACCCTGCTAATGCAATAGTTTCCATATGCCGCCTTCTCCCTGACATTACTGTGCATCCCCGTAGGGTCAAAGTGTCTGAAGGAAGGGCTGCCCCCTGTTTCCAGGTGCCACTTCAGGGTGGCAGCACCATGTTTACCGTTTACAGAAAAAACAAAACCCACTCACCTGAGATAGTATTTTAACATTCTCCGGCTAAAATGCCCCT
Source organism: Columba livia (assembly GCF_036013475.1). NCBI lineage: Eukaryota > Metazoa > Chordata > Aves > Columbiformes > Columbidae > Columba > Columba livia. Next base: position 97,322,684 of record NC_088604.1, read on the forward strand.
GAAGATGCTCTGTGAAGCGACTGTTGCCTCTGTGCAGGCTGAGACCCAGCCTGAGGGACGGGTGGGACACCTGTCTGCCACACGGATGGACGCACCGCTGCTCAGCACCCGCACCAACAGCCTTCCCTGTCTCTGTCGACGCCGCTTGAATAAGCAGCTAAAAGGCTTTCCTGAGGTCTTCTGAGGACAGAGTAAGTGCTGGCTCTGTTTACTGTAAGGAAACATAGTACAAAGCCTATGAAATATGATACTGCTCAATAGTGCAGATGCTGTGCAGGAACTGTAATCAAGTAAAATACTGTTTCTCTGCATTCCTTTTACTTGTGTCATAAAAGTGACTTTAAATAACAATAATTTTAAAGCTTTCCCAGGAGTAGCAGGGAAGACTGGAACTGGAATAATGTAGTTAAGAGTGTGCTGGTTACGCAATGTGTCAAATCCACTTTGGGTTTTCCACTTAGACACAAGTTAGTTACTGGCAAAAGGCAAAAATACCCATCCGTTTTCTATTAGTTTCTTCACAATGCGATAAGAGAGCAAAGCTACTACCTCCATAATAAGTGGGTAGTAAAAGATGTCCCAACTATATTTTCAAGACCTATGTTATTTTGGTAATTTGTTCTTTTCTATATTTTTCAAGTTTTCTTATGTATTGGATATATTTCTAAGATACAAGACAGTAAACCATAGCTATAGCAACAACAACTGCTGTTATTTTTAGGAACAGAAGGAATCTTCCCATGGAACGGATTTATTTTCTGTAATTTGACCTGCATAAGACACCCAAGTTACTCTGTGACTTCAAAGGTTTTTACATAATAGTAATCTCAGTAGTGATGCTGGAAAAAAGCAAGGGGTGAAGTTTTGTTGGTGGTGGTGGATTTTTTTAAAATAAGCCTTAATGAAAAGGAAGATATGTTGATAAGCATGAAAGTTAGTTGTGTAACAGACAAAATAGAAGAAAGAGATTAACCTATTAATATGGTGCAGATTTTTTCTCATCTCAATCTGCTATTATTTCTTGCCTTGACCTAGGAAAGTTCTTATTAAGCCAGTAGTGCTTAATTGCAGATTGTTTACTCTCCTCCAATTATTATTTTGTGTATCTAGGTTGGCCAGACCCTGCTGAGAGATATTCTTCAAAACAGGTATCTCCAAATTCTGGTTTGCCAAATTATTTTATGCGTCATTTGAGCTTTCGAAACTCCCTAGTGAATGGAAGCTACTGACTCACTGAGGGATGTTTTGATTGATTATGCTGCACATAAGAACAGCCATGGTGGTTCAGAGCTCACTTTCCTGCTTTCTAAAAGCGGTGGTTAGCAGCAGATGCCTAGAGCTGTGCAGGGGCTGGGCAAACTTCAAATGAACACACTCTCTGCCTCTAGCTGTTTTCAGCTCTGGAGATTTCCTAAGCCTGATGTGTTTGTCTTTTTAGGTACTCGTGGTGTTTCTCTTCCCCAAGTACTTGAATTTGTGAACTTTCTGAATTAGCAACATCCTTTGACAAGAGTCCTGCAGGTCTAGCACTCATTATGAGAAGAACTATTTTATTAATTTTATGACCTCATTCATACCAGCTTCACTGGCCTCTGGTTCTTGTGTCGAGAGACTGAACAGTCCACCCCCATCCATCTTCTCCATGCCACTCCTGATTTCATGGAGCACTGTCATGTCCCCTCACGTTGTTCCTTCTTCCATACTGAAAAATCTCAGACTATTCCATTGTTTTGCACGAAGAAGTTATTCCATGTATCTAATAATTTTTATTGTCCTTCTTGGCTCATCTATGGAGTTATACGGTTGTGATATACCCTCCTCTGCTTTGTTCTCTACTCCTACTGCTGCTTCTCCCTTCCTCCTCCCACAAAATTTCTAACTTTTGAGTTAGACACCATTTCAAGATAGAATGTTTTTTTCTCAGAAGATGCATCAGTTGGCTATTAAAATTTAAATGAGATCTACTAAATAATCTATCAAGGATTAGTCAATGATGGCTTCAGTTCCATTGATTCTGTTAATAACATTAAAACCTCAAAACTGCCACATCTTACAAGATGTTACAAGCAAGTGCTGCTTCATAGGCAAATTTGTACCAGAACTGGTTGTCTAATCATGTTACTACCCTAGAGGGTTATATAAGCTGCACGATGCATTAAATAATTAGCAAACCACGCTAGGAAATGTTTACTTGAGCAAGTGGATTTTCAATCAGCTGTTTTTTTATGTGACGGCACTACACCTGAGTAGCTGCAAGCTTCCTACAGCTAAAATTAGAGAAGATGAGAATAAAAAATGATCCTTGAGATCATTCCGTTCAACCCCTTCATTTCAGAACTAAACAAACCTCAGATTATGTTCTGTCATTTGTACATTAAAATTACTCCAAACAAAAGTTCTGTTCTTTGAAAGTTTGTTTCATTGAAACTTCAACTGCATTATCATTGAAACAAGAAAATAGTTACTATCTAATGGAGTCTGACGTGTATCTTTTAGCTCTGGGACTTAAAAACTTGCTTTGGGAGAATGATGATCAAGATAAAACTACCTCTGAGATGCTCCTTCCGATAGTTAATTCCATGAAATGAGATGTACCAACACCTTGCCAAAAGATGTAAAAGACACACTCTTCCTCTCTCAGAAGATAAGAGAGTGGCAAGTGAGCTTCTAAGAATCAGTGTCCTCTCTCCCATTCCTTAAGAAAATGTTTCCCATGCAAAATAGACCAGACCTTTCAAGCAATTATTAGAGATTAAAAGGGTGAAGAATCTTTCTAGTAACTTGATAGCTGGGAATGTCAAAATAATCTAAAAGAAAATTTTAAAATTAAAAAAAAAGAGGCGGGATGCTGTAAAACTCACATTTGGACTGTTCCTGCCCTATGACATGTTAGGAAGAGTTGTATTCTCTCATGGACAGTTACCTTTCTCTGGGACAGCAGCTGTATCTGGGTGCTAGAACACATCTCTGTGAAGTCCCTCTGACCCGACTTTACTGAGCTCTCCAGGACTGTCAAACCAAGGGTTTTTGTTGTTGTTGTTTGTTTTGTTTTGTTTTTTTCTTGTCAGACCAGCACTGGGAAGGGAACAGCTGGTCCTCTCACGCCTGTTTCCCTCACTCTGCATGTTAACAGAACCTGCTTGCCTCTGGTACGCAGGCTGGAATTCCCATTATAATGGGATATTAATTGAGTGAGGGCAGTGTCCAAATTAAGAGTAACAGTAATCTTATAATCACTGGGAATATGGACAAGGAGAAGCTCTGGCAGTGCTTCCAAACAATGTCACACTGAGAGTGCTCAGAAAGACCAAACGCTGAGCTTGTGCTTCTAGATCTGTAGAAATGAATCTGATCTGTAACTCAGAAAATGAGTGTGATTATAGAAGAAGAGCTTTCATTTACATAGCAATAACTGGGAATGTTGTAAAGATTTGTTCTGCTGTCCTCAACGGAGACACTTGGTTTCTATGAGCTTGAGGACAAGGCGCTTTCATCTTTTAAAAGGAAATGGATTTTCTTTGTGTTAAAGACCTCCATGAGATCAGAGATATTAATAATCTGATAAAGGAAACTGATATTTTAACATCTGCTATTAGATGAATGACAATGCAGTGATAAAAGAAAACAAACAGTTAATATAATCAGAAGTGTGCTCTCTGTTTGTATAGAGCTACGTTGGCATAGATCCCACTATGGCCAAGTAATTGAAGGTACCTGTAGTCCTACGAATCCATGAAAGAAGAATGTCTTGTGGCACAAAGTTCTGCTCCTTTGAACTGAAGCCATGGACCTCACACCTTGGAGAGTTTCCTTGCACCATGGTGTTTTGCAGAGCTGTGCACTCATGAAAGCCCATCTGCAGGGAGAAGTCCAGCTTAAAGAAGCTGGAGAAGACACAAAACATAAAACATTGTGATTCAGTAACTATCAAACTTGCCTTCCTCTTCACACTCCTCTTCAAAACCAGTGAGTCATTTCTGCGTTACAGGCCTTTAGAGTTGGGGCAGCACATCTTCAAGCAGCCCGCGGTAATGCGGGAAGCGGTGTGTCAGCTCTGTCACGGGAAGGGCTGATGGCGCCTGCAGCTGCTATGGGGCGCCTGTCCGTGACAGGGCTCGGGGGTCACTGCGGGTGTAAACCCCTCACAGCCCGGCCCCAGCAGGTTGCCTTGCGCAGGACGGGGCTGCCGCCTGCACCATTTCACCGGGACACCTCGGCCTCATCCACGCCGTGAAGGTTTCCAGGCTCCGGCAGCGGCGGCCACATCCAAGCAGCCTGCGACGAACTGGGTCAAACGGGGCAGCTGGAAGCGGTGCGGGGGAGGAAGGAGAGGGCCCGGCTGCGGCTCCCGGGCAGCGCTCGGAACCACCACAGCCCCCGCCGCCAGACCCAGGCACAGCACCCCACAGCAGCCCCTCACGGCCGCGGTCGGGCGGGGCTCCCCGGGGCGGGGCGGGCCCGGACAGGCCCCCGGCACCGCCCGGGTGGGGCGTTCCCGGGCGCCGCTTCCGCCTCGCCCGGGGCCCGGCGCGGCGGCGGCGTTGCGGTGGGGGCAGCATGCTGAGCCCGCGGGAGCGCGGCGGGGACCTGGCCCGCTTCTACACCGTGACGGAGCCGCGGCGGCATCCGCGCGGGCACACGGTCTACAAGGTCACGGCGCGGGTGAGTCAGCGCCCGGCCGGGCCCCGGCCGCCTCCGCCTCCTCCGTCTCCTCCGTCTCCTCCGTGCCGGCTCCCCGGCCGCCGCCCTGCCCCTCGTCTCCCCAGGTCCCCGATCCCCGGCCCGGCCCGCCTGTTGTTTGGTCTCTCAAGCCGCTGCTGTGTGCGGAATGGAGCCTGTGGCTGGGCTGCCGATGGGGGTCTTGGCCGCCCTGCGCGGATCGGGCCGGTCGCGACGTGGAAACCCCCCTCTGGGACACGGGTGGGAGGGAGGGAGGGAGGGAAGGCGGGGACGTGGTCCCTTCCTGTCAACTTGTAGCTCACGTAGCGTTGGCATTGCCTCAAATGCGCTGCGCTATTAACTGTCAATTTCTTTCCTGTTTGTTGCAGGGAATAGGAAAATAGCTTAGAAACAAGCCACTCTGCCTTTATTTCCTCTTTTTCTTTTTCTTTTTCTTTTTCTTTTTCTTTTTCTTTTTCTTTTTCTTTTTCTTTTTCTTTTTCTTTTTCTTTTCCTTTTCCTTTTTTCCTCTCCTCCTCCAAATCTCTTGGATAGCTTACAGCTGAATTGCTTTGTGTTTCCAACTGCCCCACAGCTCAGTCAGCTCTGGAGGAAAAACGAGGGAGCAGAGTACGTAGGTGCCAGCACACCTGCGCTAGCTGGAATTGCATATTTAGACAGCCACTTTCTTAAGGGCTGCATGTGCCCAGGGTTCAGCCCCATTTGGGCAGAAGAGAGTCTGGATGAATAAGAGAGGCCTAGTAGGAGAAGAAGGAAAGCTGAAGCAAGTAATGATATTGTAAGAACTGTCTTGGTGCTGGTTTTGCTGAAAGCTCCGTCTGTTCCCCTAAGGAAATTTCTTGCTTTCTTTTCTCCTCTGGTTTCCTATTTAAGCCAAAAATGGAGGGTAGTAAGTAAATAGGTGGAGATAGGTGCAAGAGGAGTGGGCGTTCAGGTCACAGGTATGGTGGGATATATTAAGAGCGTCAGAAAGGGTCACAGAGGGACAGAGTTTATTTAAATGGCATGTCATCTTGTAGTTACTGCAGCTATAGATGTTCTGTCTGCGAGAACAACATATGTTTATATGCACCCTTTCCTTAATTCAAAGAATACGATGTTATACATATACATACATATGTCTATATATATAAATAGATATAGTACCACTCAGGTTTTTTGATCATGATCACTTTTTGTGAGTTGTGAAATTATTTTTTTGGATCAAATATAGGTATGCAAGTCCATCAAACACAAATATGGGATGTGTTTAAAATATTCTTTTTAGTCCAATAAAATGTAGCATTTATTAAGAGGGGGAAAAAAAGTAGTTGTTTTCCCCTATGATCTTTTAATCTAAAAAGCCTTACCTGAGTTACAGACAAGGAGGAAATGGTGCCATCACATATTTCTGCAGTAGCTCATGATGGGCTAAGAGCGTGTGTGAGAGTGTGTTTTAAAAAGTTGTGTCAGTGCAACAAGGGGTAATAGGGATGAGGCAAGACTTCAGCTTATTTTATTCTGGTGACCTTGTTCTTTTTGGCTGAAGCCGGTTAAAATGCTCTGTGATATTTTTGTTTATGCAGAATTGTTCAAAAGCAAGTTGTAGCTAACTAGGGAAGGAACATGCTCTTTCTCCATGTCCTGCAAGTTGTAGGTGCGCGGGTGCTTTTCCAAGGGAGGCAGCGCAGAATCACGCGGTGTGCTGACTGTGCGGGGTTTAGGATAGAACAAGGAGCTGTCCAAATTAAACTGAGCTAACCAGAGATCACTAGTTCTTGAGTGCGTTTTGGTATCTAAAATCTTCAAAGTGAAAAACATATCTATCTTTTATGCAACAAAAGCTGTTTTGGATTCATGAACATGGAAGTATTTATAAATACCTTGTGATTCAGTAGGACTCTGTCTGGTAATCTGTTATGTAGTACTTGAAGTGGGGATTTGGGGAGTTAGATGCTGAACAAAATGATTTTAAAATAATTCAATGTACATATCTGTTACCCTCCCTTTTTCTCTCCTCCTATTCCTCCCTCCTGTTCCCGCAGCGATCTGGCTCCATGGTTGATATCACAGCAGTACAGCTGTATTTGCTGATCTGATGCTCTGCAACTTTGGGGAGCAGCCAGGAAAAAAGTGAGGTGGATCTTCCCGTTGTGTTGAATACCCTTCTGACTGAGATCTAGGGCATTCGGTACATGCTGGTGGAGACTTCTGGTTCCTTTCAGTGGTCTATGAGTGAATCCTTTGTGAAATTAAGTTAAAGGAACTTTCTGTTCCAATGTAATGATAGTTTAATAATCATGGGTGAGAAAGCACTTGTATAGTGTTTCTTAAACATCTGACCCAAAGGCACAACTATTCATGCGATCTCTTCTGAGTGCTAAAGTGATCTGTCTGCAGCATTTTCTTAAAGATTTTGTTTGTATAGCAGAGTATATATTTTTCACAGTTTACAAGATTAAATTAATATTGACTTTTTTATATCCATTTCCAAAGGCTAAAGAAAAGAAGTTATCAGCAAGTTGTGATACAAGGAATGTTCTTTAAAGATACCTGAAAATATAGGCCACTAATAGAAGTTCAGATAATTTAGAAGATTGCAATTATTAATGATAATTAAAATTCTCATGAGTTATGTTGGATATCTGCAGGTCAAACAACAGGATAATCTGAAGTGCTGGCTTTGATGGTGAGGATCCTTGTAGGATCTCTGTTTTCAGAGCCTAACATAGTAATTATGCAGTGCTTAGCTCATTGGCGGGTATCCTACTGATATTTTTAAAAATAGATTAACGATGCTTGCCTTAGAGATTTGCAGAAGGAGCTGTCTGCATTGATACTTGTGGGAGGATTAACAAAAGTGCACTGAAAATTTGGAGGGTTAGATGATCTTTGCCAAGTCTCTGGGTTGATTATAGGTCGGATTGAAGGGGCAGACCTCTTCTGAGGTTGACCTTCAGAAAAGGAGATGAAGAACAAAGTAGCACAACACATAAATTATTACATACTGACTTAAAGTTGGCATGGCTGGTAGATATAGAAGGCAATGTAACATTAGAACAAGTGTGAAACAGGGCCTCTGGGTTTTATTCCAGGTTCTTACTAACTGGCTGGGTAATTACTCATCTCTCTGTGTCTCCTTCTGCCCATCTGGTAACTTACCTAGCTGCCAAAACCATTGCAAGGCTTTAACTAAAGGTGAACTGCAAAAGCAAAGCAGTTGGTGTGTGCCCTTTGGTGTTCTGTGCTGCGTAGCCATGCCTACGATATCTTCTTCCCCAGCTCTACAGGCTCTTTGCATCAAGTATGCCAGCTATTAGGAAAGGAGGTTAGAAATATTTCACCAACTGTACATAAGAACTGCCTGGTAGTGAATGAAGGAGCAACAACCACCACAGTTACAATTTGGCAAAGCCGTCAAGCATTAGATTACTCAAGAGTGAGGAAAAGTTGAGGAAGGTTTTATCAATGTAGACTACCCTGGAAGAAGAGGACTTTGATGTGCCAGGTGAGAGAAAGAACTTGGACTACTGAAGGAAAATGTTTTAGGTCTTTTGGGAGACGGCTAGGGAAGGCAATATTTCTGTTTTCTGTCCTGTCTCCTCCAAAATGTGTAGAAGATTACAGTGACCGGGCTGTGCAGTAAACTGATGTTATGAAATCTGGGAGGCTTTGGCAAGGATTCTTAAGAAGTGAAAGGGAGGAAGAGAGCAAGTTTGTGGGGAGCATGAGGGGTACGTTTTTGTTGCTTAGCAAGAGGAAAGTGTGGACTCAGTGCCTTCCATCTTGGGGCAGCAGCTGCTAGTGCTTGTGGTTCAGCGGGGTGGTGTCTTAGTCTCTGGGGTGCAAGTAGCTTGGACGCCTTGCGCTTGCCTATATCCATCACCTATTCGCAGCGCTAATTATTCTGGGGTGTGTCAGTGTGTGGATAGTCTCTGGAGTGAGAATCCCGTTTTACTTTAGCTAAGCATAGGCTAATTATTTTGTTAAACAGCTTTGGCTGAGTTATAATGGAGGATGAACTGACTTGCACAAGGTAATTGCAGTTATGAATTAAAGATGTTTTTATTTGCTTTATTTGTTTGTGTGGTTGCGCTCTTACTGCTGTTTTTGAGTCAAATACAGAACTTGAATTACGAAGGCTTTTGCGATCAATATTTTTTTAAAGAAAAAAATCTTGAGAAAATACAGGCTTCTTTATGATGTGTAGCCAAGCATTATTTTCACTGTAATATTCCTCTGGATGAAGTAATGTATAATTAATTAGGTAAAGAGTGTTTAAGGAGAAACAAATACACAAGGACAGAGTCAGACGTGTGCGCGTTGATGGCTGTGAGTAAAGTGGAAATACTGTCTCAGTAAATGCAAAGGCTCACGTTTATGTTGAGGTTGTGTGCAGCTTATATTAAGCCAAGTAGCCTTAATTAGCTCTGCTTATTGGAAGTGATGCGGCCTTAATATGAATTAATATAAAGAGACTGGAACGATGATGGGGAACATGCTCTGTGTAGCTTTGTTTTGTGAGATGCCTTCTGTGCCATTTTGCCTAGAATGTATCTCTTTATTTCTAATCACAGTGCTGACTCTTCTGCTAAAATACCTCACCGTGTTGTATTTGGATATTAGACTTCTCTAAAACTAAATGAAAACATTTCTGAGTGCAGAGGAACATGCATCTGTGTGCCTTTTTTTCAGATTTTTCTCTTCAGCAACAGATCATTGCATGCTATTCTTTAACTTCCAAACTGAAAATCCAAGTACTTATATGTTTTTTTGTTTTGCTTTTCAGATTGTTTCAAGAAAAAATCCAGAGGATGTCCAGGAGGTAACAGCTTAAACTTATGCTAATGTCTTTGTGTATCACACTATGCCTTTTGAAGCACCTTTGATCTAATTTGGCAATTTCGGTGTGTTTTGTCATTGTAATTGAGTGAACAGTTTTTTTGGTATGTTTCCATTTGTCTTTAGCTTTCATAGTTGAAAACAGTCACTAGCATAACATGTTGCAATTCTGCCCCAGGTGATGAATAGTGACTTGAAACAAAGTCTTAGGGAGTAAAGTGCCTTTTGATGACGAAACTGCTTTGATAACTTTGCAAGCTCTTTTCTCAGGGCTGGAATTGGCGAATTGATGGTTACTTAACTCCTGCTGGTAAAATTAGAGATCAGTCCACAATCCAAGTCTTAGGTCTCAGCTGTAGGTACTCTTTTCCTCTTTAACCAACACTTCACTGAAAAGCCTACATCATTACTGTCTATCAGTGAACAGACAAAATGGAGGAGTGTAGGAATAAGTTGAGAGAGATTAGGCTGCAAGTCACGTGTGATGCTTCTCCCTCTCTGAGGCTCCTTAAGTATTTTCCAGTGATATACTTTGATAAACTTTCAAATTGCTTACTCTTTGCGTCTTCCCAAAAGGCTCTGAATAAGGGTCTGCTGTATTCTTCTGCCTCTTTAGTACCTCAAAAGACTGTCAGGAGCCATTTTATTAAGACATTTTTACTAAGATTAAAAAAAAAATTCTTTTTCCCTCTTGATTTCTTCTGGACTAATGACTTGACACTGATACTATTATACTATGTACATGCAAAATCTTCCTTCAAAAGCGCAACCTTATGGCTTTTCAGACATTGTGTAACATGTGCATATGTTCAATTTCTGGTGCAGTCTCTTACTACAGTTGAGGAGAACCTGGATAGTTGATGAAAGAAGAGCCCATAAATGAATTCATTGCATCTCAGTGTGATCAAACATGGGTTACTGATTAGTGACTTGGCAGAGGTGAGAATTGGCTAACACACCCAACACCCCTTTGTTGCATCCTTCTTTGAAATCTTGAGAATCGGACAAACATGAGTATTCATGCTTTTTGCATTTTTTAATCTCTGTAAGATTAAAATGGCCTATCAGAATCAGAGATAATGATGGATCTGGTTTTAGAACTGCATTACTGTAGTTTGTAGCTTGATGTTCACCTTTTCCAGGGAGACTCCTGAATTGAACCTATTCATGAGCACATTCTGCCATTACCTTAATCTTCATTTGTGGGGAAAAGCACTTTATAACAGCTGTTGATGAGCCATTCATCAGAAAAATATATTGTAAGTGTCTTTCAGCTAGAGTATTGCATGAATATATGTTAAGTAGTTTCGAAATAATAGCAAAACCATGTATTTTAGTTATTGCTTTGGTCATTGCTTGGGTCTGTGGCTGTAGGTTAGCTATGCAGAGTTCCACATGCTCTGGTGTGCAAGAAGAGATAACTGCGCTATGAACTTGTTGATAACTGCACTTTTTCACCCTTCATTGTATCAAATTAATTATTTTGCATGTGATAGCATGTTAGGTGTGGTGTGATTCTGTTAAAAGCAAGCATCTGAAAGTACCTAGATGTTAAAAGGAATATCCTAGATAGTAGTTGCCATGAGGGTGAGTTGTAGTCAGAAAACCACGTGTGTTGGCTTCCTATGATAGAAAAAGAATTGCAGGCAGCCATTGGAAGAAAAAGAATATGCTCCTGACCTGTTTCCACTGAAAGGAAACTTACTGCAGTTTTCCAGAATGCCCAATTAGAAATTCAGTAGACGAAGTTTTGTGCACACATGCACCCTAGTGCTTTACTGTCTGCCTTGTGCAAGCCCCTTTCTGCACTGATACAGGACCACTTAGCCATGCCTGCCTGCTTGTCTAGAAGTCTCTTTTAATGTCACTGCTGCGATGCTAATGCAGACATTACATAGGTACAATTGTACATAAGGCTGTGTGCCGTGACCTCAAGTCTACTTGCTGGTTTTCTGTCACCTTTTTTAGCTGCTCTTTGGGACACAAGCTTTTAATACAGGATCTCTCCCGCTGCAGCTGATAACAATTCAAGATAACCTCAACTGTTGTTGCTGGGACAGGAAGGGAGATGAGCTTGTGAGGGCTTTCTTCTCAAAAGGATGAAAGAAGTTAATGTGAAGTTGTGTGTGGTGGAGTTAATAGGTACAGAAAGGCTGTCGGACTCAACTTTAATTTCCTTGCTTCTGGGGATTGATGGTGGCAATGTGGCCTGTGAGGCAATTTTAGCTAGGGTAGTCCTGTGGGTTTTTTATCTTATTCACAGAGGAGAAAGGATTGTTCATTGTGGAACAGATGAGTCACATGAGTTAATAGAGATCTACTGGCTCTAGCCATGACAAGCACCTTATTGCATTACAGGTCTGACATATGCTTTACGATACGCTTGCTGTGCTTCGTTGAGCTTCAAAGTACAATATGCCCTTCCTCCAAATCTGATTTCTAATGAGTGTGTCAGAGCGGGAGCTTTGCTAACTTTGCTGAACCACACACATGCAAAGGCACGATTTCCACGAGTTTGTGAAAGGTTTTAGGATGACCTTGGCTGCTTTTGCTTTGCAAACTTCTTATGGATATTTATTTTCTTACTCTTGGCTGTTGGGAGATCACCTGCAGCAGTAAAAAAATTATACTTTTTTTAACGGAATGGAACCTCATGCTTTTATTTTCTGGAAGCTTTTCACGTTGTCTCCAAGTACCAGCAATACAATAATCTGATGTTTTAAGACTTGACCATCTTAAGCAATTTGATGTTCTATATGCACACTGCTCAAGGAGTGCTAATCATCCACTTTCTTCATATTGGATTAGATGGAAGTAGAGCATTAAAAAATTATTATTTCTGATAGCAAAATCACTAGTTGGCCTTCTCAAGAGATTCTGATTTTTCTTCCCTTGTCTGTTGAACTTCTCCAAGTACCAGTTGTAATTGAGACCTGGAAATGTGTGCACAATAGGTGGGACTGAATCGGGACTGCTAGTTTCAGTATAGCTAAGTTTATAAGGTGGATAGTGTGTTGCCATATTAAAGCTTTGCATATCTACTGTTAGCAGTGCTGTTGCCTTTTATGTGCATTGTTCTGTAGGCAGGACTTGCATCTGCTGATACACAGAAGCAGTATTTAGTGTTTAAAAAACAACAACTAACCAAACAAAACCAAACCAAAAACCTGCAAAGTGCCAACAAAACCCCTTCTAAAATGAAATGTTTTACTTGGCTCTGAATCTGTTTTGCTTGAAAAGTGTAGTTTTTCAATTATGATTACTCATCAGAAGGCAACCTGTTAAATCAGTCAGAAATATTTGAAGTCTTTTAAATTGTGGTTACTTGTATTAAGCTAATTGAGACATTTGGAACAATGGATTCAACTACTAAATGCATTGCAATCTCTCTCTTTTTTTTTTTTTTTTTTTTTTTTTTTTAAATCCAGTTCTACTTTAATCACTTTACATTAGTGTTGAGGTTTTTTTGGGGTGGCTTAGTGAGTCTGACCAAAAATGAGGCCAAGATACAAAATGCCTTCATTCTTTTTTTCATCTTGATAGTGAACTGGTTAGCAATCAAGTGTAAATTTTGTTGCTTGGTTCTTCTCTTGACCTGATTTTCCTTCTGGGTTCTTCTTCCTCCTCGAATGGAAGAAGAGAAAGAATGGGATGGAAGAAGGATGAGATAGATACCTGGCTGGGAGATGATTGCTTCTTTCTGAAAAGAATGGACCAGGAAAAGTGGGTGTAATGAACCTAAGCTCTCTTTGCATTCCTGAAGTTGGATATTTTGCCTAGATTACAAAAGGAACATACTATTTTTTTGGTCAGTGTTATGAGTAATAAACCATTTTAAATGTGGGCTTACATTTACACCTGATCGATGTTTTACATAAACACATAAATTACAAGCTGGTTTGTAGTCCTAGGTGCTTAAAACACTGTCCTTAAGAATCTCTTACTTCTACTGATCTCTCTTTCCTCATTTTCTCTTTGCTGTTGTCTCTCTCCCATACCCACAGCTATGCCAAGCACAGCATGCTCTTGAGTTTTGGATAGTGCAGAACTCCTATTTGACTTTTTGTTTTTCATCCTCTCTCCTCTCTTACTGATTCCCTGTGTAGCTCTGGATCTGAGTGTGGCTGAAACATTGCTGCCTTTGCCCTCTCTGTTTTCTTCTTACTGCTTTTACTTAATGTTTTTTTCTATACACTGTAGTCTCATTAGTTGAAATGGGGACTAGGGACAGATAGTAAACCAATACAATATTTTTGTGGTTGTTATATTTAGCACTTGATTGTATGTTTCTGTTAAACATATTTGCTGAAGGTAGTGGTATGAATAACTTAAAAAAATAATTATGTATTTGTGAGATGATGCTATGTGAACAGTGAATCTCACCAGTACTTCTCCTGTCTTCCCTTTCTTTGCTCCAGATAGTAGTTTGGAAGAGATACAGTGACTTTAAGAAACTGCACAAAGATCTCTGGCAAATCCATAAAAACCTATGCAGACATACAGAACTCTTCCCACCTTTTGCCAAAGCGATAGTGTTTGGTAAGCATAATTTATTCCTGACTTGCTGAAAGTCTTTGATAACTCAGTATCTGTAAGTGCATCTTGTTTTGCAGCTGCATGGAACTCTTTTCTATCTGCTTACATTACTCGACTTTTGGGTTTGTTATGTCTTAGTAGGTGCGCTGCTATCATAGCTTGAATAATTTCTCTTTTTTTTTTTAAAGACAAGTTATGTCCTTGCTTTCATGTTAAAGATATTGGCTCCAATATTTATTGATGTACATGCTCTGTATCTTTACAACATACATTCCTGTTTTCAGGAGCATGAAGTCTATATTAGCTTTGTGAATAGCACTTGGACAATGAACAGAGGTTTTTATATACGAGCTGAGTGTGATTTTTAGTGATTAGCTATAGTAAAAGTATCAAGTAGTTGTTGCAGAAAATAATTTTTTATTTTACAAATTTGATTGTAATTATGAATTTTATCTAGCTTAGACTTTTGAGGTCACTTTTACATAGTGCGGTTGACTATTTCACCCAAACAATCCTAAAGAGGATTGTGACTATGTGAGAAATACATGGCAAGAAGTAATTAGCTCTTAAAAACAAGAGGTCTTAACTTAATCCTGGTGTCATTTGAGATATCATCACAAATAAGCTATAGGTGGACTTTCAGTGAAGTGGTATGACTCCATATAGAGCTCCATCTACTACAGTGTTTGTTTTTTTTTTTAAATTTTAGCAGTGTGTTGTATTTATTTTAGTTTTGTTTGTTTGTTTGTTTGTTTGTTTTTAGTGATGTCCGTTTTCTTAGCTTTTGTTTTTAGCATGTGTTCTTTCTGTTCAGTGCAAAGTGGTGGTGTTTTTGCTTGTGTATACTGCACGATATCCAGTGGCTTTTTAAACATTTTTTCAGCATCTAGCATGTTAGTTGGTTTTTTTTTTTTGGCTTGCATTTACCGTGTGCTTTGTGAGTTACGTGAGGCATTTCTAAGGTGTTGCTAACTGTCCGGAATGGGTTTGTTGCTTTGTGGTGTGCACCTACCATGTGCTTTTGAGCCCTTTTTTTTCAAACATTTTAACACTTTTTTTAGCTGTCAAACAAGTGTTCGGCATTTCCTTGCATGCATCTACCACATGCTCTTTTTTTGGTTTGGTTTTGGGGGAGCATTTTGGTTTCTAAAGTGCTTATGGGGCTATGAAGGTATTTCCTTGGCATTTACAAGTTGTTTTGGTGTATTATTTTTTTAAAGCATCTAGCCTTTGCTGTGCTGTTTTCTGGCACACATCTAGCATGGTGTTTGGTGTTTTGTGGCATGCATCTCCCATGCGCTCTTCTTTGTTTTTTGGGGGAAGGTTTCTGATGTGGATTTTGGGTGTTTTTTTGGCTCTTAAGGTGTGGCTGCAGCACTGTTTGTGTCCAGGATTTCTCTGGTGTTTGTTTTTTTTGGTGTGCATCTACCACACATTATTCAGCTGGTTTTTAATTGTCCAGCAGGTTTGGCCTTTTTTTTAACATGCACCTACCACTTACTTTTTGAGTGTTTCAATGACATCTCTAAGGCGTTGCTGTCAGTTCAAAATGCATTTGGTGCTTTTTGCTGTGCGCCTACCATGTGCTCTTTTCTGCTGTGGTTTTTGATAGGCTTTTCAGTTTCTAAGGTATTTTGGGGGTGTACTAAGGCACTTAAATGGTATTTACAGGTTGGTTTAGTGTGGTGTGGTTTTCTTTTTTTTTTTGTATGCACCTTGTGTGGTGATTTTGAGCATCCAGCACGTTCGGCGTTTTTTGGCAAACATCTACCATGTGCTCTCTTTTTTGGCAAGGTTTCTGGTGTGAATTCTGTGCTTTCTTTGACGTGGTTTTTGTTTCTTAAGGTGTTGCCCTTGCGTTTGTTTTTTTTGGTGTGGTGGTTTGTTTTGTTTTTATTTTTTTTGGTGTCCAACATTTCTTAGGCAAACCTTTTTTCATGCATATACTGCATTATTTTCAGTGGGTTTCTAAGCATTTTTCAGCATTTTTTAACTTGTCCAGCATGTTTGATGTTTTTTTGGCATGCATCTACCGCATGCTTTGTGAATACCTTCGTGGTGTTTCTAAGGAGTTGCTAACTGTGCAGAATGGGCTTGGTACTGCTTTTTAGTATGTGTCCAACATGTGTCTGGCATTTCTCTGCATGCATGTACCACATACAATTATTGAGCATTTTAGCAGGTTTTTAAGCATCCAACTTCTGGCATTTTCTCTGGCACGAATCTACCACATGCTCTTTTGTGATGTGGCTTTCCACAGGCTTTTTGGTTTCTAAGGAGTTTTGTGGGCGCTTTTCAGTTTGCTAGGTGTTTTAGGGGTTACGAAGACATTTTACAAGTTGGTTTTGTGTGTGGTTTTGTTTGGTTGCTCTGTGTGTGATGGGTTTTTTTCAGCATCCGTCCTCTGTTTATAGTTTTTGTATGCACGTGTTTAGCGTGCAGCCTATTTGGTATTTTCTTGAATGCACCATGTGCTCATATGCTCCCTTTCGGCAAGGTTCCTGGTGTGGATTTTGTGTGTTTGGTTTTTCTTCCTTTTTTCTTTTTTGGTGTGTGGGTTTTGGTTCCTGAAGCGTTGCCGTGACACGTTTGGCTTTGCTGCTGC
This sequence comes from Columba livia, assembly GCF_036013475.1. Lineage (NCBI taxonomy): Eukaryota > Metazoa > Chordata > Aves > Columbiformes > Columbidae > Columba > Columba livia. Next base: position 97,339,326 of record NC_088604.1, read on the forward strand.
GGTATCTTGAGCGTCCAGCACTTTGGGTGTTTTTGGCATGTGTCTCTCCACGCTCTTTTTGTTTATTTTGCCAAGGTTTTTGCACTTTTAAAAATCTTTTGTTTCTGAGGTATGGCTGCAGTGTTGTTTTCCATTGCCACAGTGTTTCTAAGATGTTTTGGTGGATTTTTTTAACATATAACACATTTATGGCATTTGTTTGGTGTGTGTCCATCCAGCATGGGTTTGGACATTGCCTTTTTTTGGTGTTTTTTGGCATGTATGTGGTACACGCTTTGTAGTGTATTTGCACATGTTTTCCGTGCACAGTGCCTGTTTTCCACGTTTGTTATCATGCACGTTTTTGGATGTTTTTTACCCACGTGTCGTGCATTTATCATCCATTTACTGTCTGGTGTGTTTTGGCATGCCTGGTTTTGCAGGTTTTTTGTGTGTAGTGTTTTTAGCAGTTTTAGCAGCATCTAGTGCATACTTTTCCTACATTTTTCCTGTGTGTTGTACATGCACATGTTTTAGCATCCAGTGTTTGTTTCAGTTTTTTTTGACATAGACCTATTGCATGCTTTCACATGGTTTTTTTCCCTGTGCCATGGTTTTAGCATGCCTTAGTGTCTAGTATGCTTTTGGTGTGTGTTGGCATGTGTTGACTATGTGCTACACATGGAAAAATATGCAAAAACATTTTTCACATTTTTGCATGCATTTAGCATAAGCTTTTTTTGTGCTTTTTATAAGCATTGGTTTTGTGTGTGTTTTTTCTACTTTTTTAGGTTTTTATTATATGAGTGGTGTTTTAAAAATGATTTCCTTATATTTATTTTCTGTATTTTGCTTTTTTTAGTGTATTATCATTTTTGATGTGAGGTTTTTTTGCCCTTTACTTTGGGATAGTCAAGCCTGTCAGTTTGCAAGGTGCCAAAACTGATGTTGTTTAGCCAACCTTTTCCCCATTACTTGAGGTGAGAGCACTGTAATCCTGCCCGGGTTTATGGTACCATGGCAGCGTGTGCTGGCTGCCCTTTTTTTGCCTTGAGTGCCGGAGAAACTGTGTGAAACTCCCTTAGAGGCAAAATCTCAGCCTGGGAAACACAAATTTTCATTCTGATGTTTCAGGACCAAATACTGCCACAGATGTGTAATTTTTGCTACCTCATGCGGCTGTGTTTATTCTTGATAACTAATGCATGTAGGCAGGGCACTGAGGGGCTTTAAAGAAGCCAAAGTTAGTTTATAACCCTCCAATCTGCCCCTATAGCTTTGGGGGACCCTCTGGCTTAACCCCTTGTTATGTGGACCAGCTCAGTGAGAGGCAAGGAAGCTGAACTCCGATTTCATGGTTCTCTGTGCAGAGCTGGGTAAAATTCCTAGTTTGAATTGTCTTTCATGTCAGCTAAATTGTATCCAGTGTTTATGTCTTTTTAGTTTTGCTTATTTATGAAGTTGGGGTAAATTTTGGTGCTGCATCAGAACTTGTGCACTAATGGTTAAATAGAGAATGTATGATTAGTTTTATCCCGAGATGCTTTTATGTCTGATTTACAGAGTAGAGTGCTCACTGGACAAACTATTTAAAAAGCTAAGATTTGCAAAACATAATGTAATTTCAGGTAGAAGATATGGTAGCTATTCATAGGGGAGGAAAGAAAGGAGTAAAAAGAGAAGAAAATCTGGGTGGAAGAGGGTATGGGCTTCTAATATAGTAACTAATTTTAAATTGCCAGAAATGCAAATTAGCTGTTTTTACACTAACTTTGGAAGCAAGGGAAGAGTTGAGCGAAATCCCTCTGAAAGACATCCTTCTGCTATTGTATTTCGTCAACAAAAGTGACCGCAATGTACATCTTAAGAGAAGGAAATCTGCAGAAATATGCAATGTAGTTATTTATAAAAAGCTCTCTGAAATTAAAACGGAACCTAAACAAAATCCACTACACTTGAATGAAGCTGAGCCACAGAAGAATACAGGAAAGAGCAGGTAATGTAGAAACAAATTTTAATGATTGATACACAGCTGAAAGGAGCAGAAATGTCTGCCTCTTCAATTTAAGAATTATTTTTCTATTTAAAGCGTAAAATTTTACTGTGTATTCTTCTGACTTCCACACATAATAGCTTCTGTGTGTTTTCTTTTAATTTAGAGCATTTATCTTCAGATCAGTTCTAGTACTTTTTATACTGGAGCAAATATGTAATCTTATTAGATTTTGAGTTTTTGACAAACTTATTTTCAGTCTGGTTCAGTTAATGGTGAGCTGCAAGGACCATGCCTATAAGGTCTTTTGTTTTCAAGCTCTTTAGTGGAGCACTTCTGCAGTGTTTCTTCCCTGTGGTGATCTTCCACTTGTTGCAGCTTTTAAATTAGTTGCTAATCAGCATTGCCAGCAGTTGTTGTCAACTTGTTCAGCATCTGAGTTTCAGGAGATAGTGTGGAAAATGGAGAGGGATTTAAAAACAAATGGGCCATGCTGTGCTTCCATATATCATGCCACTAAAGACTTGCCATGTCTGCAGAACTGAACTTCATTGCATGTTTTACACCACATCTTTTGATCATTATAATGTACAAGTACATATATGTTTATGCTCTTACAACGGAGCATGGGAATCTGAAATGTCCTAACAGATCCAGCCATTAAAGCTCATCTGAATTGCAGCAATTATGATACTTATTTCTGGGAAGTGATTACTCCCCTTCCCAAACCTTCATCAACATAATTTTGTTCAGTATTTTCAAACTACTTTTCTTTGTTGGATGCTTTAAGGATTCCTGTATGTTGGCTGTACATGACATTTTACCAAAATACTGGTAAATCTGTGCTCAGCATTTCTTGTTTATAACTGCAGAAATGTATTCCAATGTAAAAAAAAAAATACCCTGCCTCCTGACAAAAAGAAACTAAAAAGACCCCCAGATATTGATAACTTGCTAGTAGTGAGTCAGAAAGATGATGCACATTATGCAGCTCAGATAAGGATACTTTTTGGATTTGAAAATAGCAAAGGAAGTAGCATATTTAAGAATTAGGTGTTGTGTACATTTGGAAATCTTGTGAGAAACTAACTGAAATATAAACTCAAACCTTGCTAGGTGCTTTGCTGTTCTTTACAGGATTTTACACTTGGTGTCCATGTATATAAGAAATATTGAATGCTTCATTGCTGGAGGAATAGCCGAACTGTGCTAATATATTTGTTATACACTAAGGTTGTAGTTGATGCTTCCTACAAATCTGGGAAGACATGATCCTTGTAGTGAAGTTTCCATGTGTCTGAGAGATGTAAAGAATACTGGAAATAACATTGATTGAGTTGCAGGAAGACTTAATGATTGAAATATTTGAAAAGTCAGCTGAGTAGCTAAGTACCTTTGAACATCTGATTGAGAAGGATGAAAATGGAGGTGTTGAGCAATACAAGATTGGTTAAAAGTATGAAAAAAGGGAGCGGAGAAAGGAGGCAGGCAGGGCTGCCTGGCAATGAAACTGCCAGCGAGATGCCAGGTAGTGTGTGAACAAACCAATAAGAATTATCTTCTTCCTTCCCCCGAGGTCCTCTAGTTCTGTAAGTAGTTGTCCCAATAGTGTATCATGATGCTGATGAGCTGGAAAATGGGACAGTGGCTAATGTTCCAATGGCTCTGTTCAAACATGTATTTTGTTTATGTTGTGTGGTGGTTTGTTTGTTGTTTTTTTTTTTTTTTTTTTAGCTCAGCTTCCTAAGACAATGAGGCTGATGTAACTGTGCTGTCAGAAGCTCAAACCTCCTACTCATGTGGCCGATATCAGCTAAATTTGAGAGGGGAAGCGGTTGCAGATGTGATGGTATCTCTGGCGTGTTGTTGAAAGGCCAGCTGAGGAAGAGGAGGGTGAGCTGTGGTGCTGCCAGGACCAGGCGGGCTCAGCTCGTACCCGCGGGTTTGCGGCCCCTGGGCAATGGGTGAACGTGCTGGTCAGCCTGGAAGTGCTGGTCCTGACACATGCTCTCTGGTGCCCAGGGGAAGTATTGAGAAGATGAGGAAAATTAGTTTTTATTTGGTTTGGTGGTGGAGTAGATCGGGGAGAGAAAGATCCCTGGGAAACCAGGACAAATACCTTACAGAATTACTTGCAAAAGTTGCCTGTTTCTGGCCTTGTTCAGTGTTTATTTCTTTGCAATTGATTTTCTGTTTCATTATAACAGTGTTCATGTTATTTGGTAGATTCATTTAACTGGCCCATGCTGCTGTGCTTTGCTGAGGGGAAATTGTTTTTTCATGATGTCCTATTTGGCGTGGAATGAAGCAGAAGCCCCAACGCACCCCCTGTGTTGCTCTGAAGACACAGGAAATCTGAGCAGTTTAATAGAGCCCGATTTCAGCGTTGCCACCCCACGTGGTAGCGTTGCCTTTGCCTTCTTTCTGCTTGCTTGTTGCTCGCTCTTTTGTGCGGCTGCTCATGTTTGTACAGCTGAAAGGTCAGAGTGAACAAGTCATGGAACCGATCCAGCTGAAAATTAGCCCAACAATATCTTTCCTTTCCTTTCATGAAAAAAATAACCCCCGAAAGCTTTGTTTGTGATCTTGTGAGTATGTGTGTGTCTTTCTAGTTTTATTTTCTTTTTTTCTGATACCACATGGGCAGGAACTATTTACTTGAAGAATTTCTGGAAAGAATCCTGCTTTGATATTTTCTTCTGGGATTATTTTTTTGCTTGCTCTGAGTATAAATGAATTTTGCTTCTGTATTCAGTCTTTCTTTTGTCCTCTTCAAAGGTTAATGCCACAGAGCTGTCACAGGTGGTTCTTATTTTTCTGGTCATGCTGTTATAGCAATACCGTTTCTTGAACTTGTCTTCCCAGTCCTTTTTTTCCCCTCTGTATAGCTGTTCCAATATCTGTTCTATTCTCCTCCAATTATTACTGTTAACCTCTGCCCTTTTCCTTTTGTAAACTTGTAACTATTTCAACAACAAAGTGATGTTGACATGAAAAGCTAAAACAAATTGTGTGCAATTGTGAAGAATGTGAATTTAAGGTAGCAATCCAAGGGTTCTTTCTCCTGAGAAGTAAATCTCTCAGGTGAACTGTGGGATTGTTTTTTAATTTTTTTTCTTTTTTTTTCTAATTGGAATGTCTTGGGTGCTGGGTAGGATCACACAAGGGAAGGATCACACATTTTAGTAAATGAGCTGCTTCCCGGCTCTGCTTACCTCTTGAATCCAGGAGGAGCTGAGACCCTGTCCGCAAGGAGCTACTTCAGAGGAAAGCGTCAGTGCCTGGTAGCAGGGCTTCGCCTTCTCCCCTACACTCTGTCTCCTCCATCCATGGCACCTTGGAACTGATGAGCTGTTTGGAGGCTTTTAGCAATACTTCATTTACTATCTGCTCATGTCGTGAGTTGTTCTTGAGAATACGTGAAGAACGCTCAGCTCCTTACAGGATTTGGGCTGTAATCAAGGCTGACACTGACTGGCATATTGTCAAATTGTGCATGTATCATTTATTGTTAGATAACACTGGACATCCGTTATTGTCTCTTGACTAATCAAGAGTGTTGCCTCACATATTCTTACAACGAGAAGGCGAAGGATTCTTGTCGTAGCTGCCAGCTTTCATCATCCGAGTGGATTGTGGAAGACGGGACTCTAGGGACAATTGAGAATAGGAAGCTTGAAGATGTGCTATGTTCTCCTGAAGCATTGGAATGACTTCCATAGACTCAGGGCACTGTCTCCAGAAGGTTGCTTTTGTCTCTTTTTCTTTTAGGGGTGGTTATTATTACAGAATAAATGTGTAGTTATTTCTAAAACTGTCAATCCGTGTGTCTGTTCCAGGGCGATTTGATGAAACTGTGATTGAAGAAAGAAGGCAATGTGCTGAAGATCTCTTGCAGTTTTCTGCTAATATCCCTGCTCTCTATAACAGCAAACAGCTTGAAGAGTTTTTTAAGGTTTGTTAGTATTTGCAGAAGTGTTTGCTTCTTACTGATATGAATAAAGTATAGTGCTGATTCTGCTTTACTTTGTAAACTGTGGAGTGACAATGAGCTGATCTGACATGCTTTGTGCAGTGACTGGGAGTTTTCTATTCACTCTAGAAATGTGGCTTTAAAAAAATCCAGTGCTACACCTCTACAAGTTGGAAAGTTTTACAGTAACTTCAAGTGAAGGGATTTGCAATTTTTGTTTATTGAATGATGAGCAAAACCAGTGATGTTATTTCCAGGTGTTCAGTGGAGAAATGATACAAATATTGTCACTGTTTCTGTATTTTGTGTAGGTATTTATGGTTTCAAACCAAAGGAAGGAAGACAGTCTTGACTGTTTTCTTACGGCCTGTTACGGATTCAGGTCCTTGACAACAAATTTGGCATATAACTAATCAAACATGCTGATTGTACAGTGTTGTAAGAACCGCTCTCCAAAGTGCAGTTTATGACAATACGTTGATCCAGACTTCCTCTTTATTACATCTGAAGCAGTTTGTTTTCAATAGTTCCTTCAAACCTTTTTATTTTCAGTAGCTTCATCCAACATTCTGCAAACACATAGGCATAAGGATAGTAACTCCCTGAAATTAAGAAAATGCATATCTGGTTGAGATGGGACTTAAGTGTATTGACAAGTTTATTTAAGTGTTACATATGCAAAAGCAAAATTACAGCAAAGCTTAAAAATCTTTGTTTGTTTTCATGATGCAGTTATTGCAGAGCACTTCAAAATCTTAAAATAATTTTCTTTAAGGTTTGGTGGCAACAACGAATGGGAGACTGAGTTAGAATATTTGACTTTTCAGTTTATTTATATTTGCACTTTTTTAGTTCTTGGAAATACTTCTGTGGTTTTGGGTATTTGTTTAGAGCTCTTTTCCTTTCCTTTGCTTAACAAAAATATTAGTTTTAGGCTTCTAATGGACTTTTTCTGGCTTTGTAAGGCCATGAATAAAACTAGAAGGGGGTTGATTTTTATAGCAGCAAGCACACCTACAAGGGGAGTTATGTGAATGTAATAATTTAGGCTCATTGTTAGCTGATGTTGGGTCATGTTTTCCTGTGAGAAAACGTTACGTTTCGATCAGTCACCAGCTCAGCTCATGGGTGGTTTTGTTACTTTTCAGATTTTTGTGCAAATAGCCATGGAGAGATAGACCTGGACAGTGAAGTCTTAGAAACTATTGAAGAGAGTGCTGTGTGTATCTGTGTACTATAGACTCCAGAGAAATGGGCTGGCTAGTGTGCAAATGCTCTGGGCCAGCTCAAGACAACTGAGCAATGCCCATTTGTAACACTGCCCTGGAAATGGTGCAGTTTCTGTTAAAGTTGCCTGGAAAGTGTGCAACTTTAAACAAACAAACACCTAGGTGCTTTCCAATGCAATCAGTTGTTCCTGTTGTTATTTCATTTACCTTTGATTACTTCCAGGCTTGGGAGGGAATAACGTCCTCCTTATATGCTGAGATGGCCTTATCTTCTGTGTTTGCCCAGTCTCACCTGCAACTGAACCGCATATAGTGGTCATGGGTGGGACATTGGTCTGATGGACAAACACTCCTGCGTGAGGGACCTGCTGAGCTTGGCAACACCACTGAAGGGCACAGACTGTATGTACCACAAGAGAGCAGGAGCATCACTGTTCTTTCCCTCTTAAACCTGGAGGTTTGCAGGCAGATCTGCTGCAGCTAGGATGGTTCAGGACCCTTGTTACTCACCACAGAAGCTGCCACAGGGTAACTGTTTAGATACCTGGACAGCCTGTGGCAACCAAACATGGCCTAACCAAAAGTCCTTGTTTAATATTGCAGGCTTATGTAGTTTAATTAAATGCATTAACCGTAAAGTAATGGAGCATTCACTGGTTAGAAAATTTAATTTTTACTGTCACTGCTGTGTAATGAGACTTTCCATAGAGCACAGCAGCTAACTAATTCCTTTCCCTCTCTTTTTTCAGGGTGGAGAGGTACACGATGGGTCTGAATTGATTGGTCCTGTTGAGCCTTTGTCCGAGACTCTGACTGATAACCTGTCTGACTGCAGCTCTGAAGGTTTGCTTTCCTTTCCCATGTAACCTTGTAGCATGATCTGTTTTAAAGCAGCACATAAATGTCAAGTGCCATATTTGTAGGAGCATTGATATAAAGATGATTAAGGGAGTGGAGCATCTCCCGTATGAGAAAAGGCTGAGGGAGCTGGGGCTCTTTAGCTTGGAGAAGAGGAGACTGAGGGGTGACCTCATTAATGTTTATGAATATGTAAAGGGTGAGTGTCACAAGGATGGACCCAGGCTCTACTTGGTGATAGCCAATGATAAGACAAGGGGCAATGGGTGCAAACTGGAACACAAGAGGTTCCACTTAAATATGAGAAGAAACTTCTTCTCAATAAGGGTGACAGACACTGGAACAGGCTGCCCAGGGGGTTTGTGGAGTCTCCTTCTCTGGAGACATTCAAAACCTGCCTGGGCACCTTTCTGTGTAACCTCATCTGGGTGTTCCTGCTCCAGCAGGGGGATTGGACTAGATGATCTTTCTAGGTCCCTTCCAATCTGTAACATTCTGTGATCCAGTTGCTGTTTGCTTCATGTGACAGAAATGCCAGAACTGGGATTAACAGAAGTTGGGCTCGGCAGAGCTGTCTGCACTGCTGGAAGTTTGCTTCTATAGCATGAAGTTTTCAGGGAGTTTGTCTAGTCCATTCTAGGAATCCTATTGCTCAAAAAGAACTGCTTTGGTACTGAGCTGAACCTCTAATTTAAATGTAGATAATCCTGCCTGCTTCCAAAAAGTTGGGCAAACAGCATGGTAGTGTTCAGTGCTAATCATGATCCAAGTCTCAACCTGTAATAATTTGCAGAGAACTTTAAAACCATTTTGAGGCTGATCAATAAATACTAAGAGGACTGTCTGAATTTGCCTAGAGCATGAAAAATGGGTCTAAGTTTTGAACAGTCCTATTCATTTTGGAGGGTTCTCATTTAGCTGTTCATGCTCCGAGCATCACTAAGCTTTCAGTGCTTAGTAAAATCCAGAAGAGAGTTAGTATCATAATTTAAAAGTTTGTCTTCTGCATTGAACATAAGGGAGTGGTGAATGTTAAAGTCTACTGCAGAGCTCAGGTAGATAAGCAAGTTGTTTAAGTCTCTTAAGTAAAAAATGCTAGTAGTTGTTGTTTCCTGAAAAGAACTCCCTATTCTTGAAAGTCCGAGAGGTTGTGTGTTAGAACCAGTGTGGGCTGTGTTCAATTGAAAACTAGAAATCCCTTCCTTAACTTCCTAACTTAAGTTTTGTGGTTCTGCTATGCCAGTGGAGGGTTTTTTCCTTTTCTTATAATTGCATTTCCTTCACACAGTGTAAAGATGTCTATGCTGACTTGGATACCACATGTAGAACAATTTTAGAGGCACTTCACTTCAGCTAAATAATAGTATAGCTCTAAGGTAGGGTCAGTCAGCCCAAATACTCTGCTAGAGCTTCTTGCTTGCCCCTGGAGGCTGAGTTAACTTAAGCATCTCTGCATAAAATCATCTGTGGAGTTTCATGCAATCTTTTAGATATTTATGTCTTTCTGAGTTCTGTTGGGTCCTTATGACTGCTAAAAATTATCTTCTAACCCTTCAAGTTTTCCTTTGAAACCATTTCACACTCATGTATAAATACCCATTATTATACAAACACTTATTAAGCTTATTTGGGAGGGTTTTTTTTCGTCAACTACTTAACTTTTTTTTTTTTTTATTTCCTGGTATAGAACTTGCTTTGATAAAACTACTTTGTGCTTAGTTGTGTAATACATTCTACACGGGCAGCGAGTTTTGCGTTTTGTTTGGTAGTATCTTCTATGATGTTAATGAACTACTGCCCCCAGAATATTTAATTATTTGAAGGGAAAGGTGTAGAGCTGTTTATCACAACTACCCTCTGTAATTAAATACTGGCAAATAGTTTTGAAGAGGTAGTATTTCAGTGAAAGGTAACATTCCAGATTCTGACAATGCACTCACTTTTTACACTGTGCCCTGTAAAGGAAAAAGTGCCCCTAAAAATCCTTAATGTGAACATTTCTATTCTTTATTCACAAGGGCCTCATTGTTAGAAGAAAACCTTTCCTTTATGTGAAATAAAATAGTGAGAAGAAAAAAATGCTGTAAATTAGAAAAATTCTTTGATGCTCTTCTTCTGAACTGCGTGGAGTATTTTTAGAGGACACTTGCAACCACTATGAGCACAGGATTTCCAGATACCGAATGTAACTTCTGTGGAGTTGTCTTTTCTAAAAACCTGTCTGTTTTCCAGCTCGTACTTTCTTAGGTTTGAAACCGAATTTTGGACGGGGAGGAGACCAGGGAGACAAGGAGACATCTGTCTTTAAGGCCTCTAGATGGCAGTGGAAACACTTGACTCTGAGTCCTCTCCCTGCCTCTCCTCAGGGCATCCTGCCTGCATCTAATTTTTCCCAGTCTGATTATCGTAGTTAACTGTGACTCCTTCACTAGTTAGTTGTTGTGAACGTTCAAGGGCCTCCAGGTGGGTGCTGCTCCTTCAGGCTGTTGTGCTGAGGAGAACCAAACCCATTCCTCGACAGGTGCTGTTGTTTGCTTATAAGGGTGGGTTGTGTTTTCTCGCTTGTATCTGTTCTTTTCAGACAAAGTTCACTCAGCAGAAGGTGTGCCCATTAATGGTAGAAGATACAAACTGATGGTAGTAGAAATGTTTTTGTACCACAATAAGCAATAACTGTCTTGCTTGTAAAAGCAGTTTGGCAGTTCATGTTTTCGGGGAACCCACTTTTCAAGCGGCCGGGTTACTCAGGCTTTCCACTGATTTTTGGAAACTGCATTTGCTCCTCATGTACCTGGTGAATTGCACAAGGCAGAGACAAGTACAGGAATTCACATTCAATTTCAGCAACATTATACTCATCTAATATTCTTGACAAATAGTCACTCTGTCTTCTTCTCTGTGTACGTGGAATAATATTCATACATGCAGCTTCTCTCCACAAGTCTTTCTATACCAATCACCAAATTCTTTAGAGAAATTCACTGGGAAGATAATTTTTTTTTTCCATTCTTTTTTCCCCCCCATCTTTCTGTTTTACCATGTTCACATTATCTTCCCAGAAATAAGCATACGCTTAGAGTGGAGGCTCTGAACCTCCCCTTAAGCAAAGTTTATTAGCTCAAGCTCTCTGCCATGCTTGCTGTGTTCATACAGCTTCCGGTCAAGTTGGCTGCAAGAGAAGCGCAAACGTGATTTTGTTTAGACTGCAAGGAGGGGAGCTTGGGTCTGTCTGAAATCTGCTGTGTGGATGGGCTCTATCTCATCTAGTGTGGGTGGCCAGCACACCCTTCCCACAACCCCCTGGCCTTCCCATTCATTATGTGCACCCTTTGTCCGTCAGTCAGCTCTGCTTGCACCCATACATTCCCTAGCCAGCAATTTCTCTTCACTGAACAAAACAACTTCACTCCTCTGAACGTTGTTTCATAAATTCTCAGTCCTCTGCACCCAAATTTGATATTGCTGCCCCTAAATTGGGCAGATGAACAGCCCATTATTAATACACTGATTAACAATCTTCTGTCTTTCTGCAACTGTTCTGTTGTGAGTTTGCCTTGTTTCTTGCAGGACTTGGGGCTACACAGGCAGTTTTCTTTGTGTGGACACTTAGCTTTATGTCCCTCCCCTGAAAAGATCAGGAGCATTCTCTTCTGTGCACCCTGTACCTTCCTCTCAAGTAGCTTTGTTTCACTAAGCATCACTGTCCCTTGCTTTTCAGACAAAGAGTGTACTCCTTCTGTACTCCTTCCTGTATTTTTCCTCTAAATCACAGTGAAGGAGCTTCTAGCTTTTAGAAAGGCAGTATTTCTACAGTACCTTCTCATTCCTCTTCCATAAATTGTAAGCTTCCTCTGACTCTAGAGTTGCAAAATCCAAAAGAAAGTTTGAGTTAGTTGCCTTTGATTGAGCTCCTTGCTACTTTAGAACACTCAGAACACTTTACCTGATAAACTTTTGACTCTGTTGATAACACAAAAGAAAACAGGTTTTAGCTCAGGATTTACTGTGTGTTCAAACAGTTTAATGTCTTGACCTCATTGCCTATTTTATTGTCTCAGTGGGTACATGTTCCAAGGTGATAAAACAAACTGCTACTTGATATCCAGGTGGCACTGCCAAATTTGTGGCTTGCTCCATATGTCTCATGCAGGGTACTATTCTGGAATGACATTTTTTGAGACTGAAAGCTGCTTTTTTTCTTCTTCTTGGTGTGTAGGTCCCAGCTTTGAAGGCTCTCCTGTTTTAAGTCTCCTTAGCTGTAAATCATGAGAGCAGTGAGAGATAGGGATTAAAGTACTGCTGCTATTGAAATTAGGTGAATTGAAGTGCTCAGGTTTGAATTAGACCCCCCTAAGCAAGCACCTGTGTTTTGTTTTTTAATCTTAGAGGCAATGAGAAATGACAAATCTAACACCACTCTCACAATTTTAATGGTGTATTACCAAATGGATATCTCTGATAGCCAGTCAAAGAGCAGTTTCATGTTATGTATTTGTACCTGTAGCAGGGTCATGCCCTTTCATTTTGATGGCAAGTGAACATATAATCTGTTGTACAAAAGGGTGTCAGAAACATTTTTGTCATTCTTGTCCTTTTCAGTTCGAAAGGATTTAAGCGGGCTTGATGATGTGATGCTTACGAGCCAATCGGAATGTGGAGGTGAGATCTAGAAGTTGTTTCCCCTACATTTGTGGAATTTAAATTATTAGAAAGTCATAATTATGATTGAACGCTTTTCATGGATGATCATCCTTACAGAATGAAATGGTGTACATATAAAATATCTTTCTTGACATTTATTTCCAAATAACCCTGCTAAGTTACTGTGGTTTAGTCACTGAAGGTCAGCTTGCAGTAAGTATATATGCTTTTAGCTTATGGCAAATGTAAAATAAAGTGTGTTAGCTGAAATTTCAGTGAAAAAGATGTAAGCTTGTTCATTTTATCATGTGTTAGCAATGAAAGAAGAGCATACGTGGTAGATGTGAGTGAGAGTTCTGCATGATGCATAAGCTGACAGTAACCCTGTGTTAGTTCAAGCTACTAATTTACTGTTTTGGGGATGCTTTATCTTACTAAACAAGCATGTTGGAATTTCTTGCAACAGTAATCTGGCTCCTGCTGACTGGTATTTTTTTTTTTTTCTAATAGCACTCACCCTGAGTAGCTTTCCTGGAGCCCAACCGTGTGCAGGCTTTGAAAGTTCAAGTTGGGTTTTAGATGCTGGTCTTTTCATTCCCAGTATTAAAATGAAGACTAATTGCTCTGTGGAGTTTGTAGCTAACTTATAAACCATATTTCCATAGGTACTAATTTTCAAGACAGCTTTACATGCAGGGAATTCCTGTGCACAAAGTCTCAGGAAGCTGCATAATTGAGAAGAAAGCTAAAATCTTTGGATGGGATAAAAAAATTTTGGAGGTTCCTAAGGTACGTGAGAAATTTAGAGTAATGGTTGTCTTTCTGACTGCGCTTTTTCAGGCTTCTCCAGTGACAGTGACCTCATCTCTCTGACAGTTGATGTTGACTCTCTTGCCGAGTTAGACGATGGCATGGCATCCAACCAGAGTTCTCCCAGTAGAGCTGTTGGCCTTTGTCTTACTTCTGAGCCCCCAGTACAAAGCACACTGGCACCTGAGCAGGAGTGGAGCAAACCCGAAGGAGAGAGGGAAAGCCATAGTCTGTTTACCGGAAGCTTAAAACCCAAGCCTGGCAAACAAGATTACTTGGAGAAAGCAGGCGAGTTGATAAAACTGGCCCTAAAGAAAGAGGAGGAAGAAGATTATGAAGCTGCCCTCAGCTTTTATAGAAAGGGGGTTGATCTGCTTCTGGAAGGTGTTCAAGGTATGGATCTTTCCACTATGTTTGCCTTACCTTTGGTTATAGGTGTTTGTTTATGGCGTTTCCTTAGTTAATCTCAGCTTGCTGTGTTGCAAAGAGGTGAGATGAAATGCAGAATGATGTGTGCCTGGTTCTCGTGCTTGATGGTTCCTGTGCATATAGGGGCGAGAGAGAGAGAGAGAAAAATCTTTCTAAGACTGGATGATAATTTAGGGTCTCATCTTTCAAGCAGCAAATATCTCCTCTTTTAAAATTGTGGCACAACCTCCGACTTGCAGGTAAGTAGCGAAGTGCTCCAATTTTGCCTCTTTCCTTTTTATTACCTAGGTATTAATTAATATGTGGCACTTGCAGCACTGTTGCAACATTATTTAATTTACATGGTTAAGTGAGAATTAATTATCCCCATTTTACGCATGGGGAGAGGCAGACTCAGGTTAACTTCCCAGTCACAACAGGATTAGAACTATTCTTGGCTCACAGCCTCTTGCTTTGTCCACTGAACTGTTCTCCTTGGCTAGCTAAAGGAAGCACATAAACTTACATGCCTGCACTGCTGAAGGAGAATAGGATTGGTTTTTTTTTCCAGAAGACTTAAGTGTGTAAATATATGTCTGCAAAAACTGTTGTTAACTGACCAGATGCAACTATATGCAAATTTCTGTGGAGTCTCCTTGCACCTTGTCTGTCAGGGAACAATTTTTTCCCCTCCATCTCTAGTTCTTGAGAATCTAGAGCCATGACCTCATATATTTGCATTTTGTCCAACAATGGCTTAAAACTGTAAAGCACAGGAAAAGGGTTGTTCTTTCCTCGAGTGAATTCAGGGTCTGTGTATTGTGCTTCTGTCCCACACAGATCAAGCGAGGAAGATTAGAATTGTGGCTTTGTTTGATACTGTCCAGCACAGATGCATTATGCTGCTCCAGAGCGGAACTTAAATGCTAATATACCAAAGCACGCACAAGCAGAAGCCTTTGCTGCATCTCAGTAGGATGCACAGCAGTGGTCCAGACCCTCTGAACAGTTCTAGGAATGAAAGTTACCTGCTGCTCTGCTTTATCGGGGCCTGGCAAAAAAAAAAATAGATAGGTTACTGATGAAAACTAGAGGTGTGGGCCAAGGTATGTGCAAAGCCTTTGCTTAAAGTGTCTTTTTTACTTGGCAAAAGTAAATCTACTTCTTTCTTTTCAAGTCCCAGTGATGTCAGTAGGGTTACTGCTTTGCTGCCTGTTGTGGCTTTGCAATAGCATCCTATCTTTCCAATGTTACAAAATGGTTTTCACTCTTGATATTGAATGTGCTGGCAATCCTTCTGTTGGAGAACCAAGCTGTTTGTCCACTTCTTCATAGAGCTATGTGCCCTTCGGTTATGGTTTTCTGAAGAACGTCCTGTTTTGTCATAACCACTTCTGTCTTCTCACTGTGATGCAAGGCTGCCATGATGCGGTTTCAAACTGACAGTTTGAGCTTCAATAATCTTTCTTTATTAAACAGTCACAGACTGTTAGGGCATGAACATAGCTCAGGCTATCGCACATCAGTTGAGCTGTGGTAACTATGTGTGTATACTTGACTTGTGGCAGTGATTAAACATGTTGGCTTTGAATCCATGGTAATCCTTGCGCTAATATGTTTACCTTGAAGTTGTGAAAGGCTATTTTTGCATGTGTTGTAGGTGACTTGCTCAACTGAGGCATAATAGCTGGTTAAACTAGAGTGGGTTAAACGTTTTATTTACAGTTGCTAACATTGCCTCTAAGGACTTTTGCTTCTTTGCTGTTGAGTAGCTACTCATCCAGCTACCTCAGATGACTGCTAATCCTTTACTGTCACCCACTGGTATCCATGCTTTTCAGGCTAGGAAAAAGCTCAGAGTGTCTTAGAAAAGTGTGATATTCCTCTTTTCCTGATGCCTGTCAGATCGCACAGCAAGGCTTATTAATGAATTCATAGTGGTAGTACCTCTGTGTGTGTGGGTAGAGGTGTTCCTGATGGATGACAAGATGTGTAGCCAGCACCTGCAACTTTTTCTGTACAGTCCCTGACATTGCATCTGTATAGCACAGGGAAGGGAGTAACAGGATTGAGCGGCTTTTTTATGTGGCTTCTTGTCCCTTGGGAACATAAATGTGTACAATCTAGTTCCTAGCAGTCAGCTCTTCTGTCTCCTTTGTCTGTGTTACCCTGCATAGCTGTGGGAGGTGGAAATGAAATGAATGTTTGTCCTCTGCTGGGCTCCTACACTAGATTTGGCTAGATCCAGCTCATCTGGTGTCCTTTCTCTTTGGAGCTTCTGTAAGCTGGCAAGGAGACATTGATGTACTTCTTCATAACGATAGACCTGATTCAAGCGCATTCTTAAAAATATGTGCCTTCTCAGGATCTACAAGGACAGCTTAAAGCCAAAACCAAATAACCAAACAAAAAACAAAACCACAACTACAACCAACAAAACAATCCCAACAAAACCAAACCAACCAAAACTCAAAACCAAACCAAAACAACCAAAATAACCCAAACAAAACCCAAACAAACAAACCCAAACCCAAGAAAAGCCACAAGTAACTATCTGTGTCATGGTTTTAAATCTAGCTACTTCAAGGGTAATATGTTTAGTGTTGATATGTGAATATTCACTGTATGTTGCAGTGAAAAGAAAAACAACAACAACTTAATCACTTCAGCTTTTTAAACACCCCTAGTTCTGTGTTTCACATGGATAATAAGATGCTCCTTTCAAACGTGAGGATGGTGCAGCAGTTACAAAATGCCTATGATCTTCGGCTATTGATTATTTTTAGACTATTTTGTGTAAATTAGCCTTTGTAATATCTGAAAGTGAAACACAGCGTTCATATTTGCTTACACACACATATAAAATGCCATTGCCTTTCAGTGTTCAGCCATTGCAGGATGTGTGGCCTTTCTTGAGAATGGACTGGAAGTGGCTTTTGCATGGTCAGTGGTAATACATGTTTTTGCCACGTGGTGGCACCAAGGAAATAGGAATTGACACTTAAGAATTGCAATCAGGAAATATAAGCAGTGTACCGGGAAGAAAGAAACATGATCCATCCTCTGGGCTTGAAACTTCTGTCAGAATCACGTGTGAAATGTAGTGCCTCTGTAAGTTGATTAGATGGCTCAGAAAGATAAGGGTGGGTCTGTTGCCAGCCGCTCCTTTAGCCTTGGTACAAGAAGATCTACTTACTTCAAGGCCGCCTTATCAAAGTTGTGTACGAGTAAGTTTGTTACTGCAAGTTTAAAAGACTCATGTTGTTTAGTTTGAAATAGCTGGCTTCTGTCAAGGCAGTCGGAGCGCACTTGAGTCTGTTACTTTCCTGATGACTTCCCAGCTCTCTGAGCTGGTGGCACTAATGCTGTTATAGATGGAGCACGTTACATGCGCTTACACCAAAGAAATGTACATCTTGACTTCATTTTCATCTGTGTGTGCATGCTCCCACAACTACAGTGGTGTTAGTTATATTGTAGAAGGTGCATATGTATTTTCCTCTGCTAGTCTCTTGCAGAGTTTTAGTTCTAAATCTTTTAATGTCCTATTCACAGTCCTGCCAAAGAGCCTGATCTGCATGTCACCTGGGGAATGAACGCCGTCTGTGCTCTGAGGCTCGCGTATACCTTGGACTCTGGGCATCTGCTCTTTATGTATCTTGGGCCTTTTAATATTTAATATTAAACATGTTTGTCAGAGGGAAGGAGGAGAATGCCACCTTGGATTGGCAGCAGAGTCCTTGGACTATCCATTGAACTACCTGTACCTCTTGTAGCTCCCGGCTTTGTTTGTACCAGAGCTCCCTCGTGTGCGGTAAGCGGGAGTGGCTGCCATAATTTCATTTTTCCTCTGAATATGTACTGATTCTGCTGCCCCTCTTGTGTTTTCTGGGTATTGTTGTGTATAGGATTTGGTGCTTTTGGAAAGCAGGTTTGTAAGGGTTGTATAGGATAGTTAAACAATTATCCAGAAGCCAAAACCTTTTGGGATTCCAATCTTCTGCCTTTTTAAGCATACAAGAAGTATATTAATTGATAGAAACTCTGGCTCACAATTATAGCTGTTCCTTTGCTTTGTTAGCTTGTCAGAGCTCTTTGAGGTCAATGCATTGCTTCAGGCCTAGTGATGGAAAAAATGCACTGATCGATAGCAAGCCACCAACTTCTAGGCTGGAAGTTAACTGTGTTTTATACTTAGTAGTGCTTTCCCTGTCTTTGGCGTAGGATGTAGTTTATGTTGGGGGAAAATACATCAGGAGGCTAAAATTATGGAAAGAGTTTGTGTTGTGGTAAAAGAGGGAGTACTGTCTGTATAAACTGCTCCTCTTTTTCCTAACTCCACTGTTCTCATGTTATATCCATTATGGATCTGGGCAGTCTGAGCTGCGTGATAAACACAGAGTTAACAATATTGCTTATTGCTGGGTTACAGTAACTTCAGGCACATGATGAAACAAGAACTATTCACGATATGGTCAGTCTAAAGTGTGTAGAAAAGTACATGATCTGTTCTGTGTGGTTTAGAAAGCAAATGTATTCATTGCTGGTCTCTCACATACAAGGCTCCATGTTACACATTAACATCTGAAGGGAGATGATCCATTTACTCTGTCAGAGATTTGGGGTGTTTGTTTTCACATGTGTAGCAGCTGTGTCTGAGCACAAGGAACATTTGTTTTAGGAGGGGCTGGTTCAGCTGGGCAGCATGGGCCTTGCTGCATGAAGTGTGTGGTGCCTCTGGAGTCACAGCAGCCACAAGCTGTTTTCCAGGTATCTGTGTTTTGTGTTTGGTATCTCCAGCTTCTAGATAAGCTGCTGGTGTCTTTGAAAGCAGGCTGTGAATGTCAGTTTTGCACTGCTCTGTGCTATTTTAATGTTTATCCAGTAAACAGAGCTGGAACAAAAATTACACAAATTACTGGAACCTTGCTAAAATGACTTTGACTTTTAACCCAGAAATGCATATACAATGAAATGCTGGGAATACTTTGGACAGCTAGATGATATTTTTGGATATACTGAAAACAAACTAACTTGTGTCTAATTACTGGGATTATGATGGACTATGATTTGAACTTGTGACGGAGCCAGGGATGCAAACAGGAGCATACTTGACAGAATGCCAAGAAGACAGTGCTTTATGAAAAGGGGAACGGCCATGGCTGTTCCACAAGCATGTTTCTGTCTTCCAGGGTAGAAAGCACCTTTGCTTGTTTTTTGAATGGCACTTATGAAGACAACTTCTGTTACAACACAATAGCTATTTTAAATTCCTTTTGTGTTCAGTCCTCTGAGAAGTGTTTCTCATTGAGAGTAACAATCTCTTAGGCAGTTCCTGAGCTGCCCAGCAGCTGTGCCTGACTGGAGCAGTGTCTTTGAGGAAACAACAGACCTGTTTTCTGAGAAGGTGCATTGGGCTGGGAGCTGACGTCTGCAGGGAAACTCTCGGAGTTGTGCTGGGCCTTGCAGGGAAAGGTTAATGAAAGGGTGACCAAGAGAACCGTAGTTCTCCCCCATCTGATCTCAGACCTCTGTGCTCCTGTGGTGTATCGTGACTCACCTTATTTGCTCTCGTAGCTTTACACTTCCACTGAGGCTGGAACCAGTCAGGACAAAAACTTCCTGCCCTGGTTCCTTCCAAAGGAGCTGAAAGCTGTCTCTGTTTCCTGCTGTTGGACCGTGAGGATGCTGTGGGACCATTTGGGTTGGGTTTTCTAAGCAACCCTTTCCTGCTGCTTCATGCAACCTTGACATCGTGGCTGCTGTTTCAAAAGGTTAGGTGTGTGTAGAAGGACTTACTTATTGACAAGCAGCTAGGTTAAGAAGGGACATTAAAAATATTGTGGTTAAAAAAGAGAAGTCCTCTAATCCCTCTGTGCTACCAGTGGTGCTGAAACCCAAGCTAATATGGGTTATGAGCTGTTTGTAACTGCAGTGTGATGCCTTCCAATCCCATCGCAGGCCATACAGAGCTTCAGAGCAGATTAGTGATATAGACTCCATCACTGTGCGGTAGATGCTGGATGGATCACCCCAAGTGATGTCATTCCATATGCAAAAATACTAGGTTTGGACACCTCATTGCAGCAAAGCAGTAAAATACAGCATCTGCCAATAAAGTATGGTGAAGTCTGTTAATATATAAATAGAGCCAGATTCAACTATGTCAAAGAGTAAAATTCCACCTAAGTTGCAAGACTTCTCTGCACCAAGAGGCTGATGAAGGTCTGGGGTTTAGCACCTGCTGCACAGCACAGAGCCTTGCTATACAGGTAAAGGTGAATTGTAGCAATACCTGTAGGCCAACATGTAGGGCATGATGCAGAGATGACTCTGAATATGGTCATTTAGCATGTGGCTGTTAAAGAATGAATGAATATGTGACAAGGTGTGCCTTAAAAATCTGTTCTTTCTCCCTTCTTTGGGGGGACACAGCTAGCTACGTTGGCTTGGGGTTGATCTGATCCTTCCAAGATTTCTATGTCTCTCCTTATAGCAGCTTCTTGCCAGGTTGCTGCTTGTGCCCAGCCTCTTTGATAGACATCTCTTCCTGCCTGCACAGCCTTTTATCTCAGCTGTTGTTAGCCAGGACTTAGCTGTAGCTAAGTGCATTAATAGTTTTTTTTTGGCTGTTGCTATGTGGGTTTTCTGCCTCCCATCAAAAGACCTAGTAGGGTTGCCACACTCCTTCCAGTGTACGCTGTAGACAGAGTAGACTGATCTAGGTTACAGTGCTGCTTCTGTCCTTAGGTGAGAAAATTGAAGTCTCTGGCTGCAGAATTAAATGCCATGGGCAGTGTAGGTGAATTAACGCAAATTACTAACTGGAATAGAAAAAATTGCACAGGTATGTTTAAGGCATGATGCTGCAATGATAATCAGTGCTTCAGTTCTTCACCACCTCCTCCAGTTCTTGCATATATAGCTTCTCTCTTTTCACATTCTCACTTTCTCTTTTCCTGTGCTCTTCTTTTCCCTTCCAGTATCTTAAAATAGACCGTCTAGCTTCAGAGCTGCACAGAAGGACGAGTATAGGTTTGATCTCGACAGGGCCTGCTGATGGCTCTTATGTTTTAGAGATTTTAGTGACTGCTCATGGAAGGATACCATTTCCCATAGTACTATTTAGAAGTACATGAGAGCTATATTTAATACCTAGATATGAGTACTATTAGACTGTCACAATTGATGAATCTCATAGTTGTTTCTTAATCTTTTTTTTTTTTTCCCCCTTTCTTTCTGCAATACTTTATGCTCCAAACTGCATTAACTTGTTCTTACTTGAAGGGATAGGTGTCTGTGCGCCTGGGACTCCTCTGCTCTGAAACAAGGAGTGTTTGTGGTTGCTAATTCTAATTTGGACTCATCCTTTTAGCTAAGATGGAAGAGTGCAGAGACCTTGGAAAATCTTTTCCTCTCTTCTGTGATGGTGGCGTGTGTAACTTCTTTCCTTGCTCTGACTGGCAGTGTTTTATCCTCATGTTCCTGTGGTGCTTGTGTTGGAGGACCTGCTGCTGCTGTCAGCACTTTGTTTCTTCATCTGTGCTGGGGTGTCACTGTTTGTCCCTTGTCCTTCTGTCTTTCACCAGTCACGGTGTGGGGGGTGTGTGTGGTTTTGTTTTTGTTCTGTTTTGTTTTTTTTCTTCTCCCCTCATTTTTATGGAGTTTTACAAGAAAGTGTTCAAGGACATTTTTCACCTTGTGAAGTCTTATTTTGGTGAAATACCTTGCAGTTGAAGACTACACGTTTTAGTAGATGGATGGGAAGTTCAAGTTTTCCTCCCTGTGTGCTGTGTGACCATTCATTTTAGTTTTTTTCCAGATTGTCACACATGCACTTGAAAAGCTACCACCATCTTGTGGATTTAACATGAGAGTTCCTCTATAAACAGATGTTTTTTGATTAGTGTTTCTGTAAAGTTACATTTCTTATTATCTTGAGTGTTACTGACTCTTGCGTTACTAGTCACTCAAACACATTTAAGCCACGCCATTCTTCTATGTAGTCTTATCTTTGGCAAATATGCCAACATTTATTTTTTCCTAAACATTTACACCACTGTGGAACCTTAGGTTTGTTATGAGCCACAGAACTGGTAAATTCACAGCAAGTGAAGATCTGTAAGTGTCTTGAACAACAGGCAATGAAGATGATGTATAAAATACAGACATAATAGTTATAAGCACATTGGAAAGCTGGAAGAAGAATTTGTAGGTGTTCACTCACTATCACACATTTGTGCTTCAGCATGTGAGGTTTCACTTTTAAGTGGCTTTTCTTCTTGGTTGCTGGAGCACAGTACTGTCCTGAATCTTCAAAAGCAAGAAAGAATCATTCTGATAAATGTGATGCAAATTAATAATTATTGACTATTCCAAAATGTTAACAAAAAAAAAGAGGGAAAAAGATCACTTCAAACTGCTTTACCATAATGGGCTCAACCTTGGTCTTACTTTTTAATACTTATAGTC
Organism: Columba livia; assembly: GCF_036013475.1. Taxonomy (NCBI): domain Eukaryota; kingdom Metazoa; phylum Chordata; class Aves; order Columbiformes; family Columbidae; genus Columba; species Columba livia. Next base: position 97,361,689 of record NC_088604.1, read on the forward strand.
TTTTTCCAGTATCAGAATTTGGTCACCACCCCAAGTAACTCAGCACTAATATAATATATATAACATACTAGAAATGATGAGCTAGTGGGCTTATTTCACAATTCCAAACTGCCACCTGCTGCTAAAATCTGTAGCATCTCTCCTTGATGCTGAAGTGTCCGTCTACCCCAGCACCTGCCACATTTCACTGAAGTAATTATTTGAAAATTAAAGGTTACCTACTCTCCTGTGAAAGTTGGTGGAGCCTCATTCCAAAATCAGCAGCTCTTTCCCTTCCTGAAATAAATTTTAGGGTTATAAAACTGTGTCCAAAGCGGTCACAAACCTGTGCTGGATTATAAGTCGCATTGTCACTTACGGTGTGCCTGAGCTTTTGTTTGGCTAATATGGACAAAGGAGTCTGCTTCACATGATGTAAGAAGTGTTTGCCCTAAGAAGAACAGAGGTCCTCTTGAACCAATTAGGCAAAAATAACAGCTGGGCTACCCACTAATAAGGAAGGTGCTGCTAAACCTCTTTTCATTGTGAGAAGAAATAAATCTTTTAAGGCTTACTCCCTTGCATTTTTATAGAGAGCGATTCTTTGAAAAATTCAGCAATCCAGCTGGGTGATATGTGCAGGAAGACTATGAAGAAGATAAAGAAACTTTTAAAAATAAAAAATGGTATTATAGCTGTTAGATTTGGCAATTATAAATGTTTCATTGAAGATTTCAGTATTTAGAGAAAGTTTTACTGTTTGAATTGTTAAGAACATGGAGTTTGGGGTTAGCACAACAGGCAGTCTCCTGCAAGTTCCTTGTAGCCTGTGCTGCAAGAGGACATTCCTTCCTGCAGCAAATCTCTTCTGATATCTTCTTAAATAAAGGCAGCCCACATGTATTTTTAGTAAGTCTGAGAAAAAAGCAGGAAGATTTGGCATATGGAGGTTACAGAGGATTGCGGCAGGTAATATTAACTTTTTAGCCTTTTCTGTGGAAATATCCAGCTAGTCAGGCAGGGTCTGATGTCCTGGCAGGTTGGTTCTTCCTGAGGAAAATCTGTAATTCCTGGTGGGGGGTGATTTGGAGGTGGTCAAACACAAAGGAAGGAAGGCACGTCTAGACTTCCTGGGTGGGTGCCACATACTGTGAATTACTGAAGGTGGGATATTTTATATGTTAGTGGCACGTGGCGACTAGAGTTTTGTTAGTAACCATCCAGTAAGATGCACATGTTCCATGCGACTTCATGCTGCATCTGTGGAGAACAGTTAACGACCGGCATAAGTTTGAGGGCACTTCTGTGCATCTGAGAGGTGTTCTGTTAGTACCCCAGTTTATTTTGAGAAAAGAGACAGATTTTTCCCATGGTCTATACTGCCCAGATTTCTTTTTGTTCGTTCGAGTTGATTTGGTGTGGCCCCCTTTCGATAGCTCTTTGCTGTTAATACCTGAACGTAAGTCATTTTCTTATACAATAGAATCACAGAAAACTTGATGCCTCAATAAATAGTTAACTGAGCTGAACACTTAATACTTCAACATTGCAATAGTGAATCTTTCAAATGTATGTATTCTTCTGAGGGTCTATGAGATGTGAGCAGAAGACAAAAATATTGCTATTTTCCCAGATGCTGCTTCCGTGCACCTATTCTGTGAAAATGCTGCTTCTCTGTATTTTTCTTTCAAATCAATGGACTATGAGAAAACAAGCAGGCAAGTCACAGATTAACTTAGTGGCATAATTATTCTAATATTTGTGGTTTTCCTTTGTCAAACCTTCAAGATAATTTTTATTAGGAACGTCTGTTTTAGTAAATATATTGTAGCTGAGCCATCCTTAGAAATAAAAATTAAAGAATAAATTTTGAGTCATTGGCTGCTATCCTAATGTCCTGGCTACTGTTACTTTGGTCAGCGGGTGGCCTGGTCGGCCTTTCCAAAGCCAATTTTCATTTTAAGATATTTTTATTTCTTTGAAATAGGCAAAGCCTTTGAAAAATGAGGGAGCAGCCTGCTTGTGCTTGTGTAGATGAAGGCTTATATGTGCAACAAAGTAGCTGTAGAGTTTTTATATTCTGTTTGCAGTAATAGTAAACAGAGCATCTAAAATAACCACTTGCACATTGCAACAAACACATCATCATTTGCTTAAAAAGAGTTATAATTACAGTTGACGAAGCATGGACACCATAAAAAATGCATTAGTTTGGCTTGACACATTAATTACCTGTTTTTGCAGATGTTTTTATATATTGTTGTGTGAACAGTTTACAAAATAATTACAGGAAAGTCATATGGAAAATAAACTAAGTGGGTGGTTTCTCGCCTTAATATTTTCATTCATGTGAATGTGTGTGAGGCACAGCTGCTCTGTAGCAAATGCAGAGGGAGAGAGACAGGGAATCTTGAGGGGTTTTTATTCTAAGGTCTCTATGATCAGCTTTGCCTCACTTTTATATCTTGCTTTAGCAGTAGTTTTTAAACATGTAAAATGACATTGCCGATTTAATCCCAGTGATCAGGAGGGGGGAGAAGCTTTGATCCTGATCAGATGAAACGTAAATCTTCTCGTATCTAGGAAAATAAATGAAAAATCAATATTATTTTAAGCAGGATGATCTTTTATGAGCAGTTGTAAAGATTCATCAAAGGCTTTGACACAGTTTAAACATTTCCTGTTTGCTGCCATTTAAAGAAAAATGCCTTTCAAGTTTAAATTGCAATTAAAAAGAGATACCTCTTTAGATTATTGTGGGCTAACCGCAGAATGGAAGTAGAAGCTCAATATGCTCGCACAGTGTTTAAATCAAAAGGTCTCGACTAGGCATAAATGAGCCAATTCTTTTGAGAGTACACATTTTGTGTAACTAAAACCACTGTCCCATAACAAAATGTAATATTGCATTTAAAAAAATACATAGCCTGCATCACAGCTTTAACATCTGTCAAATATAAGGATTTTCTCTCGTACTGTGTTTTAGTGACTTATTTGGTTTTAAGTGGAGAGTTCTATGACCTGAAATTTGGCATAAATGCTAAAGATTATTTTTAGTTTAATGGGGTCTTTATTATTACTCATCACCCTGTGTTGAAGGCTTTTTAAGTAATTCTTTAAAAAAATCATATCCAGTATTTCTTTATAGATTTTTGTGAGTTATTGGCTGTTTAAATGGGAATTTGCACTGAAATGTAGCTTTTTACTTTTTCTCGGTTAAACTAATATAAAGAATAGAAAGTCAAAATCCTATAAATCCGATTCTCAAACATCTACTTTGTTACAGTATTGAGAGACTGAACTATTAATGATCTTATTCACAAATAAGATGCAAGAACTTGTTGAGTAAACATTGTTTTGTGAATCCACACCCTCTTTTATGGCTGAAGATTTTAATGAGCGAACAGTTTGCAAATGTTATTTAACAAATTACTCAGGAAGGAAAAGTAGAAGGAAAACTGAAATTAATGTCTTGTGAAAGTAGGGAGAACAATGACAGCTTTAAGGAGACATGGTAGCTTGTTTGCGTTAATTACTGTAAAATTACTGAAGCATTGAAAAAGGCAATAAACATCCAAACTAAATACACATAGCTCACAATTAAGCAGTAAGCTTGACTTTTATGATAGCCTTAGACACTAACCTAGCAGTTTTCTACCAGTCTGCTTGAAGAAAACACTGGCTGAAGAGTTTATTGTTGCTATGCAGATGACTTTTTTTTTTTCCCCCTAAGTGATTGCCACTTCTTGTGTCTAAGAGAGTGTGGGCGATCACCAGTGCATCGCACAAAAAAAGTTTTATGGTGCCATAAGATTAAATGTCAAGATGAAAGCAAGAGCGGTTTAGTCACGTTTTAAGAAATTGCAACACACATTTATAAAATACTGTGGGTCTATTCTTTTCTGATAAAGCCAAATCCAAGTTCAAACAATTGAGCGTTGTTGAGGGTTTTTTAATCCCAGAGGTGAATAAGACCAGCAGTCTTATCTAGGGGAATTTCACCAGGAGAGTCCTACCAAGTGAAGGTGTTAGAGGTGATGGACCTGGGACAAAGTTCCATCTGTCTTTAGAATGAGAGAAGTTACTGAGAAGTTGGTAAATATCCATAGTATTGTATGCTGAAAGTGCACGGAATTTCTGACTGTCCATCTTTTTCCCAAACGAAATGTGGCCCAAGGTGTTTGCAGAGTAGGGCTGTGTGAGTCTGTCCAAGGAGGTGACAATCACTTTTCTCTCCTGCTGTGAGGTGGACAATAAGATATACAACAGATCATTTACAGCAGAGCTTGGAGTAGGTTGTAAGTCTTTGGCACTAATTCTTGTGACTGTTCTGTGTGTTCAGGTAGTTTGTAGTCATGATATGATAGGGAAAGGGACTATTTTAACAGTGTCAAAATGACCAGTAGTATAGCACGGCAACATAAAGTGGAAAAGAGCTTCTGCCTTCTTTTCTTTCTGAGTCTACAGATTGTTAAAAGCAATAGCAAAGATTCATTCCCTCTTCCATGGGGTGGGGGAAACAGCAGCTCTGAGAGCCCACAGCAGAGGAACTCTCCGTGAACCTTCTAGAGAGACCTTGTACTTAGTTTTTCATTATTCTCTGCCATCTTGAAAGCATTTGGGGAAAACTAAGCAGTCAAACAACCTGCTCCTTCTCCTTTCAGAAGGAGCTGGTGTCAAGGCTAGCCAGGTCGGGCTGACCGAAGGATCAGAGCGATTCTTCCTTCTCTGAGCTGCTGGAGAGATGTGGCTGCAGCTTAACCGCTTCTTTGGGTCCTACCAGAAGTGATGCTGAGGGCAGGTTTCTGAGGGCGGCTTGCATGTGTCCACACGTAGTCTGTATGGACGTAGTTGACCATAATCAGATGGACACAGGCAGAAGGATATTGCCTTTCCGGACACCTGCATAACCATGGGCAGTGTGAACAGCCCAACCTCTTCTGAACTACTGCTGGTCAGGTCTCTCTGGTGTCTTGCCCCCAGCTCCATGATCCAGTTCTCAGACACTTTGTGTGACTTGCCTGCTTATCTGCCTTGAATTTTGTTGGCCTATCTGACGCACAGAGAATGCTGAGCACACTAATGCAGAAAATAACGAGGAACAGAGTTTAAGAAGAAAAGGCAGATAGTGGTGGCCGGGTACAGGGCTCAGTCAGACAGGTGCAGCCTGCTTACACACAGCCGGCCCATGTAATTTCTACCTCTGTTTTCTCATGATTGTGCCACCCTTCAACCTTGACCCTTCCTTTTCCTTACCTTTAGACCTGGCCCTAAATGTCTTACAGTGTCTTGTGCATTTCTACAATCCCCCTGAAAACATCCCACAATGTTTTGCATACAAGTGCTTACGCAGTAAATTCTCCCAAAGACATTCCGTAATCAGTTTGCTTTTTATGAGACTCATTCTTGATAACCCACAGTAATCCTGAGGTTTGGTTTTTTTTTTTTTCCTTCTTCTTATCAGTTACCAAGCTTCTGGCTGAACTTCTTCAAGGTTACACTCAGAGGTTCCTTTCATCAGTGTCTTAGGAGTCCTAGTCTTCGTTATTGTCTGTGTTATCTGCAGTTTGTTAGGGTTTGTGTATTTGTGTGTTTAATTTATTACCTCTCGTGTTCCTTGCCTTATCTTTCATGTTGAGCAGCTGTTAGTCTGATATCCTTGCAGTTCCTTGCCCTGTTTGAGCATTGGTTTGTGAGGGGTGCTGGCTTGCACCTGTCGGTGCAGAAGCCTGTCCTGGCCAAGGCTGTGCTTCTTCGAGTCCCAGATGGCCTCGTTTATGGCTTGGAAGGGACTGTCAGGGCCACACGAAGTCTCTGCTATTGTTCTGACTTCTTCTGGGAATGCTGTCTGTCACTATTTTTCAACATAGTAAGCTCAGTTTTCTTTTATAACAATTGTGGCTCACAGTGTCTTTATCTTTGCTTGCCGGTTGACTGGTTGGGTGTTGTCATCACAAACTGAGTCTATTGTAACAATATACTGCATGTGATGTGAATGTCTGAACAGAAACGGTAAGTTTTAGAGTGAAGACAGAAACTTATGCGCTATCACGGCATTCTCAGCTCTTACAAGAGTTTGGGTACATCAGACATAACACAGTGGTGATGCAGCCACCTGGGAAGTGAAGTAGTCTGTGCACACAATTCTTCCTTTTCTCTTGTGTCACCCCAAGCCAACGGGCAGGGAGCAGCTCGCATCGGAAAGCTGTAAGCAGGAGTTCTTTGTGTCTCTCACGTTGCCTTCTGGCTATTAGTAGTGTTTCTGGGTCTCCTTTGTATTTAGGAAAACCCATGTTAGAAAAATGAAGGAAAAAAAAAAAAAGCACAACATTTAAAAAAATTGTTTTGTTGTAAACATCTTAGCATGTCTTCCCTAATTGAGGGGTTTTTTTTTGGGTGCAACATTTGGATCAGCGGTTTGTTTCAGTTCTTACTTATGTTACCATAGGAACATATACCAGATCACAGAAAAATGAGGTAACAGTTTTTGTTTACCTTAGTCTATAACAAGGCTTAAATTGTTATTTTTGTAGAACTCTGAGATCATAGTATTTGTTTTTTATTGATGCATATCTGTAGGTTTGATTATGAATAACCCAAAGGAAATAAAAAAAAAGTAGAATCAAAAGCAGTCATGTGCTTTGATTACTTAGTACCCATCTCTCCATAGAAAGAATGACTTTGTTTTTCTCCATTGAGGTGAATCAAGTCCCAGTCGTCGAGAAGCAGTGAAAAAGAAAACTGCAGAATACCTTATGCGTGCTGAAAAAATTTCCAGTCTCTACCATAAATCCTCTGAAGATGCATCTGTTCCTATGGTAGGTTTTAATTTCTTTTTTTCTGAACCTGACTTTAGTATAATTAAATTTTCCTGTCTTTTAGCAAAGCATATTCAAGCTTGACATTCAAAAACTGTCTAGAATTTCCCTTTCAGGAGACCCGAGGAGTATTTGTTTGATATGTTTCTGTTAAGTTGTTGCTCTTTTCTGATTCTTGGTTGGTTGCATTCCATAGCATTATGAAGAAAGGTTGATTTAATCCAGGCCTCGATTTTTTGCATGCTTTCCTTCTATTCACGTTTTTAATAATGCTAAAAAATTTAAAGGTAAAGCCAAAAACCACACTAGAATGTAACGTTTCTTTTGCCTTTCCCATGGGGGTATTGGTCGGTCCTGTATGGAGTGAGAAGACTGTTGGTTTCTTTGGTGTGTAGAACATAATGGTGTGTCAGAAGTGAATCAAGCACGTGCCAAGGGGACGAGATGAATTTCTCACAAAATAAGTACTTAATTGAGCCAAGGTTCTTCTTGATCCCTTCAAATGTCTCTCTTGGATATGCTTGAGTGATCAGCTGCTTCTTGACTTCTTAAGCAGAAACACCCTTATCTGTACGTGTACGAAAGACAAACAAAGCTTATTCCAAGATACTCTCAATAAATTTCTACTTTGCCCTTCCCCAAACAGTTCCTTTGGGACTTATCTGTTCCTACTTTCGACTTTTACTGCAGTCATGCTAAACTGTGTGTGATTCTCAATGACTGCCCTATTGTAGTAAATATAAAAGTTACCAACTTCCTGTCTCCCTGCATTTATATCAGCGAGGACAAAAGGGACAGAAGATTATTGCTTCTTATTTTGCACAGATCTAAAAAAATGCTTTAAGGAGCACATACTGCAACAATGTGAAGCCTTATAAAGTCCAACTGCCTAATAAGTTCGTTAAAAAAGCAAAAACATTGATTTTGAAGGGTAACTTTATGTTGAGAGCCCACAAGTACAATTTTGAAGATGTTCCAAATGGGATATATTTTGTGACATTTGAAGTCTTGCTGCTGCTATGAATTGTACTTTGAACAATTTAGTATTTTGGACTGATATGAACTCCTACTAGGTAGTCTTTCTTTAGGTCAAGCACCCCTGAAAATGACGAAGAAGCTATATTGAATGAAAACCTCAGTGTGTTTGGAAACGGCAGAACAAGAAAAAAAAATGAGCAACCTATTTTTTCCTTTTTATAAGTTTAAAAACTAATTGTGGTTTGGAAGGAAGAAGAAATAGGTTGCATTTTTTGTGTGTGAACTTGAGAGGTACAGTATTTTCTCTTTTATGCTGTACTGAATAAAGCACATGCCTTCTTTGCAGATCCAAAGGAAAGCAGGATTTATTGGGATAAGACAAGAAAAAAAAAAGTGAGAATAGAGAACCATTCTCCTTCGATGCTGAAACTCAAAATTAACAAGTTAGGGCAAATCTGACTTTACACAAGGAAAATGTTGTACCTGGCTTATTCTCATTTGTACAAAAAAAAAAAAGAAAGAAAAAAGGCACGTTTCCATGATTTGGCTTTGTTTTACTGAAGTCTGTATGTGTATTTTAATATCCTTTATTTGCTTTTCTGCATAATGCATAAATTTGGCTTTTGTCTTAGGGCTTTGGAATTTGCTGGCATCAAGGGCAGATGGTGCTGATGGGTCATGATGGTTGTGGTGAGGAAGAGCTTGTCTCCAAGTTGATAGCAAAAACTTAATCAGGAGAAGGACTTAATCTCCCAAAGTTATTGTAAGGGTAGTAGTAGGAACCACTAAGAATTGGTGTCCTTGGTGCTTTGGGTTAGTGTCTTAAGGAAAATAAGGAATGTCATTCTGAAATCCTGTGCCTTAGTTACTGCTTGTACTTTTTACTGCCCAAAGTAGTTTATATTGGAGTTTGTGTGTATTATTCCACCCACGTGGACAGCAGTAAGTGCACTGAAATGACCTGCATCTATGGGCAGCGTGGTTCTTGGGAGGTGCTGGTGGAAACATGTAGGTATTTTGTGTCCTTCTCCTAAGTAAATGAAGTCTGTAGTGTCCAAGGTTAGTGTGTATGTCTCCTTGCAACCCCGCTTCACGACACCTTGATGCTTGTCCAGCTGCTGTTCACAAGCCACTGGTCATGCTGGGGCAAGGCTGGTCTGTTACCAGTAGCACCTCCTGGTCAGCATGACCAACAGCACCTACTGCTGTTGGTCATGCTGACTCATACCATTTCTTGTTCAGATTCTCATGCTTGGACAGGATAAATAACCCTCTACAATACTTTCTTTGCCCACACGGATCTATAAGGAGGTCTCATAAATTCTCCTGTGCTGAAGGGACACTGAAGACTTTGAGAAGAATCACTGCATTAGGACAGGAAGCCTTTTCTAGAAGCATGGCCAAAGTGCTGCTACACCTGGTAGCCCAGCACAGTTTGAACCATACAACTGAAATTACTTTTGCAAGAAGATGATGGACAAATACTGTACCCGAGTGGTACTTGTGGCTGTATTTTGATGGGCAGAATTTTTTTTTGTTATGGGAAGCATGGTTCAGTGCAGGGACCTTCACAGACAGTGAGGGACCTGAGACCATTAGCGTTTGGGTATTTAAGGCAAAGTGTTCTTGTTCATGGCCTGACATTACAAGGCAGAACTGCTGTGTTGCCCATGTCTGGTGTTAGATAGCTTTGTGTTTCCTATTGTGCTCTTACAAGGAACAACCACAGTGATCAGCATCAAAACTAGGCTCACCTGAGACATGACATTTCACTTCTTTCTCATCCACCAGGCCAGAAGAATGTCTAGCAAGGCAAGAGATAAGCTCGGAAGTGCAAGTTCAATTATAGCCCCACACCCCTCAGCCTCTCACATCTGCCAAAGGCTCAGGGCTGCCAGCCATGTACTGAGCCCTGTGCAGCAGCCTCAAAAGGCTGTGCCTGCTAAACATACCCCAAGCTTCCCACTTGCCATCTGAACACCTCATGGTGGTAAAGCATGGTGACTTTTCTCTGGGGACCTGGGGCAGAAGGAGGTGAGCTTATTCTTCCACAACCCAAAATGCCAGGCCCTTGCCTCTTTAAAGACCAGATTTCCTGGTGTTTCAGAGCCGAGAAGCAAAAATTATCTTTGGTGCCATGGAAACCAAACAAAGAACAACAGTAGTTTGTCACTTTTCTTGCCTCAACAAAAAGCGAACGGTGTAGCCCTCAAGGATAGCACCCTTAGCAACCACCCTGCTGCTGGCAAGTCTGAGTGGTGAGGAGAGGAGCACGAGAGGAGGTGTTTGGAGAACCCTTGGCACTGTTAAAAAAAGGTTATGGGTAGAGGGCTTAAGGATGGATAGAAGATTTCTTAAGGCTGAACAGAAGAACAGGGAACTGACGCAACTGTGACTGACCATGAACTTGGAATTAACTTGACAGGGTCTTGTAAACATTGAGAAAAGCCTTTCTGTGACCCATAGGAGTGGGAGACGTGGAGACAGCTTCTGGGGGTTGTAAACAGGCATGTAGACCTTCTGGAAAAACAAGCTGCAGCAAACACTGTCCTTCTCTTCTTCCTCTGGCACAGCACAGCAGCCTCAAGGGCCTTCTTGACGACAAATGCTGTGTATGGGTAGCGGCAGGCAATTTTGCAGATTCTCAGGCTGTGTTTTCTCCTCTGCTTCTTTATAAGTAGCGGGTCTGGGTACGCACCTCCAAGCCTGAGTAGAGCTGCAGCAACAGCCTTTGAATCACACTGGGTTGACCATCAGAAAGTTGCAGTCTTACATAGCTGTCAGCTGCAAGGCCCAGCACAGCTACACATACAGCCTGTGGGTTCATTTTGACTTTGTTAGTATTTTTAAAATGCATTTTTTTTTAACTGTTCAAAATGATTTCCAGTTCTACTTATGGCCATTTTTTACTATTCAGAATTGTTCCTTTTGCGCCATCATCCAAGCTGTTGTCTTTTAAAATGTCAATTACTTTTAATTTTCAGAGCAATTTAGTAACAAGAGGTACATGCAAACCTGATGCCCAAACAGGAAAAGTGGTCTTAATTCCTCATGGAATTCATAAGATATCTCACTTCCTAAAGTTCTCATTAACTGTGCATGCAACTTACTTGAAGTGTAAACAAAATACATTTCTGTAGTTCTGTTATATGTGAATTTAACATAAAATAAGAAATTCAGTCTCAAGGCTTCCAAGATCACATTCTGCATTCCTGTCTGCTGCTGGTTCCAGATGTGCATAACCCTAGATGTGTCCCAGCTTCAGGGAAGATACAGTCTCCATTAGTTGATCACTGGAGGCTTTCTGGAACACACCGTAGCTCTGCTTGGCTCAGATGTGTGCAGAGATGCAACCTGGTACGCTTCTGGTGCAGTGCAAGGAAGGGGCTGGGATGTTCTACCAGACCAGGAGAGCTGGAAGCTCTTTTACACCCACAACATGGAGCCTCGCACCTCAGGCCAGCAGTATCTGCTTTAAAACAAGGCATCTCCTTGCTGTAGTCGAGGGTCTGGCTGTGCTACAGGTGGATAGTTACTCAAGTCATCAGACACAGACCTCTGAAAAGTGAGGGGGGATTACATTTTGATGTGCAGCTCTGCACAGATACTCATGAAATTTCTCTTTTTTATCCTGAGGTTCTGTGGTGACTGCTGTCAAAGGTGGCAGTGGCAGCAGTAGAGTCATTTCCCATCAGATGGTGTTTGTATCACCAGGCTGGGGATGGTGCTCTTGCGTTAAATGAGGTTAACATTTAACATGAGAGGCTCTTCCTCTTCCTTGCTTGGCTGGTGGTGTACTTCTCTTTCTCCCACTGCTCTTACAATTGCTGGTAGTGAGGCCAAAGCTGAGGTAAGAGCTGTTGGCATATCTTATTGTGTAGCTTGCAAAACTAGAGGCTTTTGAAGCCAAGTGGTGGCTACAAGCTCTTTGCAGTCAGCATCATCCTTTTCCACTCAACATTAGCACAGGCTGGCCAAAAGGTGATGATAGGAAAGGAGCTGTTGCAATTGGTGACACCGATCCCCAGTAAGACAACTCCAGCTGTGCAGCTGTGGTCTGGAAACAGTTTCAAAAGATGTTGGGCTGAGCTGTGGAAGGGAAAGATCCTGGGATGCCTGAGCAGTGTGCTGGGCATTTGGACAGGCTGCTGAATACCTTCTGGAGGCAGAGGTAGTCTGCCACTTTCGTTGGAATATAAACGCCTTATTTGTAAAGGCAAAGTATTTTTGTTACCCTTCTTCCTGTTGTTTATTTTATTTTATTTTATTTTATTTTATTTTATTTTATTTTATTTTATTTTATTAATTCCTCTATTTTTGCTGAGAGTGCTTTCTAAATTATTTTCCTTATTGCTGGCTATATGCTGTGTTTGAATTTTTACTCTATTCTGAAGAGCAGGCAGCTTCATAGAGTGCTTCATTGCTGTAGTTCTGGGTACTTGGGGTATTTAGAGTTTGCTTCTGGCTTGCCCCACGACAGCATATGGTGCCTCCCCATCGCTGGGCTCCACTGTTAGACTTTGCAACAGTGAAAGCAAAGTACTGTAAAGGGAAAAAATAACCTGAAACTGATAAAAACAGAGAAGCTACTGGGAACTGTGTTGTTGAGCATGTGATTGTTAATAGTTTTAAGGTAAGAAGTTACTATAGAATGTGTATATAGAAAACAGTGTGTGTACATGATATTGATGACTGTGGCACCATCGGTGACATTTTAGAGAAAAACCCAAGAATATGTACTGTTTTTTTTGGGGGTCTTCAGACATGATGGGTGCAAAAGTCTGATTTTATGGCATTATTAGACAACTATTAACTTCTGTAGAGATATATGAACTTAATTCATGGTTGAAATGTTATGCATAAGGGAAAATTTTAAAAGCTTGATTATAGAGAAATGGTTATAAAACATAATCGCATGCAGAGAGAAGTAGAAATCTTTTATAGTAGTCTAGAGGAGTTGGAAATATTCTCTTTCATTAAATGTATTCCTTAGAATGCTTTTGAAATCTTGTCATGAATAAACTCTGTGTTAGCACAAATCTTTGTTTCAAAGCAAATATTTCGTTATTGCAGAAGAATTGCATACTCTTAAAATACAACCCAACAAAAGAACTCCCTTGACCTTCCAACAGCTCACTAGAATATGGAGCCTAAATTAGGTCTGGAGGAAAAACTTAATGTAGATTTGTTTTTAATTCTTCATACTAAAACCTTTAGTGACTTGTAGAATCTGGGCTCTTTTCTCTTAACTGCTGCTGGCACTCTTGCTTGGCAGTGTTTACATGACAATAATTATAAGACCCAGACAGATAAATTATAATAAATAATTAACTCTTTTTAATGTAGAGCCCAGTAGGTGAACACAAAAGAAAAGCACACTTTTCTCCGTGCTTTCCAAAAACATGTTTTTGAACCTTTCTGTTAAGTTTTGTAGGCAGTGCTAAAATAAGAGTTGATTTTTGGGAAAGAATTTGGAAGGAGAAATGGCGGCTGACTGGTAGCATGAAGGGGAACCAGTCTTGGGGGGGGCTTTGGGGAGGTGTTCTCACCTTTGAGGATGGCCCAGGAAGGATGCTGGAAGGGAAACCTGAGAGGGGAAGCAAATGGAATTACCTAGTCCAGGATCATCAGTTTTTCTGGGAGTTTCTGATCACTAGGGAAAAAGTCTTGATTTTTCCTGATACTTAAACATTCCATCCACAACAGAATTACTTACCAATGGTTTTCCTTTGTGACATATTTCTTAAATATCTTTCTCAGGATACTGACAAATTAAACAAGCGGCTTTTGCCTCTTAGAAACCTAAAAATCAGTGAGTTTCACCTTCCTCTTCCTTTACCTTTGTGCAGTAGAAGTGTACTTGGGGACACCAGGGAATGCTATAAAGAGTTTGGCATTCAACAAGTCTGCAAAAGAAGTTACCTTTCCCATGAGGAAGAGACCCAGGTCTGTGGCTCTGCTAGAAGCTGCCTGGTGAATTTTTGGGGGATGATCTAATGAATTCTCTCAGCTGGCAACTAGAAACTTCTGAAAATGTTTGTTAACATGCCAGAGGTATATGTGGTGCTTAAGAGGTTGATCTTTGTCCCAGAAGACTTCCAGTTGAAACGCTGTTCCCTCCTCTGACATGCAAGCTTTGAGTTTGCCCTGAGAAACTACAAAACATAGCACTGACAAAAATCTGTGCATGTTAACTACTTGAATAGTTAGCACCTGCCAATTCTCTTGCCATGGTGTTAATTTCTAGATTAATGATATGTAGCTAGCCACCTTTTTGTAAATTAGTTTTAGGAATCATTTCTGTTGTGCACCTTGTTATTAAAAAGATTTCATAAAGCTCACCAGAGAGCAAGAGAACCTTGTTTATAGTTCTGCATTTTATGTTCTTCAGACTTAAAAAGCCTCTAATTTGCTTTCTCCTCCTTAGTGATCTCTGAATTATTTTGTATCCAGAATACCTTTAAGGCTTCTATTGATTATTATGATGGGGTAAGAATTCAGCAATTGATTGCCAGGTTCCATTAAGCAGAGAAAATAAAGAAATGCATTATTTTTTCTTTTTAAAATTTTTGTTTTCAATGTTATCTCGATTTGTATTTACTTGCAAGTTGTTTTTTTTCCCCCCACTAAGGACAAACAGAAAACTTCTCCTTTCATCTTCACTCTCTCTGATTTATGATAAATTTAGTTTCCTTCGGCCTGGCATTTGCTTCAGCAGGCAGTCTTCCTTCAAGTACCACCCTGATTGATGTATAATCTTTGATATCTTCCATTAGCCTCCAGGATCACTAAGTTCAAGGCCCTCTTGGAACCTAAGGAGCCCTGCCGAGGAACTGAAGGCCTTCAGAGTCCTTGGGGTGATTGACAAGGTAATTCTTCAGTATCTCTTCAAGAGTTCAGTCATAAATCGACTGCATGCTGACATTTTGTCTTTGAAGCTGTGGATCTTAAGGATATGAAACAAAAGGGGAAAATGACTCAAATGCATCTGCACTTTAAAATAACAAAAGTAGAAGAAAAAAGGCTTTTATCTAAGCAATTCATGTAAGGTCATGCAAAATATATTTGAGCTAAAGGATAAGGTACATGTTTGGTGGCATTCAATAGGATGAGGCCTGTTTTTCAAAAATGAAGTCATGGTTACAGTACTGGGGTAAGGACGAGTTGATGTATTTTCAGTTGAATAAACTGGTAGATACTTGAAGTACAGAAAAATAGAAATTCCTGCTTTTGAACAAAATGGGGACTGGGAGTGGGGGGGGAGAGAATGACTGTTCTCCTTCCCTGAGAATTTGGAACTGAAGTCCTCAACCAAGACAGATTCAACAATGAAGCCAGACATATTTTTGACTCATGCAAATAATGTCTTCCAAAACCCCAGGGTAATACCCTTCTGTAAACAGTAAAGAAACATACAGATTTTTTTGCAAGCCTAATTAAGAGACAAGAGGAATTGCTGCATTGTTTTGATAAAGTTGATTAGTAATCACCTTACCAAATACGTTAAAGATGATGTATTATTCAGCAGTGTGGCAGTGGCTAATGCAGACTGTAAAGGCTCATTTCCTTTTTGCCACACCAATGCCCTTGTGCCGTTTGATAGTTCCTGGTTTGATAGTACCTGGTTTGTGTATGAAGTACTGATGCATGGTCAATTTATGGTCAATTTACGCAGTTGTAATGTGTATCACAAAACCTGTAGCTGGTCTCTTAATGTCTGTATTTCTCTTATTGGACTGAGTCTAGCTATGGGGACTGATTTTTGGTTTTCTTTGCCTGTTTTGTTGTAATTATGTGCATAAGTTGATAACTTCTCTTCAGAGAGCTAT
The DNA here is from genome assembly GCF_036013475.1 of Columba livia. Classification (NCBI taxonomy): domain Eukaryota; kingdom Metazoa; phylum Chordata; class Aves; order Columbiformes; family Columbidae; genus Columba; species Columba livia. The sequence goes on from NC_088604.1 coordinate 97,377,293, forward strand.
ACACATTAGGTATTATGGTTGTTTTTATAGCACAGAAGGATTTCTCAGCTCTAACCTGATATTAATTGTGTCTTCTTTCCTTGGTTATAAGTATTATTCCTTTCCATATGTGTATCATCAAAGGGGTTAGAAAGAGCACCTACCTGTTGGACTAGTAGCCACTAACTAAATGTGGTAGGCAGGGACTCTGTGAATTATTCTGACAACGTGAGGTTGTGTAAGTGTTGGAAATGAACCAAGAAAGTCCTTTTCAGTATCTTTGTTCTTGAATGAGAATAATGAACAGCAACTGGAGAAGATGCTTTATAAGAACAGAGCTTTTGGAGACCTTGGTGTTATCAGATCTCCTGTATCTCTCTAAGAACAGCTCTAGTAAGTGGCCCAGGTGTGAGCTGAATGTGTCCAGGTGTCTGAGGCAGAGCTGGGAAGAATCAGGGTCCTGGTGATGACAGAAATAAAAGATCTTAGTGTTAGAGATGTATATGAGGAGTAACAGGGCTGTGTATACAGCTGGTACGCTCATGTGTAAACAATATCATAGGGATCAGAGTTAATGTTTAATTACTGCATGAAAAAGGGAGCAATATTCTTTCAGGTGTCTTTGTACTCTCTGTATCTGCTTCCAAATTCTATTTTTTATGAACTTATTCTGAGTCTACTGTTTTTATGAACACTTAAAAATGTGTGAAAAAAGTTGAGGCAGATGAAAAGCTGTTCTAAGCCCAAATGTTCAAAACATGTTTTATTTGGTTTTGTAATGCATGCACAAAATGAATGTGAATATATGAACCAGAAGTGTGCGCATGTGTCTGCGTGCCAGAGATGATACCCCTGCCTTTGGTTTAAAACACCGTCTCAGTTCCTTCCTCACCATCACTGTTCTTTACCATCTCCTCTGCTTGCATGTGCTCCAAATCTCTCATCATAGAGAAACCCAAATAGCTGGGTTATGTCTCCTTGCCGGAGCCAAGCGGATCACAGTGTTTGTTCTTGAAAATGGGTTCTGATTTTCAGGCCTAGTGTTGAAGATACCACATTTTTGGGCACAAGTTTGATTCAGCATCCTGTGGAGTTTTGCCTGAAAATACTCTTCTCCTTTCTAATTTTGAGGTTGTCGCTTTGGTTTCAGCAGAAAACTAGTATGTGGACAGTAATGAGCCACTGGCATTTTCACTGTTGCCTTGCCTTATCCTGTGTGAGACTGGCTTGAACACGCTGACTTACAAATGGTGGTGGTTGGTTTGCAGACTTGTTCTCCCGCTGCTGCCTGGAGCCCAGAGTGGTGTCTGCCTGCTATGGGGCTGCCTCCAGAAAACCAGCTCTTAACCTGCACTCCATCAAATGCTGAAAGGTTCAGTGTCTTCCCTTAGAGTAATGGCAGTCTTTGTTCTTCTTTTGAAGCCTCTTGAAGTGTTTTGAATTGGCTTCCTTTTCACAGACAAAATGCTTGTTGCTGCCTAAAACTCTGTTTGTTTTTTAGGCTAGGCAGAATATTAGACATTTAATATTAGCCTAGTTTATTTCCAGTGCGCCATTTTTCCCTGTCTACCTTTCCACCTTCCTTGTCACCTGAATAGTTTTTGCTGTGTTGAACCTTTTCTGCTGAACCTGAGAGTTAGTGATCTTAGCATTGTTAAACTCCTTAAAATATTGTGGAAATTCACAGAAGAATCAGCATATCTGTGCCTCGCTTCCCATCCTTCTGCTGCTGCTCTCAAGCAAAGGCTGAGGTATAAATACAACTGTGTTAGGAGACCCAAGAGGACCTACACTTTGCTTCAGGAAACTCTGTTTCTTGAATTCTGCTGCTGCTGCTTGCTCACTTCATGATGTCAAAGGTTAACTAGGTGGTGTTTGCAGGTATTTTATGTTTTTATTATGGGAAGAGTCTACCTGTCAGTAGATTTCTGAAAATAGAGTTTTAATCTAATTATAAAGGTGGGTTTTGCCCTGCAAATGTTGTGGACTCTGAGATGCTGCTGATTGGCAAGCATAGCTCTTGTTAGTGTTACCAGAGGTACTGCATTGAAAATGGGCTAATATCTAAATATTTTAGCTACTGTTATCACCAACCAATCAGTTCATGTACCTTTAACTAGAAAATTTCTTTTTGGAATAGCAAAGATTTTTGCTTTCAAAATTTGACTAATTAAAACTCAGGGTTGCACATCCTGTACTGAGTTTCTGCCCTAGGCAAATATTTCCTTTGAAGCTACAACTGCCCCCTCAAGAATCGACTTTGTTACGGTGCTGCTGGATACCTTCCCGATGCTGTTTCAAACCCAATTTCTTATCCTTGAGAACTCTCTCTTATTTACATTCATTCGATTTAAAGATTCCTCTTGAAAGCACAGTGCATTAAGTAATAACGATGCCTCTGTAACCAATTACTGTCTTTTCTGTCTTTTCTATCCCTTCCCCTGTTCCCCCATCAGGCCGCGTTGTCTGGGTTGGCACTGGTGTGACTGACAGGTCTTCCGCAGGTGTCTGTGCATTTGAGCTTGTTGTTCAGTATGCCGTTAAGCTTTATTGTACAGTCTGAAACCTTATAAAATACTCTCATAAGAGCCTTGCTAAAATTATTTTGGGAGTTTCTGAAGAGGGTTCTAGAAGTAAATAACTTATTTTCTGAAGAACTGGAAGGAATTCTGTTAATCTCGAGTATAGGTTATTTTATTGTGGCTGTCATGCTATCATCAGAAGTCCTCTCATGGTAGTACATTTTGATGAGTTGACTACAGAACCACCAAATCAGTCTTATTAATTGTGTAGAAAGTGTGATTACTGTAATACTTGTCTCCTTGATGAGTAGAAGTGTCACAAAGAAGTAGTATGTAGAAGATATGTAGAGTTTGCATGCATTATCTGCAGACCCATAGTTGAATTTAAACAGGCGATGGTTATTTTTAATGGAATTTAATCAGAGGATAGGAGAAATGGACTCTTTTTATGGCAATTTGTGTGCTCTGCATTAATAGCAGGACACAAGTAACTATGTCCTCTTAGTTTTTGTTAGAAACTTAAATATTTGGCATTTTATTTTGTGGTGAGGTTAAAGAGTGTTGTGTTGTGCAACTGAGTTGACTGTAGCAGGTATTTTCTCTCTCCTGGCTCTCAGGTGCACACTGCTGAATGTCTTCAGATCATCTTATGGATCAGAAGGCATGCCTGTGTGCACATAAGAGGTGTGCGGGAAAAGGGAGTTCTAAAATAACAGAGTTTAGACATTCATTCTTATTTCATTACAACACTCAGAAAGAGAAACTGGCTGAAAACATAAGGAATTCAACCGGCTAGCAAGTTTTCCTCATCCGAACACGGCACGATGGAAAATATTATAGCAGTGGCAAAAATGGTTAAACATCTGAAACTGAGTAATAACAGCAACTATTGATACAAATAAAGAAACTTCTAAGAGCTTGCTTATATTTTGATAACCCTTAATTTCTTAAGTGACTTGCTAAGTCCTACAAAATCAAATCAATTCCAGAGTCATTTTCAAAACTGATTTCTTGGCTCAGCACCTTCTGTTCGCTACTGCTGCAGGATTATTCCTGAGCTGCAGTCAGGTTTGAAGCCCCAGTAACAAAGCTTGCTCAACTCTAAAGCCTCGTCTCTCTCCCGACTGGAAGGGGTCCTGCTCCTTCTTCTCTGCCCTCAAACACCTGCCACTTGTTTGCCTGAAGTCTTTCCATTCATCCATTTATACCAGTCTGAGCGATTCTGAGTGTTTTGTTATTATAACCCTTAGTGTCTCTCTAGCTTCTTTCTTGCTCATCTCACTAAAATTTCTTTTGACTTTAGTGAAGGTTTTGTTTCATCCGATGTAACACACTCCTAAGATCGACTAAAGTATCAGATTTTGTGCTTCCTTTTATAAAATAGAAATTAAAATCTTGAATATTCCAGTGCAGGCTGAGCTGTATGTATCTTCCAGCCTCCAGAAAGAAATAATTTATAGATACATTTTATTTTGCACTTAAATTAATTTTGTCTTCCTAAATATTACTAAGTTGCTTAGTAATTCCTCTTGGCAATTACTCTTTGATGTCTAGTGGCATTTAATGTTGTAAACTGTATTCTCTGGTATAAGCTGCCAGATATATTTTCTAGGTTAATATTCTACCGTTTGTCATTTATTGGCCAGTTTTTAGTTTGCTCTGAGAAAGTGGACTTTCCTTTCTACTAAAAGTATTTAAAAACTTGAATATGAATATGTGCTGCTTCCTTAGCATTTGCATTATTTAAATCGGCACCATTTGTCGTTTAAGTACGCTATTATTGCAAGTCATAGAATATACGAGCCGTAAGTTCCTTGGAATAATGATTTGAAAGGAGGAATAATTGCAAGCTGAAGATAATTCATATTGCACAGGTACAAGGATAAGCAATAATCGCATTTTTCATACATATTAGCCAAATGTAATCTCTTTTTATAACGACAGAGGGAGACGAGCGAGAGTCCGGGTGGTGTAATCTGAAAAGTGACAAGAATAAATCTGTGTTAAGTAGATCTTTTAATCCCGGTAGCCTTGACAGCCGGCGCAGCTGAGGGGAGTGGGGGGAATCGCCGTGGTGCCGGCTGTGCCACAGCCCTGCCAAGCTCTGCTGGCCAGCCCAAGTACTTGTGCTGGGATCGGGTGGCCAACTTGCCTTGTTCCTGGTTGTCTGTCGCTGCCTGTAACGAGATTTTCCAGTGGGTGAGGTCAATGCAAGGGAAAAAAAATCCTAGGTGATCATCTGATATGTCTTAGAGTTTGTGGGGCTTCTTCTGGAGAATCTATCGTTTGATAAGAGTGTATTTGTTTAGGATATAAGGACAAGAATTAATAGATGGCCCACTGGTGATATTATTACTTGATGTGTTTTCAGTGTAGAACAGCAATTTAATAACAAAATGGAGCTGGTTTTAAAGTAATCCCTTAGCTCTGGTGCATCTACAAAACCCTTCAGGTATCTGGTACTGCAGCAAGAGGTCCTATTTCATTTTCTTTGATCAGACACAAGCTATTTTTCAACCTGTTAGTGAACTTAAATCCACATTTTTGTAAGCAAACATGTTTTGAGATGTTTATTTTGATCAGTGTTAAACCTTGTTCAAGTAAATAAAACACTCGGGTATGTCCTGTGCCATGTCCTGAGAGCGTGGAGTCTGGGAAGAAAAAGTCAATATTAGATACTGGGTAGAGTGGAAGGGAGAAAAAAATTCCCGAAAAGAACAGGGAGCTGGGGAAACAAACATCTGCAGCGTGACAGAGGACTGCATTTCTATTAAAGCCACTCGCAGGAGAGCATGGCTTTTTGAGCAGTCTTTAGTTCTTCCAGCGTTGTCCCCCGTGACCTTGGTTGGGTGCTCGGTAGGGCAACTAATGGTTCACCACGTTCTTTTTTCCTGGTGACTTGCCTGTTGCCTGCCTCTGGGTTTGTGATTCCCCTTATGCTGACTTGTGCAGTATTCCTTCAGCCTCTTATCTCGGGGCTTTGATGCGTATGTTCTGAAGGTGGCCACTGTGACTTTGGGTGGCAGCAGATGGTAAACCTTCAGGCTGCCACCGGCTATACTGGTGTTAAGTTGGAAACTTAACGTTTGATGAAGAATCAGTAGTGCATATGAAAGAGCTTTTACTGCAGAAATATCTTTTAATTAAAAAAAATTAGCATACTGAAACATTTGCTAATTTCTGTGCATTTAAAGGATCCTAAAATTAACTGTTTTCTTAAAGCTAGACTATGGTTATTTACCAGGCAGGTTTTATTTTATTTTTCTCCAATTAATTGTACCTACTATATTGAATTTAATTTAATTTATTTTCCACTAAGCTGTTGGGTACACTGTAAATCAAATCTAAGAAGCTAATTTTTTTAAGTAGCTGCTGTCAGCATCAGAATTAACCCTTGACTTATTAAAAAAAAAAAATCACAAGTAGAAAATCCTATTTGGCATCACAGAGAGATATTGCTATCTGCCACTTTACTGAGATGCTGCCATGCAGTGCTGCTGTGTTCACTTGTTTTTTGGGATGTGCCTGAGAGCTGGAGTGCTTGTACGAAATAGGGATGTCTGTGCTGCTGAAGGCACTTATTTACATTACATATTTGTTTGCGGCAATTGCTATTTACCTGTGAGTGTTTTTGGCTGTGTCGAGGTTGTCATCAACGCAGAAAAATAGGGAAAGAACGGGTAAGCAAGTGCCATAAAAGCCAGCGTGATATGTAGACCTTGACTCTGTTCGTACATTAGTATTACAAATAGGATTTTGCCTTGTCTCCTTTTGTGTCACTGTCTAGTTGCTCAGTGCCCAGGAATGCCCTGCTGTGCATTTTTCTCCCTCCCCTCTGCGACAGGATGCTGAATGCTACAACTGACAGCTCATTGTTAGGAGGCATTAAATATTACAAGTTCCAAGCAGTCATCACCGGTGAAACAGGTTCCATCCACCAATGCGAGCTCGGAGCAGCCTATTCTAGTGTGAGCATCTGCTTTTCATCTGCTCGGGAGAAGAGCAGAGTTACGCCGTAGGGTACGCTATGGGGAATCCTGTTTTGCCCCGTCGTGCCATTAGGGTGGAGACTTGTCACTTTGCACTTTAAGAAGGAATCTTAGAAAAAGAATTAGTGAAGCACTCCCTTTTGCAGTGGGAGGGAATTGTGAAGGAATGCAAACAGGAAAGGCTTGCTGGGGTAGCACTACTATCCAGAAATTGGCTGTAAAGCACGAGGCGAAGAGAGTAAGTTGCCATTTGGGTCAGTGGCAGGCATAGTGTTATGCACTTCTGCAGCAGCCTGGTAACACATCCGAGACCTGCTCACCTTCCTCTGTTCTGGATGTGCGATGAAAAGTCAATCAATTATACTTGTGACCATCTCTTTCCTGGTCTTATCCCTTACTGAAATGTCAGTTTTCTGATAGTTACTTACTCATTCATGTAGCCCTTTAATTATTTGGGTGAAACTGGTTAAACCACCTTTTTGTAGTGTGCATGCAGGCTGCCTCTCCTTGAAGCAGGCTCTTGGTTTGGTGGGATCACGTAAAATCTGCAGTCTGCCAGGGCCAAGTGGAGCATCACCAGGTGAATTTCTAGAGTTACTTTTATGGCTCTTCCTGGTGTTCAGGGAGTCTCTTTTGAGGTAAACAGTCTTGCAGAAAGGCCGATATTGAATCAGCAAAGAAAAAATTTTCCAGGAAATTAAGTGGAGCTGTAGGTGATCATCACTGGGGGAAGGCAAGAAGCTTGATGGGAAGGAAAAAGCAAGAAACTAGTTAGTAAGACTGGTTATTCCAGCTAGGTAGTTAACCTCAAAGGCACACAAATATTATTTGTTGTTATTACAGTTATAAAATTGTAGCTGCTGCTTTCATTTTGATGCTCTAATATAACAACAGATGAAGCTAGCCCTAAAGGGACCAGTTGTCTGCTGTATTCCTGTTAGTGGTAGTCGTTCTATATGTTGTCTTATAGGGTGAGGGCTCAGTAATCTCTTCTGTTACACCATATGCTAATACAGTGCTGATAAGCAAGTGTGAAAAATGAAAGGGAGGAATGCATTAATTGTATTTGTGCAATAAGGTATGCTATCAAAGGTAATTATTTCATGACAGTTTTAGTTATAGCAGTTGTTTTATCATGGAATAAAAGATGGCTTTAGGAGACTTTTATTGGAAAGACAATTGTATCAAATTAGTACCAAATTAGATTTTTGTCTTTATAAAGGTGAGCAAACCCATGAGCAGTTTTTAAATTGGTGTCTTCTACTCTACAAATGAACAAATCCTGTTTGAGGGTTAAAGAAGCTATTATTCTGTCCTTTATGCTGACAGCTTCATTACTGATTGGCCTACTGTTGGTATTAAAAAAAATGTTTGGCTCCTTATGATCTTTGTGCATGCAACTATAATATTAATACAGACCACGGAACTGTTCATTAAGAAATGACTTTAAATGAGGTTGATGCTTGTAAATCTGGAGAGATACAGATGTTAAATGCTGCCATTCCTTTTCACATACAGCTGTACGGCTAATAATTTCCAAGTGGCTAAAGCTCTTGTTAGCAAGAGTGCTGGTGTGTTAAGAATGGCCCTATAAATAACTTTAAGAACTGAAGTTGAAGGTGCTTCTTTTAAAGACTATTGTTAACTAAACATTATTGCCAAACAGATGGAAAGCATTCACCAGCCTGATGTTTTTAGGTCTAATTATATTATCGCCAGTCCTGTACGGCTGAGTTGAAGAGGTGTATCCAGAGGCCAATTTATAATCATTTAGCCAACACCTGTTTGGGAGATATTGACAGTCAAAGGGCACATTTAAAAAAAACCTCACATATGTTCTCATATTTATTGCCTCAATGTGAACAGTGTCTAGTTACAAACAAACTTGGGACAAGAAGAAGGAAAGTGACTGTAAACACATAGTTCTTTCCAAACCATTTTACCTTCTTTTGGCACCTCTTGCAAAGCGGCTTTTATTTTTTTCTCGTTCTTTTGGTTTTCTCTATTGTTTGTCAGTTTGTTTGTTTTTAATCTTAATTTGATGCCTTTTGGTTAAGTAAGGAGAACAAAACCAGTTTTACAGTTACTATTTATTCAGGTGGTTTCCACTGTTTCTGGAAGCCCTGGGTAAGAGGCCCAAAAAATTGTTCAGCAAACTTGGTGGCCTGGGGACATTTGTTTTTCCCCGCAGTGCCCTTGACATGGAAACTCTGTGTCAAAAAATCTAAGTAACACCCACTTCTGTTTGTATTTTTTTCACCAGAAAATATAGAACAGCTTATAAACTGTGTGCAGCCTTAGTAAAAGAGGAGATCTTGAGGTGGAGAGGTGTCCCGAGGCCTCCCCTCCTGGCCCAGGCCCCTGGGCCTCTTGCATGGCCCCGCCTCACCTCACTGTGGGCACTGCATGCGACAGCTGTCCTACCGGTTCCCTTGGCGTGGGGAAAGCCAGCATGTCAGCTGGGTGGACTTCTCCTTGGCGTGGGGAAAGCCAGCATGTCAGCTGGGTGGACTTCTCCTTGGCGTGGGGAAAGCCAGCATGTCAGCTGGGTGGCTTCACCTTTTCAGAGAGAGCAGGGCATGGCTGCATTGCTGCCCCACATGGAAGGGAGATAAGGGAGACTGTGTGCTGTCTTGTCCTTCTCCCGATGAATCTAACCCCACCTTGCTCCTGACACGTCATTCCTCTGCAATGTCTATTTTGATGGAAGCAGACTTGGTTGTCACAGCATTTGGCTATTGACCTGGAGTTGCTGCATATTGTCTGTTGAACTCAAAGTTTGGGAACCCCAGTGCTGGCATTCACAGCCCTTTAGGTGTTTGATTTTTTGCAGCCTAAATATTTTGGTGTAGTTGTGTGTGAACATTTATACTGGAAGTTTACAGTGTCTATTGTAAATAAAGAGTGGGTGCGGGCTGTTGTTCCTAGAGGATGGCTGGGCTTGTCTTGGTGCTGCTCCTGTGGCTGTCTTGCTGCTGGCACTTTTCAGGTACATCTGCCTTCTTGGGGTTTGCAAACAATGACCTCCTGAGCATGGTGGTCTGAAGATGGCTACATGAAGGGTTCCAACTCCCTAAAGATGCAGTTTCTGAAATACATATGCACATACATATTTTTGTTTGTTTTATTTTTATTTATAAATAAGTGGAACTTAGTAAGAGGGAACACGTTCTTTAGTGCTCCTCTCATCGCTGTGCTGTGTTTAAAGTGCTCTTAGTAGAGGTGATGCGCTCCTAACAAGGATGCTCTCTGCAGCTGTCAGTGTTCTCTCTGCAGCGAACCCATCCCCTCTTTTCTCCCTACCTGAAGGGAAGTTATAGCCAGGTGGGGATTGGTCTCTTCTCCCAGGCAGTTAGCAACAGGACAAGGGGGCATGGGCTTAAACTCTGCCAGGGGAAATTTAGGCTGGATATTAGAGAGAAATCCTTTACAGAGAGAGTGGTCGGGCATTGGAATGGCTGCCCAGGGAGGTGGTGGACTCACCATCCCTGAAGGTTTTTAAACTGAGATTGGACATGGCACTTAGTGCCATGATCTAGTAAATGGACTGGAGTTGGACCAAGGGTTGGACTTGATGATCTCTGAGGTCTTTTCCAACCCAGTCGATTCTGTGATTCTGTGAAATCCTCTTTTTTTTGTTGTTGTTACCTTAATACTAGTTTACAGTGGCACAAAGGGACTCCCTTGCAGTGGTTTCTGTTGTGGCTTATGAGTGCTTCAAAACAAAAACAGCAGTGGAGGAATGAGACAGCAGTGACTGTACAGTTGATTAAACTTTTTTTTCTGGGGGAGGAGGGCATGTGTGTCGCCACTTTTTACTTTAGCTTCCTAGAAAGAAGCTATTTAGCCACCTCACAAAAAAAAAAAACCAAACCCACAAGAACGCCCTCTGGTAACCCATTGGTAGGCAACACATTTGATGTCTAAGAAGCCTGATGGGGAAAAGTGTTGCACTAGGAAGGTGGGTACAGTGAGGATTTAAGTGAAGTGATGTAGGAAGGTAATGCTATGTGAAGGTTACTTTTTGTGCTTCATTGTGTTGCTACCATTGCACTTCTATAAATTGAGTTCTGCTAGAGTATTGGTTATTTCTGTTACTAAATTAGGATTCATTCTGTAAGTTAGCTGATTGGTAATCAGGTGCCATTCTGGTAGTTCTCTCTACATCCTCAATCATATTTCTTTCCTGAAAGAAAGACTGGTTATCAAATGCATCATGCAGGGCATTTTTTTTTTCTTTCTTTTTTCTTTTTTCTTTTTATTTTTTAGTTGTTTCTTATATAACTGTAAGAATATTCAACATTACATTTAAGAAACATGTTTTGTTACGTTACTCATGTCAAACTTACATATTTTTCTGAATACTTTTTGCTTAGGTTTTGCTTGTAATGGACACTAGAACACAGCAGACTTTTATACTGAAGGTGAGTAAAATGTTTTGCTTCTCTAAACAGTTTGGCCTCCTAAATTATGCTGTCATATAAAGATCAATTTGCATCTAATGTATAGAGTTATGTCTGTGATATATTGTTATGTTAATACATATATCCTTATTAAGTGCACTGGAATTCTTTTTGTTGGTATTAGTTGCTTTCCCTTCCTTTCTCTGTGCTGTTTTACTCGGGTTGCTACTGATTATGGAGGCCAACACCTTAGCAGCCTTTGGTAAAGAACCACCATTTCAATGTGCTGTTTAAAGCATCTGTAGAGCCCCGGTGGCTCAGGACATGCACAGGCTGCTGGTGAAGGTGAAAATTCTCCTTAGCCCAAGTACAGCCACAGCACTTTGTGTTTGGTCTTCCCTTAGCTGAAGAACATGAGAATGGCCAAAGTGGATTCTGGATGGAATGGACAACTCGTCTTATCCAAAATTGCTTTCTTATGTTTTACATCAATAGGCTGTAAATACTGAGTATAATGTTACTGAATGATTGAATTAATGAATAGTTAATTGGGCAGAATAAAGTTTTTTCACGTTACTCTTTTGTGTTTCAGAAAGTGCTCAGATCAAGATCCCAATATGCTCGGAGCATCTGTGATGCTGAGAAGTAGTTTAGTATGAGTATTGTTATTGTGTCCATTATTTCAGGCCCGCCTCGACATGAATTCCACTGACGATGGGAGGAAGGGCTGAAAAACTATCCCAAACATGGGGCTCTAATTAGTTGCTAACATTTTGTAACTTTGCTTCAGGTCTGGCTTACAACCCTGCCTTAATTTTGTGCATCTGGCCTTTGAAATTGTTTGTTTTAAGTATGTTCAGGATTCAGTAAAGCTGTTTGTTCCTCAGAAAGAATTATTTGTGAATATTGTATATTAGAACCTCACTTTATCTACTGGCAGATAGGGTAACATTGAATTTCCCATTTAACTGCTTATGTTTATCAATATTGTAATAGGTCACACAATCGACATATTTTTTTTTCTCTTTCTCTCTCCCCTCCCTTTCTCTCCCCCACATCAATTTTTTCACTTCTGGCAACTTCATCTCTGTGCTACCTCCCAAAAATCATTACATCTCAAGGAGACTAATCCTTTCCTCTCCTTTTTGTTGTGGTGGCTGCTGTCTTTAGTAAAGTACAATGGAAATGTGAGGATTACCTGTAAGTCTAAGGCGTTCTTTTGTCTTTAGAACTTGAATGGAATTTTTTTAATAGTGTCTTTTGGTCAGACACAAAAATAAAATTTAAAAAAAAGGTCACAGGGAAATAACGGAGTGTCATCCTGATGACTTAGTTTGAGAGAGATTCTAATAAAAACATTGACCCATGTAATTGATTTTAATGGCAGCTTTGTGCCATCTTCTGTTCTCTGGAAACGCGCCAGATGCCATCAGCACAGCCTCGGGGGACCGAGGGGCATAGAGCAGCAGATGAGTGGTTTCTCTGAAGCCCAGAGTAACTCGGATAGATTAGTTTGGTTGATAAACACAGAGCACAGCAGGCTCCAAAGGCAACTGAGGGTACAACTGACCTTTTTGTTCTCTGTCAGGGTCTAAGGAAAAGTAGTGAGTACAGCAGGAGCAGAACGACCATCATCCCCCGCTGTGTGCCCAACATGGTGTGTCTGCACAAGTACATCATCTCCGAGGAGTCTGTCTTTCTCGTGTTACAGCATGCAGAAGGTTTGTCTCTCGTTTAAGTATATTGTTGAAAAGAGCCAAAGGTTTAAGTTTTAATCAGTGGTACATTTCCTTGTCAAATTAATCTCTTATATGAAAATAAAATTATTTTCAGTGTGCCGAAGAGATGTCATGTAAGACACCCCACTCCCATCCCCTGTCCCTCCCTTTTTTTCTCCTCATTCTGCAGTGCATCTGATTCCTGCTTCAAATGGCCTCAAATCCTGATGGGTTACTTGGATTGTAGCAATATTGAAAGCTTCCAACTGTTTATTTTCTACAGGAGAGTGAGTGCTTCGACTGCAACAGCTATCTGCAGTATTCACAGTCATCTCTCAGAAACAAAGTCTTTGGCTAATTTTGTAAACTTTGGCTAGTAAATCTTTTTAGCATCTTACAGTTAAAATGACAAGTATTTACACAAGAATTTAGAAACTCTTTGCTAAAAAACCATGAACATTTGCCTATCGGTTAATATTACATAGTTATTCTGATCTGGATTTTTAAGAAAACAGCTAGTGGCATCAGACAGGAGTTCAAAGCAGAACCACGGAGTTGTGCCTTCAAACTGTTTATAAAATTCCTGTTAAATGTACAGGGAACAGGTGGCACAAAATAATTACATTTTGATTTTTCTTCTAACACCTGGATTTAAATATTCCCTAAATGTAATTACCCATATTTGTTTAGAATGAGTGCAGAATATAAATTTTGGCATTGCTAATAGTTCTCTTTTTAGGAAATGTTAATAATTCAGTCAGAATGGATGATGTGAAGGAACTAAGCTAACTGATAGGATAATTTTGTTATATCGAATATTATTTCTTCCTAGTAACTCAGATTTTGGCTTTTTTATGAACAATTTGTCACATGAGGCCAGTTAAAGTTAACTTTATGACATGAATGACTGTTTCCGATATGTGTGACTTAATTTTGCCATGAGCAGCGATGCATGAAGAAAAGCCTCATGTTACAGTGGTGCCTGATGGTGATTTCGAGCTGCTCTGTGCAATGCTCCTTTTCTTGAGGTGTGTGTAGTTCAGCAGAATAACTTGGAGACTCTCACCTGAACTGTAGTCTCCACATAAGCTGGTACATTTTTTTGAGAAATAATATTTAAAAAAACCTCAACCAAACAAATCCCCAAAGAAAAAAAAAACCAAAACAACAAACTGCCCACAACCCTTGTCAGATACCAACTGCCCTTAAGGCTACCATAATCAAAGGATTAGAGATGGGATAATATAATATTTTAAAACCCCTGTTCCTAGTATTCCTGCAGTTTCTGAAGACCTACAGCATTCCTCTTCTTTTCAGGAAGAACATTACCTTTCCAGATAAATGTAACACTGGGTGAGGAAGTAGTGGAATTTAGAAGGAGTAATCAAAAATTTTAAGGAAGGCTTAATGTGATGAGTTGACAAAGATGATCTCCTGGAAGGGAGAAGTAGGAGAAGTGTGGAGACATTGTACGATCAGAGCTCTGTCATTCAACGACAGAAATTTTGCATTAACGTTTGGGAAAGATGGGGTGTTGTTCTTCAAAAGGAGCAACTCTCTCCTGGTCATCTTTGACATGGTCACAAATACAGTGAAATGTGCTTGGCCTGCATGTCTTGCTCTTACCAACACTGGCTGTAACATGTTTTGAGTTCTATGGGGGAAGGATTTTTAATTTACTAAGTGCCTTCTAAATCAGGTTTGTGCCACACACAGCCTTGTGCAGCACTCCACACCAATTTTATCTGCCGACCCTGAAGGTGCTGTCTGTCAAGCATCCTCGTTTTGGCTGGCTGTGCAGCAAACACATACTTGGAGGCAGCCACAGCTTATGTTGCCTTTCTCCCAGCTGTGGGTCAAAGCCATGCAAGTAGGACACATGGGAGGGAGAGCGGTTATTTTGAGGAGAAACTGGGAGAGGAGGTGCTGACAAAATACAAGTGCTTTCTACAGGGAGAGCTCTGAAGGGGAGCAGGGGGTAGGGAGCATGGGAAGAGCTGGGGAGCACTGCAGAGGGCATGAGGGACTGGCAGGCTGTGCTGAGGAGGACGAGGAGGCCTGCAGGGACCAGAGGGGATTTCGGTGTGGGTGAGGGCTGTTGTTGGTAATACATGATACATGGGTTCACTTGACTTAGACACTTTGAGTGTAAGTTATAAACTTCACAGGGTTTTCCCTTATTTTCTGATAAAGCAGCAAGTGGTGTGGAAGTGGATTCACCTCTCTCCTTGTTTGCAAACCACTCAAAAATGATTATGTGCTGTAAGGACTTTTCCTGATTCTCATGGAATTATCAAAGTTAATTTCTTTAAGGATAGCCACTGCTTTCATGAACTTAGTTTCTGGGTATGAAGCAGGCAAAGGGAGAGGAAAAGGTGTGGCATATTCTGTTCTAAACAGGGATAGCTGGTGTACAAATTGATGAGTAAATTTCCAGAGGATACCTATAAAAAGCATATTACAGGTGTAGGGCCTGCTCTCAAATTCCTAACTGAGGCAATAATTTTGTGTTGCGTCTAGGACTGCATAGCCTATGCACCTCAGCTTTTCCCAAGAGACTCATGCTGGAAAGTGGAAAGTGATTCAGGGGAAAGGCTTCATTTTCTACCTCTAAATGAATAAATCATGAATAAAAATAGGGCTAAAGTTATGCTGTACTGTATGCAGGGACTAGTCTTGCTCCTCCCACTGCTGATGGTCTTGATTGCATCAGTCATATGTTAGTAGCACTCATTCTTTAAATTACAAGGATAATATCAGGAATCCCTGTAGTTAAAGATATCTTAAAATTTCCTCTGTCTCAGACCAAATATAAATAAAGAAGGTGCTTGCAGTTAATTTTGGAAAAGGATGAAAGTTTCTAGGACAGTACTTTTAAAGTCATAGTCTCTGAAATTTTATTCCGTGACTTTATGAATGCTCTTAACATTCATATTCCAAGTAGTTCCATTCCAACAGAAAAGAAGATTCTACCAGTCAAATTTGTAAGTGATGGTGATTTATTGTGTTAGGTGTGTTAGCTACACCATTGGGAAGTTCAAGGGTAAAATATTAATTTAATTTGGCAATGGCTTGAATTGTAGCATATTCAGAGGAAGTTTTGATGTTATGTATAGACACTATGTATTTGCTAAGAAGCTTACTATTTCCTGTTTGTAGTAGATTTTAACGGTATTACTGAGTGCAGCACTATTGAGTTTTGTATGGAATTCTGCAAGCTTGACCACAGACTCTTGCTCAAGATGAAGACTTTTTCTCTTTTTTTCTTTTGGTAAATCACGGTGTCATGACATGCTCAGAATTTGTGAGTGAGGTCTTGTGTTCTCTTACAGGCTTTTCTCAAGGCCACAGTTAGAGGCTTCAAGGGTGTCTCAGAAGCACCAAAGGCCACAAAGTTATCTTGTAGCTTTGTTGGAAAGCACTTGGCAAATTCTAGTGTGGTAGAGAGCCAATGTGATGTTAATAAGGCCTTGCTTCTTGGCACTACTAACTCCAGAAATTTTAGAAGCAGATGCTTCAAAAATAGGCTGGGGGGCTTCCATGGGACATCAAAGTTTAAGTGGCTGTTAGAAGCTGTCAAATCTCTTTAAGCATAAACAAGCTGGAGTTCCTATCAATCTGGAGAGCACTCAAGAAACTTCATGCTGAAGAGGCTTGCTGCACACAGGAATTGATAGACAACACGGTAGCATTCTGGCTTGCAAAGCTAGGGATTTTCATTAGGAAGGGAAGTAGAACTAGCTGTAAATATTTGACAGTAATCGGGAAATGTAAGAAAGGTGATATGGTTTTTGGCAAGTGACTTTTTCAGGAGGCTGCTTTGAAATGATAGCTTTTGCTCAAAGTGCACCGGGAAGCGGGAGCTTTGCCTAAACCAGCAAACTTTGTAGCGGAGATTCACCAGCAGCAGTGGCAGCAGCCGTAGGTACTAGACTCTGGTGTTTGTAACTACTGTCATGTTAGAGATTAGGTTGGAGATCGGCTTCCAATTCGCGTGTGTGCTGCAGCCCCACTGTGGCTGCCACTGGGATGCTGTGAAACATTATTATTGTGTTATCATGGTAGTGCTGATGTGTCTGGTTTCTTTTCAACTTAGAAACTCAAGCATAATTTTATGTAGTCATTGTATATTAACATAATGAAGTTTACTAGTAGCCATGTCTTTATTGAAAAGGGGGAGAGTGATTCTAATAAAACCATAAGGTTGTTCTTTTTCCAGTAAGGAAGAATATTAATTCACACGAGGTGTGTGATTACAATTGGTACTTCTGGCCATAATAAATTCTTATGCAGTGATGTAGAGAGCTGGACCAGGTTTTGGATAATAGCTCAAGCAGATGTCTTTCAGTACTGTTTTTCCTTCCCTGTCCTATCAAAATTATTTGGAAGCCCGAAGTGTTCAGTTTGACTTTGTTTGGGCTTTCCTAAAAACAGCGATTACCGCATTCTTAGCTGCATTCCGGTTCTGCAGGAATTGGCTTATATCATCCTGCAGAGTAAACTCACGGGCCAAGCTAGCAAAAGCCATGGATTTATTTTGGAATATGTCCCCTTAGTCAGCCAGTCTTGCAGGATGTGAAGCTGAAATGGTAAGTGTCTGCAAACTGGGTTAGGAAAAATCCAACAGGTCAGGAATTTTTCTTGTCAGCTAGAACAACAACATGGTTAGAAGACTAAATTTGCTGACCTGTTAGGTTTTCTTTTATCCTATGATATGTGCTGTGTAGCCTCTACATCTTGTTCTCTTTAATGTTCCTGCATCAAGTGCTGTTAATAACAAAAACTGCAGAAATGTTTGAGAGAATATAAAAAATGTATGGACCTAACAAGATTCCTAGCCAGCTTCATCACTTGGCCACTTTATGCTGAGATTTCCTGTTGATTGTTTTGGACACTAACTTTTTAGATTCTGCCACTTGAAGCAGAGGTATAATCTCTAGAGTGCTGGAAATGTGGTTAAGTAAGGCACATCTAATAAGTAATTTTACATTGAATACCTGCAGAGAATGTAGAGCTTGGTGACGTTCATGGGCTAATAAAACCAGAAAGAGTGAGCTAGACTGGTTGTAGAGTCAATTCATGGTAGAAGAGAGCAATCTTAATAATTAGTTATGTTAATGTCGTACTTCCAAAATCATATTAAACACTAATAAACTTTAGCTTAAAATGGTAGCTTTTATAGTTATTTAGTGTGTTAGACTATGTGACAATGATTGAAGCATACTTGTTTGGATTGATTTCTGTAATTTTAGTTTTTGTAGATTCCTGATAGTATATTAATATGGCTTGCTAATGGGTTTTCTTGATCTTACACAGCATATGGGGAGAAGGGGAAAGATTATTAGTATGTCATTCATAAAGGCATAATTATATACCCAGATACAAATATCACTCTTGTTTGACCCTAGATTGGACATTTTCAGAAAGGAACAAAATTGTTGTTTTTCACTATAGAACACAATTATTGAATAGCATTTATTTACGTATTTCCACTTGACCAGGAGGCCAGTTTTGAAATATTTGTGTGTAATCATATTTGGACGCAATAAAAGTATTTTTTTGGTGCTTACTTGCATTTAACTCTACATTGGAGTTGCAGTAAGTTGTGATTTCTACTGTGATTTCTGAGCCCAGGTAATTATTAATGAGCAACTTATTTAATAAAAAGTACTGAAGTAATAAACACCAGTAATATGAAGATGGAAATATTTAGCACTTGCTTGTACTAATTAATCTAATGCAGGTAGGATGGGGAGACTTTGTGTTTTATTAAATGCAGTAGTGGCATGGTTGTCAAATAAGATTTTATTGTTTGTTTTGAAATGACCCTGAATAATTCCATGCCTAGTTAATAAACTCAGCAAAGTTATTTTGCAAGCACTGTTCTTAAAATAATTTAATTGAAATTTCTAATAAAATTAATTGTTCTGTTGGAATCTCGAGAGGTAAAATTTAACTTTTGTGTTGCATCTTTTGTCATGGATGAAAGCGTGAGAAAGAGAAGGAAGTCACACATATGCAAAAATATGTATGTTCTCTCATTCTGTTTTCTGCTATTTTCCTTTTCCAGCCATTCCATATCAAAAGCATGGCTAAATGTAAAGCGTAAAATTAGAACAACAACAAAAAAGGTGATTATGGCATCAGCAACTTTTATTTTTACCGAATCAGTTTAAACCCAGTAATTCTGAATTCCTATGCCAGCTGCAGGGCTCGGAAGCCATGGGGGTGCTCTGGCTCTGCCCTTGCCCTGCTGAGCAGATGTATAGCTCATATTTAAGGCAAGTGGCTTAATTGTAAAGAGCCTGTATGGACCCAGTGCCTGTCCTGGAGGCAGGAGTCCTGCTTTTTGGGCACTTTCGGCAGGACCAGGGCCCTTGGTCACACTGGCATGGGGCGGCTGGTTGCACTGGTCCAGGCAGGCTCGGACTAAGTTTCTAGGCTGAGGCCTGCTGCTCTGCTGGCAGCGACAGTGGCTTGCCACTGTGTGTAGGTGTTTTGAATGCATCTTTGGGCAAGTATGTGAAGTGCTTATGCAATACAGAGGTCAGTATAGAAGTTCCTGTTCCCTTCTCTGTGAGTGTTCTTTTCATTTACTTGGCATCCTTCCTCATCATCTTCTAGAAGGTGGTGAGGGTCGCTCTGACCTACTTAAGTTTGTTTGTAGCTTATGGCAGAAAGCATGTGGATTAAAGGATCTAAATTGTCATTTTTACCATTGGACTCAAGCTGTTAGAATTCCCTCTGAATATTTTTAATATACTTAGTTTCACCACAACCAGTGGGATTTTTTTTTCCCCTTCAAAAATAAGTCTTGTCTTAGCCAGGGGGATGGAGGGCAAGAAAACTCCACATTATATTATTCAAATTCATTTTAAAAGTATGAAGGTTTTTCTGCCTTTGATAAGTTATTTTTGAAATACCTGGGAGTATATAAAACCTGTTCCTAGGTAATGAAAAAATACTTCCTTCTTTTGTTGTACTTTTTAAGGGAGTTTTGCCTGATCTGGAAAGTGTTTAAAAATAACTATTAAAGACTGTATTTGGAAAAATAGAAAAACCCTGTTTTACCCAAGTAAGAAAAAAAAGACAACAAAAGTCAAAACTTGCGGATGCCCAGTGGGCTGGATACTTATTTTTTTCTTACACAAAGATTTTGTTAGAACTCCTGCATTTTCCGGAATTTCTGTACAGCCTTTTAAGTTGAAAGGTCTTGACTTTGCATTTTTCCATAAGTTATCAAAGGTGGCTTTCTAGCTTTCAGCCAAATTCTTTGGCATATGCAAGAGATGCAGTAGCTTCTTGATCTTCTGCAAATGATGCTTTGTTATCCATAAACTTCTTTATATGTGCAGCATTTGGAAACACAGAGTCCTGTCTTGTATTTCTTAATTTTAAGTATTACTTTTGGAGATGTAACTTGTTTAGAGTCTTTGATGTGAAGGAACTGGTTTGCCAGTTAACTTAGAGTATTGATAAATCTTTGTGTACTGCAGCAAGGCATAAGAAACTTTGTTGAGTTCTGAAGTTACAGAAACACATCCATATCTAACAAAACAATCCATTATTTTCAAAGACAGAAACAAATCCTTAAAGTATCCTGCTAATGAGGTAATTCCCTTCCTCTTACCGAACTTGGTAATTAGTTTTAAGTCTGTGTCCCTTAATGTTGCTTATGAACTTGGAGCTGTGATACAGAAGTGTTCGTACAGGCAGAACTAGTGATGGGCACTAAACCATTTGATCTTCCTGGGTTTTTGCTTTCTTTTGAGACAGCAGATGGAGAGTAGTCACCACCATGCAACTTGAGACAGACTCTGAAATGAGACTTTACTGAAGGTTTTTTTTTTTTTTTTTAAAGCTTAATCTCAGATGTGACTCTTTAAATATTTATGTATTAATATAAATCTGCTTGAAAAGGAAGTTGTGATCCCTGTAATTATTTCCTCCTGAGGCAGTAGATCCAACTTGCTCTGTGGACACGAGGAGGTGGTGTATTGTGACAAGGAGGGTATTTTCCTGTTTAATAATGAAACCAATTCTGTTTTGTGTGAAATTGAGAGATTTATTTATGTATTTATTTATTTATTTCCTCTCTCTTTTCTTGCAGGAGGAAAACTCTGGTCTTATGTCAGTAAGTTCTTAAACAGAAGTCCTGAAGAGAGCTTTGAAATTCCTGAACGGAGAACGTCCAGTTCAACTAAAATTTACCTGGAGCAGCCGACACCTAGTCCTAAAGAAATGGGCAGCAGCGCTGATTCCCGAGACAGCTATGGGGAGAGCATGCTGAAGGTGGTCCCACTGAAGAGCAGCCTCACGCCAAGCTCTCAGGATGACAGCAGCAACCAGGAAGATGGCCAAGAGAGTTCAAAGTGGTTGGACTCAGGATCCAGCTCTGAAGAGGAGTGCACTACTAGTTATTTAACGTTATGCAATGAATACGGGCAAGAAAAAATTGATTCTGGGTCTCTAAATGAGGAACCGGTGGTTAAACTGGAGAGTGAAGGTCTAAATACCAAAGAGAGAAGTAGCTTACAGAAGTGCAGCGTCGTTGGCAGTGACAGCTTCACCTCTCAGATGGCATCTCAGGAACGAAAGCTTTTCATTGATGACACCGAGTCGGAAATAGCTAGTCCTACTAGGATATTGGACTCATTAACTAGATCCAAGAACAGCCCCATGGAACTCTTCAGGATAGACAGCAAAGATAGCACTAGTGAGCTCCTGGGGCTTGATTTTGGAGAAAAATTATATAACCTGAAATCAGAACCTTTGAAGCCGTTATTTTCTGTCCCAGATCACGACAGAAGCTTGGATGCCCTGGAGACCAAAATGGGTGTGAGAGCTCATGACACTGTAAGCAGGGGTTCAAATGACTCTGTGCCAGTTATCTCCTTTAGGGATGCTGCTTTGGATGATGTAAATAGTGTTGATGAAGGAAGGCCTGATCTCCTGATAAACTTACCTGGTATGTCTGATGAAACAGAAGAGGCAGCAATGTCAAGGCCAACAAAGTTTACAAAAACTGATAGGGACATGTTGGAAGTAAAGTTATTAGAAAAGCCTGATGTCTTACAATTAAATAATTCTGCAGAACCATGCAAAGCATTTGATCAAGAGCTAGATCATGTGGCACCAGAAGTGGGAGATTCTTCTCACGAGGCAGCACATGGACAAAGCGGTGTCCCTCAGGGAGCTCTTGGCACCCTCTTTACCTCTGAGCAAGAGGTAGGTAGTTCAGAGGATGGCACCCCGTTTCAAGGGCTTGGAGACTGCTCCTTAAATGTGGCCAGCAAAGAAGAAAGTTTGCTTGTTTCCAGCCAGCTTTCAGGTGCTCAAGATGTTAGCTTGGACGGAGACGTGTTAAGAAACGAAGCAGTCTTGCTATTTTCCGATCAAACGGAAGACTTTGGGAAAGAGGGAGCAGACCCATCTGTGTTATCAGCAGCTGAGAGTAAAAAGACAGCACCAAAGAGGGAAGACAAAATAGCAGTAGCAGGGGAGAAGGAAATACATCAAATTTTTCAGGACCTCGACGAAAGATTAGCGGTAACCTCCAGGTTTTATATCCCAGAGGATTGCATTCAAAGATGGGCAGCTGAAATGGTTGTAGCCCTTGATGCTTTACATAGAGAAGGAATTGTGTGCCGCGATTTGAACCCAAACAACATCTTATTGAATGATAGAGGTCAGGAACTTTTGCAAATGCATTTCTTTTTATTCGCTGTTGCTTCCAATTAACTGAGTAGGCGTTTTATCTTGTAATTAGTATCTTCATTTCCTGTCTAGAGCTTCATTATCAGTGCAGCAAATTCACCCCCAGTAATAGCTTCTAGTACTTAATGATGCCATTATTCTTAATGATACTGTTTTTAGCTACAAAAGGAGTAATTACAGTTCACTTCTGCAGAAAATGGAAGGGAAAAATGTTTTGATTTCTCCTGTCGTTTTGTTTTTAGGACACATTCAGCTAACGTATTTTAGCAGGTGGAGGGAGGTTGAAGATTCCTGTGACAACGATGCCATAGAGAGGATGTACTGTGCCCCAGGTTAGAGCAATCACCTACAATGTTTCACTTGGAAAGTAGATGAGCAGCTTTCGCTTTCTCACAGAGCCTCTATGGCATAGAGCTCGAGATCATGCAATGTCTGAATTTTCTTTTTCTTGAATGTCTTAAAAAGCTAGAGGGTTCATAACTGCTTTATTGCTGAGCCGTGGTGGTGGTTGTTAGATCGTTTTCATAAAGCGTAATTTTATTGAATGTCTTGTTTAAGCAAATTTAAGGAATGTTTTGTTTTCTTGCAGTTATTTGCTATGTGTGAATACACTCCGATAAGTGAAGAGAGCAAATAAGGGAAAGGGCAGGCTGAAAAGATGACGCTGAGAGTCTTAAGAATACAAAAAGATGCAAAGAACATGGGGAAAAAAACCAGCATAGCAGTTTGAAAAATACAACCCTAATAGGCTCAGAGATGCCACTGACATTTTTGATGAGCTACAGTGGGCTTTGAAACAGTTTAGAGAGCTCTTTTCTTAGAACTGCTTTCATCAATCACGAGGGTGATAAAATCAATATCTCTTGGGTTTTTATAGCAAGGATGGCACTTGAAACCGAGCCCTCCCTCTTTTCCTTTTTCCAATTTATTTTCTGCTAATATAGTGGTCAAATGGTAGTGACAGCCAAAAGTCGGGTGTCTTATAACTTCATGTTTTAAAAATTTCATGGCTAGCTTAAGAAAACTAGTTTTAGAGTTGAATGAGTACTGGGAGGCTATTCAGATTATCAGTTTTTCTTTTTTTATTCTGAATTTGAAATGCCAACGTACTCTCTCTGCTGAGCGCATGGTCTGCCTAGGCATTGCAGCCTGGCGTGCAGGTAGTCCTCAGGCTTGAGTCTGCAAATATGCTCAAAAATGCAGCTGAAGAATAAGAGTTATCAGCAATGGAAGACAAATAAACACCTGATGCCAAAGTGTGCCTGAAATAAAGTAAGGAACTGATCTCTGTGAAAAAAGGGTGGTAGAATCTCAATGAAAATTTGAATGCCAGCATCTTGAGATTAATAGTAAATAAAAATCTTTGCTGTCCAGGTGCAAGTCAAAGGGGAAATGGCAGGTATGACAGAGAAACAGGGAAGAAATTATTTTTATCTGTCAGAGCAAACTCAACACCTTCATTCTACCCTCGCCCCACTTTAATTGAACAAGAAAATTGGGGCATCCCTGCATTTGAGAATCCCAGCAATTCTTGTGGTTGTGAAATTAGAACCGTGTCCTGGTTGCCAACCCGCCGTGTTAGAAAGCGGCGTTCTCCTGCCTCCCTCGCCCGGCCTCGCACAAAGCTCTCCCAGCCGGGCAGTAGCAAAGATGGAAGCGCAGCCTTTTCCCACCCTGTCACCATTAATGAGCTGTGAAAGTCAAAGCTTAATTTTTCCATATTTTAATGAGGATCCAAAGAGAGGCTTTTTTTGCCCCCTAAGCCCCAACCAGCCAACTCCTGCAGTAATTAAGTGTTTAGGGAGTGGTTTAAATAATATTTAAAAGTCCCCAAATGCGAGAATAAAGTTTTCCGTGCCATCATTATTTCCACCTCGCAGCACAGGTACGGTGTCCGCCTGGGCTTTCCTTGGTTAAGTTGCTCTCGCCTCTCCGCCCTCTCTGCCCTACCCTGAGCTGCCGTTTGCTTTCTGTGTCTGTGACTGGTGAGCTACAAGATGAATATTTGCAAATGCGAATATTAGATATATGTGAGATGGCTGAATTGATGCTGCTCTGTGATTCCTACCTTTCATGTTTCTTGATCTTAGTGTTCTCTGTGCAAAGTCTACTCTTAGTATAGCTATTTCATGCTAATTTTTGCATAGGAGAGTAACACTTGGTATAAGTTAGCAGTGCAAAATATATTTTGGAGCTAAGTGCCATGCTATTCTGAGCAATGATTTAAAACCTGTACTTTCAATAAAGATGTATAGCTGAGTCCAAAGCAGCTTTCTTAGGGCTACTGCTGCTGGTAAACCTTGCTCTAGAACTTTTGATCAGTGTTTAAAAAAATAGTCATGTTAGTGGGCTTTCTTTAGGCTCTGATGTTAGGGGGAAAACAAACAAACAAAAAACCCAAACCAGAACAAATCCAACAACAACAAAAAGTAAAACCAAAACAACAAAAAACCCCAAAACTTATTTGGATGATCATTTTTCATTGTAAGGAGTTTACTGTGTCCCTGGAGCACGTCTCCCCTTTAGTGTGATAGCATTGCTCTACAAACTGCTTCTTGGAACAGGATTTTGAAATTATAGTTGCGCTTCAGTACACCAAGAGAAATTGGCAACTTTGTGGGTTTTTTTAGATTATTATTATTTTAAAATAATTATTTTTAAGTTGCTTTTCAAAACTGATCGTAACTGTTCTTCACAGCTTGCTTTTTTCCTGCTGAAAGAACGGCTACGGTTTTGCAGAGATGAACAAGTGATCTTTCCAAAATTTAATCAGGTCTTTTGATTTCTTATGCTACAATACAGTGACTGAATAAAGTGAATCAAAGCGAGTCTTTATCTTGTTCTGAATTTTCCTGGTGTTGCCAGTACTGTGTGCTGTTGCCTTCCCCTGGGTACTCAGCCTTTCCTCTCCTTTTCTCTCCTGATTGAAGGGTGCAGTAAACTTGGCTGGTACAATTTTGTTTCCATGTGTTTAGCTCGGTGTGTGTTTTCATAGGAACTCAGGATAGAAGAGGATTTGGATGCAGTAACTTCCATGTTACGTGATTCAGTGTTTTGTTATTAGAAGTGTTCAGTGTTCTGTTATTTGCACTCAAAATTATCCAAGAAAGGGAAGGTATCTTTATCAAAGCATTGCCTTTTAGGCTTTGGTGTTGGAGACTGAGAACAGGTGATGAGTCCTGGGATGTAGTTCTGTTTCTGCACTGGTTTTTGAGGAGCAAATTTTGTAGGCAGAAAAAGGAGAAGGTGAATGTGCAAGTTAAACAGGTTGCAGGATATCTTCAATTCAAAATTGTAGGAAATCATATTGCAGAGTTATATGAAAGACATAAAAATGTATTTGAAATTATTTTATCTTTTTAATCAACAGGATTTCAGGTGTTACTGTTTTACAGCACGAGTTATAAAGTGCTTAGAAGTGAAGTGCCTAATGACATATTTAAATTTTAAGGTGCTTTATTGGTTCAAGGAAAATATGGAATCTAAATTTCACAACTTATATATCAGAATCTAATTCCTAGAGGGGTGAGGGCTAATAATGTATTAACATTGGAGCTTTTCAGACCCAGGGGAGAGCAGAGGTCCAACTATGTGGAGCTTGCTTTCAGGATCTAGGATTTTGTGTTTGGGGCTTTCAGTGCCCCAGGTTGTGACCTTGTATTAAAGCAAAACAAGGGTAGTTTTGGTACAGAAACAGTGATTAGACCCTTGCTGTGGTGAACAGCAAGGACTCGCCCCACTCTTATTATCCTACAAAAAGCAGAGAGGCAATGTGGCTGCAAATGTAGAATGCAATGTATGTATAAAAGACTAGAACAAATGCAAACATTATAAGTGAAGAAGTGTCAAAAAGATGAGGGAAGAGAGGGCGTAAAATGCTGCATACTATTCCGTACTAGCAATAGAATTAATTTTGTGTGGAATAGCAATCGTGACTTTATATCGTGCATAAATTAAAAGCAGGGCTGGATCTGTTGCAAGAAGCGGCACTTCTGCGCTTTTGACGGCAGGTGGCATTGTACCATTAATGGATTTTGCGGCTGCACTTGCTGCCTCTCGTTCGCCTGACTTCACAGAAGATGCAGTTTATTTGTAACGATTTACATATCGAGAATTGTGCTCTCAAGCTCGGAGTCGCGGTGTGTTGTAGTGCTGTTGAATCTGTTGGTAAAGCTGGGTAACTCTCTTTACTCCTGCATAGTTCTACTCAATTTAAAAAAAAAAGTTTGTGCTGAAGCAACTACAGCAACAGCAAAGCTATCTGCAGATGCTTAAAAGTAGCACCCGTGCTGTACTTTGATTGATGGCCAAACTAAATCTTTGCTGTTCACCTATGATAAGTCAAACGTTGTTTCTCTAATCCACAAGGGAAATGATGGATTATAAATCATCCCCTATAAACTCAACACCACTTCAAGTAAAACTGTGGGGCTTTTGGCCAAGAATAACATATTTGCTTTTAAAGAAGAAATTATGCACTTTAACTTAGAATTTTTGCTGCATTAATACGGTTAAGGTGACAAACATGAGGTTTATGTGTTTGCGTTTTTTTATTTTTCTTTAACTTTCCTGCTCTTTGTAGTAATTTTGTTTTCTGAATGTTTTAAAGTGTAAGCAGCTGATGTCTGAATATAAAGTTAATAGTGCATCGGATGAGAATGATTCACTTCTGTTTAAACAGCCCTTTGCTCTCCATGCCCCCTGAGAACTCTTATCACTTATTTGTCCAAAAAACCCCACAAAAACTAACAGAAAACCCCTCGCATTATCCACCTGCCTGGTGGCTGATAGTATCAGCAATGTATCTCTTTATCTCTTGGTTAATGTGCCTTGGTATTCTGAAGGGGGGAAAATTCCAGTAACAGATTCAATTTACATGGACAGAAACTTGAGCAAATGCCAGCCTAGCAGGGGGGCCATTATTCTGCTCTATAAATAAGTTTAAAAAAGAAAGAAACACACACACAAACCTGTGAATCAACATGTTTTGGTCTAATTGAGGGAAAAGCAAGATAGATGAATTTTGAAATGCAAATGATCACCTTCTGTTATTTAAGTATCAGTTTTGCCAACTTTGTGATCTTAAATATAAAGAGTTGTTACCTTTTAAATGGAGTAATAATTATGTTCCATTCTTGATAGTCATGATTTTTAAAACCAAACGAGTAACTTTTCAAAAAAGTGCTGTTGTAGTATGCTTCATCCCTGTGAGAGAAACAAAATTGTCTGCAGCCACAGCCTAGTCAAGACTATTTTCAACTAAAACGGATTAAATTGAAGATTTACTCATAAAGAGAAATCTTTTAGGTACTTTTTTGATCTAACCTGTGAAGTGTCATGTTGTAGAAGCGGCTTGCTGGTCTAACACCTTGTGTAAATACAATGTGTGAATGAAATGCTTTATTTACACTCTCCGACTTCTCGTTCCAGCAGCGGGGATGTGTTCTGTCACATCCCTGTAGTGTTTTCGGAGGACGAGATTTCACAGTGGCCCTGCCTTTGGAACCTTTTTTCTTTCTTGTCCGAACAATGAGTTTTCACCCAACTGTATTTACTAAAAACTGGTGATTTTCATGTTGAGATCATAAAGCCAAAGGGAGCTTAGCTTCGTAGAAAATTTAAGTAGGAAACTGGCCGTCGGTAATTTATCGTATTATTCTTACTGCTTTCATAACCAGGGTGCTATAATGAAACCTTATTTACAAAAACCAGCCTTCACAGAAACCTGCACAGAAATATATGGTATATTTAGTTTTAACTAACCTGCTACTAATTGTACACGATGCAAAACCTAAGCAAAAAAAAAAAGGCTTTGTGGGTAAATAATTTTGTCCTGCAAAAGACCAAAATGTTTCAGTGTGCAGCCTGATTTTCGTACTTGCAAATGAAGATGTCATTCCTGGTCTTAGACAATTGAAAATACAGATGTGAAGTGCAGCTGATAACCTAAAACATATGGCATGAAAATAAAAATTGCGAGGTTGCTATTATTAGCCTGTATGCTCTAATTTTTATTTACTGAATAAGGAAAAAATGCTCTCCCTCTGTTTACCAAATAGATATTTGATGCTGGAAAACCTGCATATTATTTGTGCATGTGTTTTTCAATAAGAATTTGCAGGCACTCATTAAATCTGCTGTTCTGTATTATAGTAATTTAATTTGAGTAGGTTGTTTAAGAAGCAAAAATAACTGTGGTAGATTAAAGTGCCATTGACCCTGAGAGGTGTCGAGGGGTGGGCTGGTCTCCTGGTTATAGTGTAAGACTGGACTTCCTAGATTTTTCCTCTGACTCTGTCCTGGCTTTTTGTGTGACAGTAATGTCTTGGGATAATCCTGAAAAGGAAAATAGAAAACAGGGCAGGTGAATGAGCTTTGAGCAGCAAAGACAGAAGGATGAGCTGGATTGATTTGGAGAGCCCTGGCAATACGAAACAGGGCTAAACATTAACAAGAAAAAAATACGTAGCTTTTGTGAATAACACTGCAGGAAAAAAGTACTGATTATTGGGAAGCTGGGAGTAACAACTGTGCAGCAACAGTAGAGCTTTCCAAAGGCACCTGAGTGCCCCACCGAAAACAATGACGACTGACTGCTCCCAGAATAGTGACATGTCATGAACGTGGAGTAGGTAATTGAACGCAGAGGTTTGGGGAGAGGATCAGGTATTTTCTGAAAAGAATCTGATGTGGTTTGGCACTTGGGCTTGTTGTAAGAACACTCCATGTTTCAGGTGAAGTACATGTTCTTGTGGTTTTTCATAGACCTTCTAGTAGAATAAGCAGTAAGACGTACTGAAGCTGTCGATTTGTAAAAATCTGGTGTTTTAGTCTGGCTGGCATAAAAGCCATTTAATAACTATGGAAGAAACTGTAATTTACCTGTGTGGTGTGATTGTTTTTGGATTTTATTTATTTTCTTTTTTACTTTTTTAATTATTATTATTATTATGGATGGAACTGAAACTTGAAGATAGTATAGAAGGTGCCTGTTGAAAATAAATGGAGCTGGCTGAAAGGTTAATTAGTGTTTGCTTTGTTTTGATGACAGAGCAGTAAAAAGTTTCTTTGTCTCCTTTGGCACCTGATCATTTTAGAGGAAGTTTTAATTCCATTTTGGGCTCCTAAAGAGAAGAAAGAACACAGTTCCCTCTATTAATTCTTTTAGTGACATGAGGAAATTTCTTCCAAAGAGGAACATAGATGCTCATATGTTTTTGATACCTTTAAGATGAAACTTCCTATTTTCATACTCCATTTGGTCTTAGCAGAGGTTCATTGGACTTGCTTCACTACTTTATTGTTTAAAGACCATGATAAACTTTTTATACTTAACCATACATGGTTCAATACTGTGTTTTATAAATTGCTAAAGCCTTTTAGGCAAAGCATTATGGCCAGATTGCTTGTGTGATCTGTTATTTAGTGACTGTATCTTACGATATCATGGCTGACTGAGTCTGCCTAGAGTAAATTAGCTTGGACTCATTTTACTTGGTTCTCTGCAAATGCTTCTTTACATATATAGATATTAAAATATGATAAAATAGTAAGCCTTTAAATTTAAATGAGTGTAAGGTAAATAGAATTTCTGAAGCGACTCTAATGTGGTGTGGGTTTTATTTTTTTTTGGTGGTTTGGTTTTGTTTGTTTGTTTGTTTTTGCTGCGATACTGTTTATGTTAATGGCCACAGAAGAGGAAAACGTGGTGTCTGGTGTTTTCAGGATGTTGGACAAGTCCATTTCTTCCTGAATGGTTCCAGACACCTGATGGTGGTTCAGATGGATCTCCTTATTTTCTTACCAATGCAGAAATGATAATGGAAGGTCTGCTGTTTCTGCTTGAAACACGGGGTAAGGAAAGGGGACGATTCAGCTTTTGAAATGTTTGTCAATCCACCAAGAGTCAAATGGTTCCCTTCTTAATTCTGCAAAAATCACCTCAACACGAAGCCTTTCCTGACGCTTAGGTGTTGGAATAAGCAGTACTTCCACCTACCGCCTATTTTCTTGTGAGCTGATTTATGGTCTCATTCCTAATTCAGATGCATGGGGTTTGTTTCAGTGTTGCAGTTTATGCTACAAAGTTTTGGGTGAGTTCTGATGATTCACGAGCAGTCTGGCCTCATCATATGAGGGACATCGAGGTACTAGAAAGAGTTCAGAGGAGGGTGATGAGGCTGGTGAGGGGTCTGGACCACAAGTCTGATGAGGAGCGGCTGAGGGAGCTGGGGCTGTTCAGCCTGGAGAAAAGGAGGCTGAGGGGAGACCTTATCACTGTCTGCAACTACCTGAAAGGAGGTTGTAGCATGGAGGGGGTTGGGCTCTTCTCCCAAGTAGCAAGTGATAGGACAAGAGGAAATTGGCTCAAGTTGTGCCAGGGGAGGTTTAGATTGGATATTAGGAAAAAACTTTTCATGGAAAGAGTTGCCAGGCATTGGAACAGGCTGCCCAGGGCAGTGGTGGAGTAACCATCCTTGGAGGAGTTTAAAAGGCATTTAGATGAGGTTCTTAGGGACATGATTTAGTGCTAGAGTTAGGTTATGGCTGGAGGGTCTCTTCCAACTGAAATGATTCTGAGATTCTAAGTTGTACAGTGAATGCCCAAGCCCACCTTTAAGCTTGGCTTCTGTTACGTTCACTAGTGTTTCTGTGTGTGCGTTGGGAGGTCTTATTGTCAGCCCTGGAGCAAACTGTATTTGGGAGAAATGTTTGAGGTGTGATAGTAAAAACCTTTGAAATCCTTCAGCATGAAGGCTATGTCTTAAGGTTCTGAAGTAAGAATGAGAAAACCAGCCTCGCTGTTATGGTTAATAACTTTATTGAGGATGTGTGTTCAAAAGAGGTGAAGTCCTGCTTTTCTGCTTTAGAACTGGTGCTTCTGCTCAAAAATACAGAGCGTAGTCAGCTACGTATCCCTTCTGAGGAAGTAAGGTGTTACTGTGTGTAATGCAAATATTGAGATAAGTACGGAAGCCAGAAAGAAATGGCCTTTCAGTTGAGCCGGCTGCTCTGGAAAGACAGTGCTGGGTAGCGAAGGCGTTTACCTGGACCATCAGTCTCGGTCTGGACCTGACAGCATTTTGCAAATCTCCTTCCCTTCATTTACCTGAGTGGATGCTGCTGGCATGTCCTACCTGGTGCTACGTGATGTATGAGTGTGCATCAGGAAGGGAGAAGGAAGCGAAAGCTCCCCCTTTGAATGAAGTTGCAGTAAAGTTGGAAGAGCTGGCAATATTTCTTTCACCCCACTTCTTAAATTTATCCTATTTAAAAGGGCTTTGTATTTGAAAATGCTATTATTTTTTTTTCTGCCAGTTTTGTACTGCTAGCCCAACACCAACACGGTGCACGTGGGTGCATATGTTTTTGTTTGTACAAATGTGGATAAGGTCCTTGATTTCAGGGTTCATGAAGTAAAAGAATTGGCACAAATATCCCCATGTTATTCACTTAAGCTTATGGGTCGCTACCATTTATTGTCTAAATTACTTTGCTGATGGATTGAGATGAAAATGTTTTCTTAGTGCAGGCAGATATTGTAGTTCAGATTTATTGCAATATTAGAGCTTTTAAAAAAAGCATATGCCTTATGTGGTATATTACATTAGCTGGCTACTCTGTATCACTCGAAAGCACTTCATAATCTATAGTTTCTAAATTTTCCCATGATGTGTAGTCAAGATAAAATGCAGTTATATTGCTGTGATATCCTGAACTTATTATGATCAGCGAATTGCATCAGAAGTAATGTGACCTGTTCAAAGTAAGGGAATGTAAACAACACATGTTTATTTGTAGTGTTGAAGATATGGCGGGCTTTTCTGTTGTTGTTGTTTGGTTGGTTTGTTTTGGGGTCTTTAGGAAAACATTTATTTTAATCCAAAGTAAAGAAACTTTGGGACCTAGGGAAAACAGCAGGAAAGCAGACATTAGAGAACAGCAGAAAATTTGAGCTGAAATTTAGTTTTTGAAAAAAAGGATGCTCGGATTTTCCCCTCAGCTGAGTTTTCCATTTTCAGTTCTGTGTTGGTTCAGATGACTTGTCCCGCAGTTTCTGCCTTGTGCCCGAGAACCCGGCCAGGGCCCTTCAGCCCAGGTCATAATCTCTGTTGACTGTTCTCATTTTATCCCACTTGTGTCCTTTTGGTCATGGTCAAAAGTGGATAGAAGAGTTTAGAGCTGCTCTTGCAAGAGATCTGCAATGACGTTTGTTTTGACTTGGCATATATTGAAAGTGTTGGTTTTTGGAGAAGTGGACTCTAGTTTACTTTTTGGCTCTTTCGGCTCTGTGTCCATATTCTTCATCAATGAAGTAAGGTTACATCGGCTTCCCATAATGAACAGCGTTTGGTGCTGTGAAAGTCTGAAACTTCAAAGAGCTGGATCAGCATCTGTGATTGCCAAAATAAAAGGAAAGAATACCAAAAGTCGGAAGTGAATTTTTGTAATATTTATTTTCCCCGTGCTCAGAATGATGGTTTTTTGTTTGGTTGGTTGGTTTGTTTTGTTTTGTTTTTTCACCTTTAGAATATTTTTTTTCTATTGGGCTGTAGTTCAAGAGACTCATCCCGACTGAATGTCTTTGTGGAAGGGTGGATTATCTTCTTTTGTAGCATTATTCTAAAATTTAAGATGTGTCAATACAGAGAAGTTAATGGTAGTATAGGAACTGAGAATGTAGTAATCAATCCCAATCAACTCTTGCCTTTATTATCCTTTTTCTGGAATAAGTGTGGAATTTAAAAATAAAAATCTTCACTTGTTTGGAAGAAAGCTCTCTTAGTCTACAATATCCACAGGATTAAAGCCATGTGGGAAAGAAAACTCTGCTCTAAAGAAGCCTAAAGTAGTTGATTTTAGATTTTACTTTCCATTCATATTATGTGGTTATTGAATGTACATAATTGGAACACACAGCGCTAAGAAATCACAGTCAGACTGCAAAGGCGTTTCCATTCAGTAGGTTTCACTGAGAGATGCTATGAAAACCTTTCGACAGCTGGTTCATGTGGAAAGGCCTGAGGTTTGTTTGTTTTGCTTTTCTGTTTTAAAGGGCAGTTACCTAAAAGGTTCTTCCTTTCTGAAGGGACATAAAATTAAGCTGTAAGAACGGGTTTTGATTTTTACACAAATTCTCTGAGTTTACTTTAATTTCAACTTCCTCTGGATGCTTGCCTGGGATCTTAAAACATTTGAAAAATACATGTAATTATGCTGATGCGGTTCCTCATGTGGCTGCCATTATATCTTTGTAAAAGTTTCCCCATACTGGTAGAAGTGTTAATCTGTAAGGAATGGAATAAATTCTAATGTGTGTCGCCCTTATAGTGATGTTTTGGGCATTCAAACACAATTAACTGTAACAAACTTTTCAATGTGAAGGATGTCCTACCTCAAGATACAAAATCTGACCCATCTTTCCTTGTTGCTCTTGCAGCAGCACCCTTGGCCTGGTCCTATGAGGTGTCCCCTGCTCAGCATCTCAGTGCATCTCTGCATCTGGGGGAGCCTGGGGCTGCTGCCTTCCTTCCCTTGACCCTGCAGTGTCACTCATCTCTACTTCTCCTTGGCCACGCTCATGCTCAGCTCCATAAAGTGATGAGCAAGATTTTTCAGGCATGCCACAATGTTTTTCACAGCCACGGCTATGTGACTATATGCTAATTGTTGTCCTCTGCTGGGAAGCTGGTGTGGCTTTTGCCACCAAAGCTATTTTAGTGCAGCTTCTGCATTTTTTTGACAGTCAAAATGAAGATTTCATCTTCACTGCAATCCATTTTTCTGCCTGTTTTAGAGCAGACAGCGTGGTGTGTTTGTATTTAATAATTTTTGTAGTTTAAAGCCTGAGTCAGTGAAGGCCTTGTTTTCTGCATGCGTCAGGCTATTGCATATGTGAATGTGCATTGCCAGGGACTCTGTACCTCCCACCTCGCCTCTCCGCTGTCTCTTGTGCATGGACAGGAATAAGAGAGTGTTGGGTGCCAGCTGGGTGCCTTGGAAAACAACTTTTTGTACCTCGGTGCAGTTTGGGCTGAGCTGTAGCAATACACAGTTGCTGACTGCGGTTAGGCGATGTGATGCAGGTTCAGCACCCATTCCCAACAGACGAGAGAGCTGTTGTGGAAAGCCCTCCACATGGTGATCCCAGTGAAGGGTGTGGATTAGCCACGAGGCTAATGCTGCCCTCTAAGACAGAGCTCAGGGACGCAGTAGACTTTTAGAACCTCCCTTGTGCTGCTTTTACGGATGTGTCGGGCCACTCTGGTCAGTCCAGCTCTTCTGACCAGGGGAAATTCTTTAAGTATGTTTTGCTTTACTGTGTATCACCATCCAGTTTTAGTCTGGTATAGAAGAATCCTAACTGTAATGCCTACAAGCCTTGAAAATGCCTATGTATGCACAGAAAAGGCAAATTATGCATGAAATGTATAGTGTTGCTGTGTTTGAACAATGCAGTCTGTAGGTGGCTAAAGGGCTAACTGAATTGCAGGCATAATGAAAGCTCTGTGGTATTTAGTATATGTTCTGTCAGCATTTAACAGTCACCTTGTAAATATATGTTAATTTTGAAGGTGTAACTGACCTTTTTAATATTAATTGAAATGTCTTGTCTTCAGAGGTTGGCGCTATCCTAGAAGAGACAGAAGCCTGTGACTGGTGGAGCCTGGGTGCCATTCTTTTTGAACTCCTCACCGGCAAGGTAGGGCTGGGGGGCAAGTTCCTTGATAAAACTGGCATCTTGGCCACTAGTTTCTCACAAGTCGTGTGCCCAGTTGCGATTTTCTTGCTTGTCTTTGTCAGATGTACTTTGCTGAGCTGAGTGCCCTCAATTTGCTTGGTATGTAGGGGACCAGAGAAACCAAACATGCTCAAGCTTCAGCAGAGTAACTTGATAAAGCCATATCAAACTCAGGAGTGAAAAAACCCCTCAAACCATGCTGCTCTCTTAACCACAGGGAAATCAGAGTTCTCTTACATTCCTTCTGTACATTTACGAAATATTTGTCCTCATGGTTTCAGTATTATTTCCTGGTACAGTGTAGAAGCCATATCTTGCTGTTACACATAAATTCAGTATTTTGAGACAAAGAGTGCTCAGCCAAATCAAACTGGTGATTAGTTGACAGTTCTGCATGAAGAAAAGCAAAATTTAGCAAACTCTCCGACCATTCAAATTTGAGCAGCACAGCACAAGCACTAAGAAGTCAATGTTCTAAAACTGTGTCCCCAGGGGGACGTCTGTGCCCGTAGACATTCCTCCTAAAATCAGTACTTCATATGAGGAAGCACTGAAATTTTAGCTGTGTGTGTTATTTTGAGTGTAAACTAGGAGATAATCCAACAGTACAATTTTTAAATTAATAAATGTATGTGCCTCCTTTTATTATTATTATTTTTTTTTCCCTCCAGCCTCTGGTTGAGTGCCATCCATCAGGAATAAACACTCACACTTCTTTGAGTATACCAGACCATGTATCAAAGGAGGCCAGATCACTTATTCAGCAGGTAATTGAGGGGAAAATTTGTTTCCTATAGGTATGTGTGTAGGCTGGACAAATACTTCTCTACCTAAGTTGTTCTGGTGAAGTAAATGTAAAAACAGAAAGCTGCTGGTGGGAACATGAATGGGTCTTTTGTCAGCGCCGGTGAATTTTGCCCAGCTGTCTTGTTGTATCTAGAAACTTTAACTTCTGCTGCCAGGTGTCTATAGAAAACCAGAGAGCTTTGCCGTTTCTTCAAGGAAAAAGTTTGGTCAATGCTCAGTGCTTTGGAAACACCTGCTGGTGATATGACGTTCATGAAAACATTTGTTATGGATTAAATTAAACTCAAAAAATATTGATGCATATTTGGGAAGATAGCTCTAAGTACTATGAAACCTGTAACACACTGATTAGAAGTTTTGGCCTTGTTGTCCTTGAAAATCCGTAGCTGTCCTCCAGGAAACCTTCTGGATGCCATTTGTTAAGAAAAGTACTTTAAATTGTGAATACAATGACACTTATAATAAGAAGATAACTGGTATGTTGAACAAAAGACAGAATGGGAAACCTTAAAATATAGACAACCTTCCAGACTGATACACAGTTTTCAAACTAATGGAAATAGTACTGACTACGGGTTTTAGTTCACTCTTAGCTTTAGGTAGTCATGACTGAGACCATAAACTTGTGGTACAGGGTCTAGAATTTCAGGTAATGGTATCTTCCTCCTTCTAGTTAATTTTGGTCTAACTGAGGAAGTAGAGGTTGAATCTGGCCTGTTCCACTTGAGTAGAATAAGTGATATATGTGAACAGTGTTTTTTGGCTTTGAAGAGTATCTTGCTAGTAGGTGCATAAATAATGGCAATCACTTAGGTGTAGATTAGAACAGAACAGAGTGGAAAGTATAGTTCTTGAAGAAAATGAAGGAAAGAGATTTTGAAAATCCAGTGAGTCAATAGACCTGGTGACAGATTGATTTCTTTGCCGTTACTGTGAAGTGATTAATGGAAATGGAACTGGACGTTTGGGCCTCTTATTTTGACTCAGTGACATGAATTCACTGAAGGTGAAAGCATGTGTCTTTGTGTTTCTGGCAAAGGTAGAAAGGGAAGCAAGAAAAGAAGAATCTCATTTTTGTATAATCTGCATTTATATTGTTATGGTGGTAGCATATTGTTACCCTCACCCACAGGTGCTCTGGGAGTCAAAAGACTAAGGGAAAGCAAAACCACACTTGACGAAGGGAATTCCTCCCATTAAAACTAGAACTGAAGACAAATGAAGTCATCCAGTCCACTTCTCTGCCAGCGTAGGATTGTTCTTTGCTGCAGACTAATGTATTGCTTATTTCAGTGCGCTAAAGAGTGGCTCTTTTGCCACTTGTGGTTTAAGTGGCAAATATGTCTCTGCCACTCACAGGTACCTTACAAGGCCATAACTGTTCAGAGAACAGTCACCCCAGTGCCTGTTAGGTTAAGCCTTCTAGTGTCGGGTGGTGACTTATCTGGTGGAGGTTCAGTTATATGAGCTAGTAAATCACGTTTTTGTTGTGTGACTATCCAAGGAAGCTGCCATTCATTGTTGAGGAAACCTTGTCAGGAAAAGGAAGAAAGCTCTCTTGGCATGGATAGCAATTTGTCATTGTGGCTTTCCTTCCCCCCACTGCCAAGGGTAAGCAGGTCAAAGCACCACAGAATAACTCTCCAGGATCAGTGTTCGGGTATACAGAAAACTGTGTCGGATGTTGTCTCCTGCTGTGGCTTCCAGTGCAGGTGACTTCATTGTAAACACCTTCATTTAGCCAGCTTCTAAGAAAACAGAGATCTGTTTATTTCTGTTGAAAGATGAAGTTGTTATTTTTATGATGGTTTGGTATTTTGTGCCCGGTATTTTTTTCAGGCACCTCCATGCTTTACTACCAGCAGAATATGAAATGTGACTTTTCAGTAGGTAGCTGTTGCAGTTTGTGTTGCATCTGCTTTCTAAGATGAAATTTATTCTGGAAGGGCAAACTCCAGGAAACAAGTGTCCGTGCCCACTTTCCCCCAGCTGGTGCTGGTTGTATTTCAGCAGAAGGCAGAGAGGCCCTGGCCGCATCGGTTTCTGCTGCCCGGTGGAAGATACTGGAGCAGCACTATTCACTGTCACCGAGCTACCTTTGCTATGTGACATTATGACTGCAAATAGCAGAGCCATCTTAAAATGTGTAAATTCCTATTTTTTATGGATGTAGACTCACTTAGATGTTGAATGCATTAGGATATGAATACACATTGTTCCAAGTGACAACTGGGAGAAGTTATCCTATTAGCTGTTGCAGAAAAATCAAGCAAGAAATCATGCCTTTGTACTGGCTGTAATTGAATAGAGTATAAACAGTTCTCTAAAACTGCAAAATATTTTTGTGTGTCTTTATTAGTCTCTTTGGAGTGTTACCTTTGCATTCCCTTTTATATGGATTGGTATCTTTAAACAGATGTAAATATTGTGATTTCCTTTTCACATGAATTCAGCATGTGATGTACAACTAAAAGGCAAACGAGGTGCGGAATTTTAGGAAGTTTCCATGAAGCCATTACACTGTTTTGTTTCTTTCATTGGGGTTATGATTTTTCAGTTTTAGTCCATTTGTAGGACTCTTTAAAACTGTTTTTTTTTAAGGAAATAGGGAACTGTCTGTACTATCATAGTATTTTAGAACCAACTCAAAACTGATGAGACAGAAAGTTAAGTGTAGCCGTAACACAGCGGTGTGAGCAAAGGTTCACACGAAGCAAATGCGGTGTCCAGACTTCTACCGACACAGGCTTTGGCTGCTGCTCTCTTTTTTTAAAAATGAGGTTACGCTTAAAATGAAGTCCCAATGTGCAGTGCTTCAGGGAATTGCCTGCTGTGAGCAGTAGTCTCTGAAGACTGTAACACTGAGACTCAAGGAAAGGAGAGTCTTCTTCCATTTACTGGATTTTAGGAATTTCAAGTATGCTTTTGCACTCTTGAAAGTAATTCATAGAGCAGGAAAACAGTAGGATGTCCCTTACCTTAGACCTTTCTGGAACTTTTAAGCAGTTGTTTTTGTTCTTACTCACTGTATCATCTGTATTTTTCTTTTTATATCAAGCTTTTGCAGTTTAATCCTGCGGAGCGTCTTGGTGCTGGCGTTGCTGGTGTTGAAGACATCAAATCTCATCCGTTTTTTGCCCTTATAGAATGGGCAGATCTGCTGAGATGAGATATACGTGCCCTCTCAACAAACTCAGGTCAAGTGGACAAGTTTCCCTGGCACAGAAGCAGCCGGACTGGCTTCCTTTGGATGTCCCAAACCATTTGGATGTGATGACTAAAGGACGTTGGAGCAATCAGGCCAAAAGTGAACATTTTTAACAGGAATCACTGGTTGTACAGGGTGCTAACTTATTTTTACAACAACTGGTTGCTGCGTGTGTGTAAGTCTTTCCACCAGAGGGTGGTTTGGGATGGAACTCCTGGGCAGCGTGTTTAGCGCTGCCAGCTTGTCCACTACGTATGACCAGGAGTGCGCTCCTGGTGCTTCATCTCATGATTGAAGCGTCTATAGACTGTGCCAGTTGAAAGCATCTTTTATAGTGTCAGTAGAACATTTCCCTATGCTAAGTGCAGCTGGGGGAGACCAGGGGGAGGAAGCAACAAATAATTTATTAATGGTATATACTGAATAAAATACTAAAATGCTTTATGCGAAAGTTGACATGTTAAAAATAATATATCCATTCAAAATTAAGAAAGCTGTTGCATAATACTGTGGAATGTGTCTTGAAAATGGCATACTGTTTCCAACTGTGCAAAGAGCATATAAAAGGCAAATAATGCTGTCAAATGTTGTACTTTGTTGGCTGGCAATGTCTGTTTAAAACTCTTAACTCCGTTGTATTTGATGAGCTACATGTTAAAGTCACTACAGAAAGGGAAATCTTTTCCTCAGCCGGATAAACACAGCTTTAGCACTCTAATAAGGAGCAAGAAAACATAATGCTAAATAAATGTATAGATTAAAAAAGGAAAAAACTCTTCTCTCATCACTGCAGCCACCACTTTATCACTTAATGAACTTTACTTCCTCTAAGTGTCCTATTTTTAGCTGCCACTTCAGGAAAAAACCTTTCTGCTCGTGCTCTTCTGCTTGAGAAAGCTTCTGAACTCTCCTGTTTGTTTGTTAATAGTCTTAATAAATCAAAGCAAGCCTTCACCCACTCTGCTGCTGGAACAGGAAGAAGCCTGGGATGTGCTCATGCCAAATGACTAAGTGACATCTCTGAGCAAACCCTAGTGGGTAAGACTTGGGCCTACGCCAATTAGCTGACCTGGTTGTTTGTTAGAAAGGTCTGGAGATTGGGAGGAGAACGTAAGAAATGCAGAATATTTTGCTGTGCGCTGCCGTTGCTGCTAAGCAGCCCTGCTCGTATGGGGTCCTGACGTACAAACGCTGTACACTGCAATGCTTGTCCAGATTATGGATTTGTGGGTTTTTTCCTAAATGTCCCCTTCGCTCTCACTGTTTTCTTTTTCTTTTTCTTCTTCTCTCCAGCTTTATCCGGAGAACAAAGGGCAAATTCCTTTGGGAAAATGAGGTGACAGCAATGGTTATTGAATTTACAACTCAAAAAAAAAAAAGTATCCCTCCATTTGTGTTTTAGCCATGTATTTTATGGGCACTCCCAAAAGTGCATCTGCACAGTCTCCATCTGTTAGACACCAGGTCGGTGTATTCAAATAAAGTGGAAAAGGAAAATGCTTCACTCAAACAAAGGAAATCTGGAAACATTTTTTTCCTTTTGAAATTATTCCACTCCCCTCTTTTTTTTTTTTTTTTTTCCTTTCTTCCCTTTCTTGTGATGGCCAGGCCAGCAGAGGGGCTGTCACAACACTGCAGGTTGTAAGCAGGTCACTGGTACCGCTGCCGACGGAGCGCTGCCCAAGATGACATCACCCTCGGAGACTGCGCCTCAACCTACCACCCTCTGGCTTCATAACAGGAACTCCCTCAGGTGAGCCACAGGAACGACTTCCTGCGCCGAGCGGGTCGGAAATCTCTAATGCAGAGACCGAGCTGATCCCCAGCTTCCTCCCAGCGCTGCCCGGCCTCTGACTTTGGAGAGGACTCGTTGCTCAAGGGAAGCCTCCCTTCCCTTCGCCACCTGACTCCATCCCTGGGGCTCTCCAGCCTGGCCAACAGATAATTTCATTGCCCGTGTTGATCTGTCCCGTTGAATTTGTCTGGTGATAACTGTAAAAAATAATATTTTCCATGTGACTTTAAAACTCTGTCTTGCTCAGGTTGTGCCCATGTGCTAGTTGCAAGTAAAGGCAGGTTAAGATACAATAGCAGATGAGCATGAGCTGGTTTCTGTGAGTAGCAGAAGGAAAATGTTCCAGCAGAAAACAGATGATCAGTCGCTCTCACTGCAAAGCATTTGGTTTAGTTAATGACACAGAAATATTTCTGTTTCAAGTATGTTGGTAGAGAGTAAATCTAGATCATGGAGACTAGAATGGAATGGGGCACTTAGTAAGATGGTTTGCCAGAAATGAGCCTTTCAGGTGCTGCTGGTTTTTGTAACCTTACCACTGACTGAAATAATGGTTTTGCTAAAGGAAGCACAGTCTGGAGTTAATTGCACTAAAAATATCCTGCTTCTTTGTGTTTAGTTGGTCTTTTCCTTTTTTTTTTTTCCCCCCTCCTTTTAACATGCATCATGTTATATTGGTGTTTATATGTATAGCTTTAATAAACACAACCTTTCAAGCCTAATTCAGATCTTGGGTTTCTGAACTTTACATTTAGTTCTTGAAGGCAATCCTTCCTGCCTAACCAATGCTTTTTGTCTGTGGCTTTTGTGACTTGAGATATTCTTTTTTGGTTCTGCTTCTGAAGCCCTGTGGTGCACATCTTTATTTTGCTGATTATTAAGCAGTGCAAAGTCCATTCCACCGTCTTTCTGTTACACCGAATGGGCAATAGCAAAACAAATCAGTGCCATTTTATTCACAGGAATTAGTGTGAGTCTATGTAAAACACAGTAAAACAGGCCTATAGATTTTCCTGTTCTGTGGGTGCTCAGGTAAGGCAGAGAGCACACCTAGGATATCTCAAAATGGTAATTCATTGCACCCTATTGAACGACTTTGTAATGTTTTTTGTGTCTTGCTAGGAAAAGATGGGAGACAAAATCTTTGAAGGCTTGCACTTGGTAGAACTGCTGTGAGGTGAACCAGGGACCCTGCCCAGACCTACAGAAGAAATTGCATCTTGTGAAAGAGAAGGGGCATAACTTTGCTCACTTTGAGTGGCTGTATTCACAGCTTCTGGGCTTGTAGCGTAGCTCCTGTATCTCCTGTGAAAATCACCTCTCAGACAGCAGTCGCTGTTGTGCTGACTCTCCGCGCACCTTTGGGATGCTGAGTTGGCAGGGTTACCTGCGCCGGAACATCCACCCAGCTCCGCACTCCGGTGCTAAACCTGTTCCTTGGTGTGTCCCCGCAGCGAAGGGCACGGGGATGAAGAAGGCTGGTGAGGTCAGCCCTCTCTAAATGAAGCACTCAGCATAACAAGGTACAGGGAAGTGTGAAGTAAATCACTGTGTTTGTGTTTTTTTTTTTAATGTGGTGTCATTTGTTTTCTCAAGGACACTGAGTAGGAAGCTGGAGAAAGAGAAACTTCCTCTCTGGTGAGATTTATGGTAGGGATTTCAGCAATGAAATGAAAAGTACATTTGTTGATTTCTTCAGGTTTGTGGTTTCTGTGGTGTGGGTTTTGCTGAGCTGAACTCTGGTTTGTGGCCGCTGCCTGAGGGGGCATGTACCCGGTCGCCAGCACCTGCCAGCAGCTCAGCCTGCAGCCAGGTCTGTCCCGGCCGAATGCCTCGAAGTCCCTGAAGTTCTATCCAGTAAGGAGCATCTGCTGTAGGACTTTTCTTAAGACCCCATCTCTGGGGCAGGACCCCGTGAGGGCGACACCCCACCATGCTGCAGGAGTACGAGCATCTTGGCAAGGTCCCAAGGCTGGGGAACAGCTCCTGCGTAACTGAACCTGTGTGTGGGTGAGATGAGGGAGCCAGGGGCTCAGCCGAACAGCAGCAGGAATGCTGGCAGCTGTGGCGGGGACACGGGATGTGTAGTGAGGGGCTTAGGCAGCCCCCCAGGACAGGGCACCTTGTGCTGCTTCGGCTGCAGAGGGGAGGTTTGGGAAGGGGTAGCAGAGCCAGCTCCCAGAAGGGGAATGGGACTTGCTTAAAAGGTGCTGAGCAGCTGCTGCTGGCAGCAGCGGTTTAGACTGGCACTGCACAGCCAATCTCCTGTGCCGCAGGGCCAGGGGAGGGCTGGTTGCTGCCCGAGCCATCTGCAGGAGCAGAGCTGGGGAGCCTTGGCCCAAAGGTGACGTGTCCTCGAGAAAATTCAGGCTCCTGCGGTGGAAGTGGTCTCATCTCCTGCTAGCGCGCTGCGCTGCCATCTCCCGTGCCCCGGCTGCCGGGCAGAGGAGGCTCATCGGGGCGCAGCAGAGAGGATGCTCCAGGCTG
Source organism: Columba livia (assembly GCF_036013475.1). NCBI lineage: Eukaryota > Metazoa > Chordata > Aves > Columbiformes > Columbidae > Columba > Columba livia. Next base: position 97,420,660 of record NC_088604.1, read on the forward strand.
CCGGCAGCGGGTGATGGCTTAACGCGCTGCCCCAACAGGACCTCATTGCCTCTTGGCAGACCACAGGTTCTCCTTCTCCAATGGCAGCTCTGCCTCCATCTCCTTGGCCCAGGGACTCGTCAGAAGGGATCAGAGCTGCTGCTGTAGGGCTGAAGTGGCACGGTGATGGGCGGGAGGGCTGGGAAAGTGTGCAACACCAGGCAGCAGGGAATTAGTGTCCTCTTGGGAAGGCTGTGGGCAGTCGCCTTGATGCCTTGCTGCTGCAATCCTAAAGTTGGCAAGTCTGGGAAAAGTCCTTCTGGGGGCAATAAACAAGACAAGCCAACTGGCAAGGGGTGAAGCTGGATAAACATGGGCCAGCCAGGGAAAGAGCAGATGTTGTGGAGGTCAGCGGTCCGCCTCAGCAAAGCCTTGCTAACCTCGTTTTGCTTTGCCTTGGAGACAGAGCTGTTTTGCCTTGGTACCACCTCACCTCTGCCAGCTTCTCCCATCTCCTTCCATGAGCTGAGCCATTTATCCCTCTGGTATTTTCTAGGTTTGCCCAGCTGTCTCCATCTATGTCCTATGTTACATCCTTCAGCGCCTGCCACAGATTTTCTCGCCTTTTCTGTGCCTTCAGATCTGAAATGTTGCCCCAAAATGCTGCGACCCAGCAGTGGATTATTAGATGCAGCTGTTATCCCCACGTACCGATGAAAACAAAGAGAGAGCATTACTCCCACAAAATAAAAGCGCAAGGATTGTAAAAAGGTTAGGAAATTGCTTACCCCAGCAGTGTGCAGGTAATGAGAGTTTTATGGTGCCCTGCAGAGTGGTGGGATAACAAAGAAGGAACCTCCATGAGAGGGGCAGATACTGTGCCGTGATTTAGAGCTTGGTGCTGGCTAGCTATGCTCCACTTGCAGTCTTGCCTGTGGTCTGACATTTGCCAGCTCATAATCTTCCTTTACCAACCAGGCATGGAGAAGAGCTACTTCAGCAGTGTGGACCATGAGCCAAGTGGCATATTCATTTTCTCCAGATTTTTTAGTGTTTTGTTTTGGTTTTCAACCTTCTCCACTACTCTGCCTCCTTGGGCTCCTTCCTTTCCAGCCTCACACCTGCTTTGACCTCAGAGAAGTCCCCTGTGACCAGTCCCTGGTTTCTTGTAGTGTCCTGCCAGGCCTAGCAAAGCTGAGACCCAGTAAAGCAAAGCAAGATGTGAGTTCCCAAGATGAGAAGGAGGTGGGCTGCTCTGGCTCCTTGTAGGCACTACAGCAGGTGCTCTGTGATTGTGCAGAGAGTCCTGAGCTAATCGGGTTTCTAGGGTAAAGTAAGTGCACAGCTTGAAGTCCTGGCCTCGCTAACATCGCTGGGAGTTTTTCCACCACTTTGCTGGGATCAGGAGTTTACCTTTCAATTACAGAGAGAAGCTAGATTCGTGAAAACCAGTACAGAGAGCTTATTTGCCTTTCTGTTTTAAGCACACATGTAGTTTCAGCCTCAGTGTTAGAGAAATAAGCTTTTGTTTTTTTAAAGAAAAAAAATTCTGTGCTCTTCTGGCAGGTGCAGTTAACGTGGCCATCCAGTTACTGTTCCTGGCTGGGGCAGGGTCTGCAGCTCTTCTCCCTCAGCCTTTCAGGTGCAGCTGGTGGACTGTGGGACCCCCCTGTACAAGACGGAAGGCACTGTGCCGAGTGGCAGAGATGGGAAGCGCGAATTAGCGCCTGCCTCTCGTTTTGAGGCTGAGAAGTCTTTGATGAGCAGCGCTACACATGCCCTGTCAGGGTGACTGGAGTGCAGAGGGCTGAGAAAGGCAGGCATCTGGTTTCCTCATTATTTCTTTTCATAAATAATCCCTTGTCCTTGCACCCTGGACTCTGACAGTATTTAGAATATGCTGGGTGTGTCGTTGTTGTTTTTTTTTTTCCGTCTGCTCCGAAACTTATTCATTTGTAGAGCAGTTAAACAATAGGTTTTTGTCTAAATCTTTACCAGTTAAATTGTCAGGAGAGATTTCCACCCCCCTTCTCCCATCTATCCTCCTTTTGTCTCCTTCAGTCGTCGGCGGCGTCGGGATCCGCCGCCAAACGGAGAGCACGGTTGCTTTTCCAGGCCCCAGATGCCAATATGTGGCAGCATCTGGCTGGTTGGCAGGCGCCGGGGCAGCGGTGCTGGCTGCGCCGCAGCCTGTCATGTGGCGGCAACGCTTGATGGGCGCCCTGCTTCTTGGAGAATATGGTCCCAACCAAGGAAACGGATGATAATGAGATCTGCTAAAGGAGGGGAATTATCGGGTAGGGCGGCTGCCGTCGGAAGCTGCGCCGTCTCCCAGCCCTAGTGTTTTTTATTGTGTTTTTTTTTCATCCTCTTCGGCAGCGGCTCGTGTAACCTTACCTTCTTGTGCTGTGAGCGTTTCGGGTGCCTTAAGGCATGGAGCTCCTTGAAAGAGAAATACAAATCACTAAAAATGTAGAGATAAAACCCTCTCCTTAGAGGCCATGTGTTTGGCATGGGAAACACATGATAACAGCTTGCTTTAGAAAGGTGACATTTCCACTGAAGGCTGAATAATAAAAAATGCATTCTAAAAGCTGAGCTTTTCTCTCTGTTCTGATGTATTAGACTTTTGTAATGAAGACAGCTTCTGGGACTGGGGAATCTACTGCTTCCTTGAAATACATGTGTGGGAGCTCTCCCTGGCCCTAATGGGTGTCGCGTGTGGCTCTGGCTACATTAATGTTGCAAGCTCTATTAAAAGCAATTGTCAGTAGCCCTTCACACGCCAGGAATCAAAGCTGTCTTTGCCTAACTTTGCTTTAGCTCGGGCTTGTGCGTGTAGACTGACTTGCCCAGGGTTAAGTCACTTTTAATATTAAGATGGATAGGAAAGATTCTAATACGTGGGTTATTTTTTTTCCTCCCTTTTAAATCAGAGCTTGCTGGTGAAGGACTCTGGAGGGATGGAGAAGGAGGAGACAGCCAGGCAGCTTAAAGAGGCCTCTGAGGGTCATGTTGAGTCTGTGCTATTATGTTCCAGCGAGGAGAATAGCTTTATTGACAGACAGCTGTTTGACTCCTGCAGCCGCACAGTATTTGCTGCAGATCCGCATAAATACTGAGCCCATGTTGACAAATTTCTTGTCAGTGCAAGGTAGTTAAACCTGCCTGTTTAATCATTTGCGTGCTCTTACCTCTGCAGCTTGGAAAAGAACAAGTTGCTGGTTTACAATATGATGCATCAGAAACCTGTAAATGCTCAGAGTTGTTTCATGTGAGGTTTTCAGAGTGCCTTTTGTTCAGACCCTCTTAGAAATACAGCACTCTGTTCTTTTTTATTATGGTTACTTTATATTTTTTCCTCTTCTCTAAAAAGTGTATAATTTTTTCAAATAATAATAAAAAGAAATCTGGCAATCCCTTTTTACAATGCAGGTAACAGATCTCTTGGCAGAACTTGGGTCCCGTCTGTGATGCGCCACCAGCACCGGCATGGCCCCATTGGGCGTCCCACACCTTGGCTTGCAGCATGTGAGCAGAGGCACGTGAGGATGTGTGTTTTGGTTTGGTTTTTCTGGCAGGAGGGTATGGAACCTGTGCTACCGGTCGCCTCCTGTCCATAGGTCAGGGGGTGGCTTTTTGACCTCCCTCCCGTTTCACAATAATATCCGCCTTCATACCAGCATACTATCTTGTCACATTGTTGGCGTCATCTCTGGAAATATAGTAACTAAAATTAAGGATTTGCTTCTGTTTCGGAAATTTCAAATTGACCTTTGTCACTTAAACATAGCGACAGTGGTGTAAGTTGGGGCTCCTGCCACACAGTCAATGGGAAAAAAAGTGACATCTTTTGAGACTTTCTGCCGACCCTCTTTACAGCATAGTGTCTCTGTGGTCCTTTCAAAATGTTTCTGGTGTGTAATTTTCTAATCAGGAGGTATATTATTGAGGGGTGACCGAAAGAGGAGGCCTCGCTAAAAAGGGAACCTATTGTTTATTCAGACAAAAAGTTAAAAATAAGATGTCAAATTGGTATTTAGAGAGACCGGTCTCTGTATCTTTACGTGGCAGTGAAGGAGATGAACGTTTCATTCAGGACCACATGTAAGGCTGTGGATGCTTGAAGTTGTTGGCAAGTGACAAGCTGTCTGTCTTACGGCTGTGACTACTGATGGAGCTGAACCTGGTGGTGCTGCTGCTTTTTGAAACTTTTTATCAGTTTTCTACTAAGTGTATGGAAAGCCAATGTTATCTGACATCTTGATTTTTTTAAAGTACTATTGTCAGTGCAAGGCATTAGTTATAATGAAGATTTACTCCTGAGTGACGTGCACTCCTGAAAAATCCCATAGATCCTATGGAAGGACACTTAGCTTGGTCAGCTGTCTCTGATGAGGCTGCAGAGATCAGCATGCAGAAGAAATCAGATTTCCACTGATTTCAGAGCATGCAGGTACCTTTTTTTGGCCTTAATTTAACTAAAAAAAACCCAAAGGTGTAAGTATATGGTCTTATGAGAATGGCTGAGCTTTGCCTGTTGCCCGGGCCAGGCAGTCTCACTTGAAGCCTTTGGAGCCTGGACAACTCCTACATTACTTCCAAGGGAATTACCACCTCCTCCTCTCTCTGTATGTATACTTGTTCGGGGTTTTCCAGTTATTAACCAAGTAATTTATTGAGTGTTCTTTTTTTATCAATCATGTGACGGCAAGTTTGACTCTCAGTTATTTTTTAGTCTTTTTCCAAGGGGACTTGGTTCTCACTTGCCTCCTGCCCACTGAAATGGTGGCTTGCTGCAGAAACTGCTTTCATTCCATTCAGGCATTTAAAAAGCATCTTCCCTTCTTTTTAGTACATCCCCATAACTTGTATGTTGAAGCCCAAGAGCTGTACAAGTTTATGTGGCTAATGAAAATATTTCCAGATGAATGAGAAATATTAAAAAAAGGCCAACACCCTGAAGGCAATAAGGAGCTTTGGAAGTAATACAAACTCTTTTGTCTCAGGGCATAAGTCAACCTTCAGCTAGAAGTCTTTATAAACAAAAACTTTCCTTTTGTCCTTCATGTTTCATAATTGTAAGAAGAATAGCAACCTATCTTTACATATAATTAATAAAATAGATTAGTTAGCCACTTAAATAATTGTTAAGGGCATGACAGCCGCAAAGACCAACAGGCAAGTTAGACTTTTGGGGTACTGAGCAAAGGTGACCTCAGAGATGTGGCATAGTCAGTTCAATTTGGAGTCCGCAGTCAGTGGAGCTCCCAGAAGCTGGCTGAAAGCGGGTCAGGTTTCTTCAGGTTTGCACCTTTCAGCCATACTGTTGGTAATATGGCTGTTGTCCCCACTGTTTTTTTTTCAACGGGATTTTGGGCTGTAGGCTAACTAAGTTTTTTGGTATATAAAAGCCAAAGTACCAATGATTCTTGCTAGTTATGGGACTGGCGTGGTCCTCGCCTCAACCAAGCATGAAATGGACCTGCTGGAGAAGGACACCAAGCCAAAAGGCTGGTGGATGAGAGAGAGAATCCTGTTCTGTGTTCAGAGAGATAGCACTATTTTGTCTTTATACTGCGGTCTTGTACAACCCATGTGCAAGCCTGAAGGAAGGACCATTCCCAGCCTCAGGGAACTGACTGTTCAAATAGCCTTATGACAGAGGGCCTGTAAAAACAGGGCTGAAGCCACAGGATTTTGTAGTGTTGATCCTGCTAGGATTGGACATTTCAAACTCTCCTTTAGGTGCTTGGTGTTTACAAGATACTTCCTAGCTCAGTGCCACGCTCACCCTAATAAGAAAGGTATAGATGATTTATATCCACCACAATTTTCTCATTTGTTTTCCTTGTTCCTGAACGATGAAAAAGCCAGTGTCCAGGTGTCTCTGTGATGGGAATCTCAGAAGACTATGTACAACAGGTCTACCCTGAACAGTGGGTGACCACAAGCACCCCAGGGAGGCTACTGAGATCGCCACCATGTCCATCTCTGCTCTTAGGAAGTCTGAGAGGTTTTCTAGCATGGGACGGGGCTCTTCTGCAGTCATGGGGGAGCGAGCGCTTTCCTTGGATGTGCATGGCCCATTTGTTATAAAGCAAGCTGTATTCCTGCTGTGAGTCTGTATGTATAACACTTATTTATTACAGCCTTTAATCAGAGCCAGGTCAAATTCATCTAAGGAAAACATAAATGCGTTACAATGGATTTTTTAGTAATTAAAATTGTAACTTCTTCTCTGAAGTCTTGATTAAACAGCACTAAATGTCACAGTGCTGTGAGAAATAGCCATTATCAACAGAAATCAAACCAGGTATAAACTGCTAAAGGAATTTTGCCTGGAGCGGTCAAATTTCAGTGCAAACACAAAGGGTCAACCTGTGACACTTGGCTCCTGTATGCTGCTCGTAAGCATCCCACCGTATTTGCTTTGCTCTCTCTGTCTTTTTCCTCTTCTGTTCCCCTCTCCATATATCAGTGTCGGGGAGTTCAGACATCACAAGGGCCGGTGGGTTTTTTATTATTATTGTAGCGCCTAATGTGGAATTTCGCATGAGCAACACTCCTTCCTGTCGGTACTTGGAAACTCTTTTGTGTTACGTCCGTCCTTTTTCTGAAGTAATCGCTCAACTATTTCTAGCAATAAAATATTCCTCTCTAGCCACATCAGATAGGTTAGAAAGATTAGTGCAAGATCTGAAGGCTCTGTCCAGCTAAGTTCAACAAAACTTCCCTGGGCTTTAATGTTCTCTTATTTTACTGCAGATATCGCCTGAGGACAAAATACAGGAAAAAGGCACCCAGATACTGCTGCAATATAGTTACAGCTGCACATTGTCTGAATGACACAACTCACACGAGCCAAAGGATGAAGACATGAAGAACATGACATGAAGACATGAAGAACAGGAGTCTGTGTGTATCTGCATCCTCCTTCTCTATGTTTTTTAATTAATTTAAAAAACACTACATGGAAGATTTGTCTAAAAGTGTAGTCTGAAAAGGCAGCGTATTCTTGTCTCTTCACAGCTGGGGAACTGAGGAGAGAAACCATTCTCACTATGTCAATTTAAAAACATTATTTGGCACCTAAGATGCACTTTGAGGGAGGGAAGGTTTTCCTAAGATATTTAAACATGTACTTGACTAGAGACGGGGCAATTTGCTTGCTTTGCTCCCCGCTGAGGGACCGACACTTGTTGGAAGAGAGCTGAAACTTCCAACAGCTGTTAATAAAAGCTTAAAGAGTGGAGAAGGGACAACCTCATCACCAGTTGCACCAGCTGGAAGTACACGTGCAAACTGGACTTATTTTCAGTGGTCGCTTTGCTGTGACTTTGTGGAGCAGGGAGCGAGTTGCTTGTGGGAAAAAAACAACTCAATGGGGAACCAGCTCTTCCACTAGGGGTGAAACTGCTTGTTCCTTGGCCTTTCTTTGGTCTTTCTTCAGCTGGACGGAGGCTGTAGCTCCAGTTTGGGGAGGTTCTCCCCATGCAGCAAAGCCTCTGCTCCCCAGGAAGGGCTGTGTCTGGGCAGCTGTCTGTGCTGAGGCCGCTGCCTGCCCTGCTCGCCACCTCACTCCGCGCTGCCGTCTCCTGTGCCTTCAGCTCTAAAAAAAAGTTTACTTCAGTTTGAGGGTATTTTTGTGCCCTACCTTTTTATTTTTTTGAAAATTTTGTTTTGTTTTGTTTTTGTTTGACAGCCGTGACAGCCTCTCCTCATTATTATGGAAAATACAGGGTTGGTGGTAATTACTATCTGAGTATGAATGGGAGCAGAAGTGGGCATAGCCTGCACTGGCCTTTCTTTGACAAGGTATAACTTTCTTCTGAATTTCTGTGTTAATTAATGCTTATTTAAAAACCACTTTAATTGGCAGTAAACACCTCAACTTTTTGTACTCATTAAAATGCACCCATTGATGTGTGATGGATTTTTTAAAGCTTAATTAACTTTCTTCCTGTATATATAACCTATAATAATGACAAATACTGGAAACTGCCTTTCCTCCCGCCCATTTTTGGCCCTCCCTGTCAATGTTGCTATCACTTGAAGAAAAGCTATAAAAACGTATCCTGACTTGGCCAGGATGGGGACACACTGTGGGGACAGCGATCCAGCCCCTCTCAGAGCCCTCGCAGATGTTGGGACAGCAGCTGCCCTGCCTGCCCCTGCCCTGTCCTGCTGTGCAGCCCGAGATGCCCACCCTGCCCTCACCCTTCTCCCTTGTGGGCACAAATCAGATCCTTCTCCCATCTTCAGTGAGTGCCGTTGACCAGCCAAGTGACCTCTAAACGGCTTTTCTCCTTCTCCAATTTTGAGCCCATATCTCTAAGCCACGGAGCAGGATTTAGTGTAAGACTTTCTAGCACGATAAAGGGAATGGTGATTTCAAGCTGTATTTTTGAAGCATCTCAGCATTTTGGACTCTGAAATTAGACACCTGAATCACTTCTGAATGTGGAGGTTGGTACTTTTTGCAAATGTGATGCTTTGTACATGATGGAAATTATCAACAAGCAGAGCACATTATAGTAATTCATGCAAAATATGGAATTTACTTGGTTCAGCTCTTACACACAGATCATTTCCCAGTTTTCCTTTGCAATTTCTGGAATATTCTTGTTTAAGGTGGATAAATCAGAAGTTTTCAAACTGGGAATCTTTTTTGTGAAGGCAACTATATTGAGTACATTTTAAATGCATGAAGCGATCATTTAATTTCTAAAAGTGCTTCATTTCCAAAAACTTCTGCTATCTTTGGTGAAATGTAAACTTGCTTGAAATACCTTGTAAAATGTTCTTCATTCTCCTTTGCTCTTCGTGCTTTCTCTAGCCCAGTCGATAACCGTGCTGCTGCCCAGCTCCTTTATTTTCACCTGTCCCAAGGAGCGATTAGGATGACCACTTAATTCCCCACTGCAATAATACATATCCTGAGATATTCCCTCCTGCTTTGTAAATGGCTGCACGGCCATGCTAGCACCAATATTTAATGGACTCTTTTTTGTTGGCTTTACAGGTATCCACCACTCTGTGGTAATGCACACAAATCTTTATAGCTGCAGTTTATAATTCATTGAAGCACCTGCTTTTTGGAAGTATATAACTACGTATACTATTCCTCTGGGGGCAACCAATCTTGTTCACCAACTTGCGGGCGCTCCTCAGATCCCCCCGGCTGGCTGTGTTCAGATAAAGACTATTTACTCCCGACACTCACCCTGTGGCTGTGCACACTTAAAACAAGGGAGCTTGCTGAATTCCAGCTGCTGGGTGATTTTTCTGTACAGCTTGGGAGTAGAGCAAAGAAGATATACATTAAGAACTAGGTTTTCCTCACATGCTCAAGGCAACTTAATTAGGGTGACAATATTTAAGTATTATTTTAAAATATATAGCCATGTGGATGGCATTGCAATATCTGAACATTAATGCTAACTTTCTTACTGGGCTGATTTCAAGGCTATCATTAAAATAAAATGCTGCTGCCTGTTAATTTGACCATGTCAATAAATAAAAATGTCCATAACAAGTGTATGAGGCTAATTAGGATTTTACGGCTGTGTTGTTCGGGTTGATAGTTGTGCTGCTGGCTTGCTGGGTCTTTATGTTTCACTGATGTACACCTCATTGATGCATAACATGTAACACCTGTTGATGCGTTAAATGTTTAGTCTTGGCAATTGGCCCTCCCATCATTTCTGGGTATGAGAGCTCTGCGGAGCAGAGTGCAGGTCTCATAATTAGGCTTCCTTGGTTTTGAAGAGCTTTTCCGAAAGGAAAACATTAAAGCTTCTGTAGTCCTGGAGAAGTTTCCTGGAGTTTGTGAAAAAGGCCAGTGTTATTTTTTGTTGCAAAGGGGCAAGTTTGGAGCCGTGGGCTGGTTTGGTCCTTGCCTGTGAGACAGGGACACTCCTGCAACAGGACCCCCAAGGCTCCAGGCACAGCTGCTCTTTCTCTCCCAGCTTGTCCCAGCGAGCACACGACACTACCAATGCTACAAATCCCCGAGCCATAAGCAAACACATGAATTCTGAAATAAAATCAGTGTTTGCTGAATCACATCTCTGCTTTTCAGTACCAGGCCTGTCTGAGAATTGTCTGTATAACAGAGAAATATGAATTAATTTTCTTGTAGGTGGAGTTTCCTGCAAAGTCCAATTAGTTTCAGACTTTGCCCTGAAATGTGAAAGATTATACCCATCTTACCTTTGTTTAGCTGAATGGCTTTAACTAGATCTGCTTGAACTGTTGTTAACATTTATTGGGTTTAAAATATTTATTTATTGTTTTTAAAATCCTGTTAACGTCTTGGTTTTAACAGGATTTTGTGACTGTGGATTGCACAAGCCCATTTAACGCTATGCTCAACTAGAAATGCTGTCTTTCGCCCGGAGCTGAGCTCTGCGGCAGTCAGTGTGTTTGTTAGGAGGGACACCCTCTGCTAACAAAGGGGCAGAGGCACCTCCCAGCCAAGTACAGCTAACCAGGGCTTAATGGTGCCGGTGACCACACACCTTGGGGTTTCTGCTTTGAGGAAGCTCAGCATGAATGAACAGGTTCCTCTGCTCCCTATTCTAAGAACACCAGAAATATATCGACCTTTAAACCACAGTTTTAAAATAGCTGCCGCATTAACAGGACAACAGCATTACTCATCAGAAAGAAAAAGCGAGTGAGCAACCAAACTTAGTATCAAATTCAATAAATGAACAGAATAAATAATTCCAGCAGTTTAGTTTCCCCACCTCAATCTTGTCATTCAGTAACGTTTCAAAACTTTGGTTTTGGAAAACAGTGTGCTTGCCAAAAGAAAATTAAACTGTTACAGAAGACTTTCCTGCTATAGTTCTATGGGATACAACATTAGAAATATATGAGAGAGCAACCACTAAAGCAGAGAAGAAGGAGAAAGACTTGAATAATCAATTTCAATGAAACGTAGCTGTAGTCTGATGAGAAATTCAGATTTTTCTTCCTTGCTTGTTTTTTGACAAAAGTTCTCTCCTAAAGGAAAACCACAATTTTTGACTGCAAAGCAATTTGAAGGGACAAAAATGGGGTTCTAGTTTTGACAGCGTCTCCTGAATTGATGCAAAGCGAAGTCTTGTGCAACTGTGTCCCTGCCCCCTGCTTGCCGTGGGTCACCCAGTGCCTACCACAGGAACCTGCCACTGGCTCTGGGGGTGGTTTGTTGGTGGGACCATTCTGCTGTCAAAGTCATCAGGCTTCTTAAAATGGGGTTTCTTCCCATCTTCCTTCTTACCTTACACATTACACAAAGAAAGTTTGTGTTTGCCTGTGATGTCCTTGTTACTGGGATGTTAATGTCTTGACTTGAGAGCTCAGTTGTGTTGATTGCCATGGTGGTTATCACAGCTCCAGCCGGCAGCTGATCCCCCGAGCAACCAACCCAAGCCAAGTGCCTGGTTTTGTGGTTCAAAATTTGAAACCCATCTCACTCCCTCTGCAACTGACTTGTGGGTGTATGATGAGAAGAGTTGCTGGGTTAAATGGGTCAGGACGGTTCAGGAACCCAATTTGGAAATGTCGAGGTCACCAATGTCAAGAATTTTTCAGATTTTTGACAAAGCAAAGGGGTAAAAAGTTTGATTTTTGAAAACAAGAAGTCAGCGGTTTCTGGATTCTTTGAATACTCTCCTTAAAATAATCCTATCCACCACATAGGAAGGCAAAAGTGCAAAACTAGAGAAGAGAAAGTTAAAAGCAAAATAACTTCAGTTTTTTACCAAGTAACTTTTACCAAAATGAAAAATTGCTATAAAAATTGATTTTGTTTGACAGACCATTTTGATTTGATTATTGTTTTTATTTTTCAATGGCAAGTTATTTACTGTTTTCTTTTCTCCTCATTGTGTGGCCCAAGGCCTTCCTAAATGTGTTCTATTCAAACCCTGCTCTGAAGACAGAAATATTAATTTCCATGTGGGCTTTTCTATAGAACTCATCACTATGGTAACTGAATGTTTCATAAACATTAATGAACTTATTTTCACTGCGCTGCAGTGAAGCATTGGGTGGTAGTATTATCCCCATTTCATGAGGAAGAACTGAGGCAGAAAGAGATTAAGTACAAAAGTATTCACTAATTTTAAGTTCCCAATCTGAGATGCGTGGTCTGATTTTTCGGAGGACTTAGCTTGTTATCTGTTCAAAGCACAAGCCCCATTGCCTTCGGCTGCAGCTGTGATTTCAAATTTCTTTGTGCCATCTTTACTTGGATTGAGACTGCTTTAATCCCGTTCATCCACAGCCTTTTTAATTTATTTCCTCGAAGATAATCAGAAGGAACTGAAACTTATTAGGTACTGGCCACATATTCTTTCTACAATTTAACTGAAATGACAATAGTTTACATAATTTTGTCCAAACAACAATTTGTAGCTTTGATGTTATAACTAAAATAAGAAATAGCCTTATCCTAGCTTCTCAAAGATTAGAAAACATTGCTTTGGTGGAGTTTAATTTTAGCCTTCATGAAAGACACCAAAACTCCTGGGAGTCACTTGTTTTGAGGATAACCTGGAGGCTGCTGATCTAGCTCCAAACAGATAAACTGGTGTTGGGAGTCATGAATCTTTACCCAGAGTAATTATATTAAAAAATAATCCTCACCCTCCCTTAAGGAAATATATCAAACAAACTAAATATATTAGATATATTTTGTTATATGGATTTTTGAAGCAGGTGAATCAAGAAGCCCACACCTGGGCTTCGGCAAAGTTCAGATTCAGTCGCTGACCTGCAGACGTCGTAGGAGGGTGTCTATTAAGATCGCTTTCTGTCTTCTGTCTTTAGACAGCGGGGCTTTATGGTGGTTTAGGATATCTTGAAGGCCCAGGCCTTAATTTGCATCAGAGTATGTCACTTAGACTTATGGCTCCCCGCATTCAGAATAATTTTTCAGGATCCTGCCCTATTCTTTCCTGTAGACCTACAAGTTGCAAAAGTTGACAAATGCAAAGTTTACTCTCAGGTCTTCCCTGAGAGATTTACTTCTGGTGCAAATTTTTGTAGGTGTTTTTCTGAAGCAGTGGTTTAGAAAGCAAGCACTGACCCCATCTTAACCACAGAGGTGCAAACAGGCTGCTGTAACATTGTGTTGTTGAATTTTTCTTCCACTGATGAATGAGAGAGAGCTTGCCCTTTTCCTCAAATCTCTCCCCGATCGAGAGATGAGCGAGCCGGTAACTACACTATCCAACGGCTTCACCAAGTCGAGAATGCGATGTCTGTGTAATAACGCTCAATTTTACACACTTCAAATCCATTAGTAGCAATTACCTTACCTGAGGTGTTTTGAGTTAGTTTTAGCACAGCATTCTTGCAGTTGGTAGATAATGAGCGTAATAATGTATACAGCATTTTCAAGTCTCTGTTTTTAGCTACAATAATGCCATTAGGATTCTATTTAGCAAATGTGTGCTTCACGCAAAAAGTTAAGACTTTTTTGTTCATGTTTTCCCCACCACTTTTTCTATTGCACCTCACGTCCTATTCTGTGCAGCGCCGGCTTTCCTGAAAGAGCAGGAAAGTGTTTTAACCACTGCACATGTGCAAAGGCACTGGGGCCTAGTACATCGAGCGCAAAAACGGGATGGAGGAGAGCAGGGTTTTTCTTTAGTCCTGCCACAACCTGCTGGCACCACGGGCAAGCTGTGTGTTTGTGTGGTGCTGTGACATTGCTGGTGGGCTGCGTGGTGGAGAGAGATGCGGGTGTTACAGCACCTTTTGCTCAGGATATGGCTTGGTCATCTGCACTGTGGCTCCTTGGGCACTGCAGACACGCAGTGGCTGCCCTGCCCTGCCGGGCTATTTCTTCCTTTAGAAAAAAATAATTTGCAGCCCATATCTTATGGGCCTCTCATCACAAGAAAGACATTGAGGTACTAGAGAGAGTTCAGAGGAGGGTGATGAGGCTGGTGAGGGGTCTGGAGCACAAGTCTGATGAGGAGCGGCTGAGGGAGCTGGGGCTGTTCAGCCTGGAGAAAAGGAGGCTGAGGGGAGACCTTATTGCTGTCTGCAACTACCTGAAAGGAGGTTGTAGCATGGAGGGTGTTGGTCACTTCTCCCAAGTAGCAAGTGTTAGGACAAGAGGAAATGGGCTCAAGTTGTGCCAGGGGAGGTTTAGATTGGATATTAGGAAAAAACTCTTCATGGAAAGGGTTGTCAGGCATTGGAACAGGCTGCCCGGGGAAGTGGTGGAGTCACCACCCCTGGAGGTGTTTAAAAGGTGTTTAAACGAGGTTCCTAGGGACATGGTTTAGTGCTAGAGTTAGGTTATGGTTGGACGCAATGATCCTGAGGGTCTCTTCCAACCAAATCAATTCTATGATTCCATATGGGAAGTTACAGCTGAGAGGAGACCAGCTTGCGCCTGGGAGGGTAATAAGAGGTCAATGGTAGAGGTGTGTGCAGTGCATGTTGTCCCATGCCTGCTTGTTTCCAGAAGACAAAAGTGTTGGACAGCCGTGGTTTGGGTGTGATAACCCTGCCCTCACTCTGGGCTGAGGTGCCACCCCAGTACATCACAAGATCTCTCTTCAGCAGGTAGGCCCTGCTGTCCTTGTAGCAATGTAACTTTTTCAGGAAACCTTTGGGATGGGAGAATATATACTCCACCCCATTTTTCCTTCCCTCTGTCCACTGAATGGGAAAAATAATAGTTCTGATTTTTGTCTGTCATCTGAACCAAACCGCACAGAATCACAGAATGTCAGGGATTGGAAGGGACCTCAGAAGATCATCCAGTCCAATCCCACTGCTTGAGCAAGAACACCTAGATGAGGTTACACAGGAAGGGTGTCCAGGCGGGTTTTGAATGTCTCCAGAGTAGGAGACTCCACCCCCGCAACCCCACTAGCTTTCCAAGAAACAAGATTACTTTGGTTTTATCTTTCCAAAGAATACCTTACAAGAGAATGAGAAAAGGGATAGGAAGATATAACTGATGCCTTTGCACGTGTCACTGTCAAGGTCACATCAGCACCTTAAAAATAGGTCTAAAATGTTACAGTGTTACTTCCCTATTAAATTGACCAAACTCAAGAAACAAAGAGCATTTGGGCAGCCAAACAAAATATTTTGGGAAACTGACTTGTATTTGCAGTTGATGTGTTTAGAAACACATAGGTTGGAGAGGCGTCACTGTTTTAAAAGGGGACAGGTGACCATGTCTTTGGTAGACGTGCACATTCTCTCCAGCTCTTTTACACTTAGATGCTCTTTTGAAAAAGCAAGCTGATTCTTCTGGCACTGAATTGATCCTTCTCACCTTTTAGCTGCTCTAGCACACTGAGTGCATGCCCACCCAATACCTTCTACTGCCCTTTGAGCGCATGTTCACAGGACTGGATGTCCCACACTTGACGGAGAGCGGTGGAGACCTGTCCTGGCAATGCTCAGCAGGGAAAGCTAAGCTGAATTTTATCACTCCGTGGACAAGGACAGAATGATGGAAAAGCAGCCGGCTGTGTAAAGATGACAAAGTGTGTCTGGCTGTGGGGTCGATGTGATGGAGGGGAGCAGAGCCTGTCCCCCCTCCTCTGCTGCCGCCCCTTTTCCCTGCCTGCCAGGCTGCCGTGCAGCCGGTCGGGCCGTGACTGCCGGTTCCTGGGGCTGAGGTGTTCGCTCACCACCTCCTGGCCCCATCAGCTGCGGGAGTGACTGTCACCTCCATCCGTCTGCCGCCCTGGATCTCTGCTCGCTTGACAGCGGAGCCCCACGGCTGACCCCATCCGCAGCCTGCGCACCGAAGGGGAGCCGGGGGAGGCACGTATCGCCTCTCAGTCACAACGTGCCCAGGCTGCTCCGGGGGCAACACAGCAAAGCGCTGGCCCTGATCTCCTTGCGTCGCCATCACCTACCCTGAAATTAGTAACAGCGTGTCCAAGGTTAGCGGCAAATTCAGATAACCAAGCTACAGAGGAGGAAGGTGAGTAAAGGACAGTGGTTGTGTACAGTATAAGCGGTTGCCTTAGACAATGTGTGACCTCTGAATTAAAAAGACCAGGATGAGCAAAGAGCTTTTTGCATTATTGGGCCCATTTACAAAAAGCTTTAGTCCTAATTGTATGGTACCACAGAGCTTTAACTCGAGCATATATTGGTTTTGTAACCTGATCCCCACATAAATCATAGCTGGCGAGAGCAGAACAATTAGTGCCTTAATCTACTGGAACTACACAGTATCTTTAAATCTGATTTTTCCTGATCATTACGGGTATTACAAGAGTCAATTAATTTATATTTCACACAAAACATAATTAAATCCCACCATAACCTGACTGTGAAATGAAGGGGGGGGAGGGGTTAGAAGTAAGGGGGAAAAGGCCTTTCCTCATGGAGCTGCCATCAAACATTGCGGCGTGCCATCGACAGAGACGAACTGCCTCCTCTTCCACTTTACAGAGCATGGAAGTCTTGGGGCAAGGGGGTGTTGTTTCCTAATTTCATACTGAGCAGCCATGCGGTCACAAAAAGAGTTTGCCGCCGTGCACTTCCAACACAGCCTGCAAGAAAAGCGAACCGCGTTCGCTATGCCATTCAAGTGCTTGGAAAAGGGGAAGGCCTTGATGTTGCAAAGAGCCCAATGCCTGTAGTTGGTCACCTAAGGGAATCCACTTATGACTCTATTACCCAGTAAATTAGCAGAGTGGTTCAGTCAGGTATATTTATCATGAAGAGAACTGAAGATAATTAATACACTGCATTGAATGCAAATTGCACCCACAGCACTTATCTCATTTTCAATTAGCACAAATGTTACAGCACTGCAGGCTTGTTATGGTTTTACCATGGGCTGGGTAATTAATTTCTGTGAGCTACATATCAGACACCTGATAATGCCGTTTATTAATAAATGTCACCCCAGGTATCTGTTAGGAGAGGTAAATAAATTAAATGTTCAGTTGTCTGCCCTGTGCAAATCTATTCTTACACCTCATTGCATCTTTTCACTTGTTTGTTTATCAAGGAGAATGACTATAGAGATTGCAATGGCAAACAAAGGAATATGAGGAACAATAATCTGTGCCCAAAAGCAGTGTTTCACTCAGAGACAGCCCCACCGCCGATGACAGGAGCCCGTGCCACTGCCACCGCACGTGTCCCTCCTGCCTGGGGACAGGGCTGCCGAGGTAACCCTGCCGACCCCGTGAGCAGGAGAAGAGAACAGCCGAAGTGCCCCACAAATCCTCCACTTTCAAGGAATTTGCCGACCGTTTATCAGCACATATCGCTGTCTTCAAACCTGTCCCTCAGAGCGCTTTAGCCACCCCCTGCCACAGTCTGCATTTAAAGCCTCAACGGCTGACGTGATGCCCACACAGCTCCCTTTGGCATTTATGCTTATTGACTCTTGAGGTAATTTAGAAGTTTGTGTTTTTCCCTTTCCTCCCAAAACTTCAGAAAAGGCTGGTGGGTGGGAGTGGACCCAGTGGCTTGTCTGCCATGGTCCCTGGCAGCGGTGAAGGCACCTCTGACTGCCTCAGGGCCATGGTGGCAGGACAAGGCCTGCACCAGGCTATTTTGGAGGACACTCTGTGCCTCAGGAGCAAAATAATGATTACAGGAGAATGAAGCTGCTGCATATTGTCTGATCTGTTCCAGGTTTTGGGAAAAGATAGGAGCAGGAGGTGCACAATTTCAGCAAACTGACGGAAGACAAAGCCAGGTAAGGCCCTTATGCAGGAATAGAGGAAGGTCAGGTGTTGCCTTTTCCCCCAAATCCTGCACCACCTTGTTCTGAGTGGGTACATCATATCTGGCAAACTTTATGGCTAGCTCTTCCTTTCAAATGTTTCAACATCAATCTTGTCACCTTCATGAAGAAAGGTCCTTTTTATCTCTCACATAGTTTTAAAATTACAGTGAATCTTGCTAACAAAAGTAGTTGAAAATGCTCCAGCTAACCTGAACTTAAAAAAAAATAACAGTTCACTGAGAGCTTAGAAAGGCTGCTAGGGTTGGAAAATGTGTGTGGTCGAACCAAAGCTATCCTGCCTCTTGGCTTCTTTGCCAAGTTCTTTCACTGGGTCTTTTCAAAGAGTTTCTGCTTCTCCTTTATTTTTCACAGCAGACACCTGTGCCACAGGTGCTCGTGGTGGCTTTGGTGACCCCTCTCCCCGAGGAAGATCACAAGCCGGTAGCTGCAGTCAGTTTAAGCAACTTTTACTTAATCTGTCTTAGACCATGCAGGCCTGATTAAATTAGCACAACCTCTGCTGATAGAAAGATGCTTTAGGCTAGTAACATCTTACTACAACCACAGAATCAAGGCAAGAAGAGCTGTACTGTATAAATTTATTCTGATATGCAGTAGGGGTTGCACTGGTTTGAATACAGGGGAAAAAGAAATACATCTGACTATTATATTGGTAGAAATCTGAGTATGGAACAAGTGTCAGTCTTTCCTGAAGATAAAGAGTACTTACAGCAAAAATTAGGTGCAATACAACACTCAATTCCCCAGATATAGACATATTTAGGAATAGCTGCATTACGAGTGACTTATAAGTTAGCTGTGGAAGAAGCCTCTCACAAGTGAGTCTCACCACAGTAATTTAATCAGTGTGAATTTCAGCAAAAATTTCATCCCTTATGCAGATCATCATTATATTTCCTAGTTTTTATGTGGCAAATAATTTCATGTGCTTCCTGGTCGTGTGACCTACTACCTTAGCATCATCTGCTGTGATCTTTTCAGACTGCAGGACTCAGAGATAGCTCACTATTTGAAGATGGGATTCACAATAACACTTTTAAAATACTGCAGCACTTGAAAAATCATTTAAAAGAGTCTTATTTGGATTAAGGTTCGTACTCCAGAGAAGAACATGTGACTTTAAAGGCCAAATGACATGCCAGTGTCCTTTGGAACCACATTTACTATGCTGAGAAAAATGTATAAACTCTCAGCTTTAACAATCATAATCTTATTCATACTGAGAAGATGACAAGGTAAAGAATTCATGTAAAGTCCTTATTTGAACAGGGACAATATATACAATAAAAATAAAAATGATGAATGCGCTTTAGTATCTGGGTGAGGCAGATTTGGTTTCTTGGCAGTCAGATCCAGGTTACCTCCCAGGCATGACAGGTCCAGTGTGGGCCCCTGTCCCGAGTGCGTGCCCTTCATGCTGGCTCCCCCCTGACAGCCACCTCGCCCCGGGAGGAAGGCCACAGCTGGTGCCACAGCCATGCCAAGTCAACTGTACCGTGCCAACCAGGCTCTGGCTTTGCTGGTGGGACTGGTGCAACCTGCAGAGCGAGGGTCTGTCATGGGGAACAGGCGTTGTGGAAAAAGTCCTATGGGAAGGGACCCTGCACCATTTGTCAGAACTTTCTGATGGGATCGTGCAGCAAAACAAGGAGATTTTGCAGGGAGAGAAGCCCAGGAAAGAGTAATTGGTCAGTAGTGAGCTGGTGAAGAGTGAGCTCACGTGGCTCATCTCCATAACGACCAGCTGCCTCCACTGGATGAAAAGCCTTGTACCCATGCATTGGTCACAAGCTGATGCCCTCTCCCACCTTTCTGCAAAGAGAGGAATGGATGTAATGGAGCACCTGTTTTTTGTGTTTCAGATGTTATTATTTATGCAAGTCAGATAATTATGTTTGGTGAAGGTGTGTGTTCTCTGAAGATGTTCAATCCACAGGGTGAGGGCTCCAGATAGATGTGTGTGATTCTTTATACAGAGAGCTCACACGGCTAGTGGAGTGAATCTGTCAAATGTTTGCTTCTCTGCAGCTTTATATAAAGTGTTAGATGTGACGAGGATGATAGGAACGAAGACCATGAACTCAATTAGAAATTCCATGGGAAGCTGGTGCCAGGCCCAATGCCAGGTTTGACATGCCTTTGTCACTGAAGAGATGCATTGCAGCAGTAAATGAAGTTTTGTAAGCATGAATGCTGCGTGCTTGCATATTTCAAATGACTATAGTCCAGCTGAGAAGTGACACAGCCATGAATAACGGAGACAAGGTCATCACCTGCCAGGATGGCAGGGAGCCTCCTGGCCAATGGAAGAGAATGGAAGCATTACTTGCAGAGGCTGCTGTGGGAAAACCTAGCATCAGTAGTGAATCCAAGAGCACTCCTAAATTACGAAGCAAACACACCAATTGTGGAAATGCACCCTCGTGCCAGGCATAACGCACTCAAGTGACAAGCTCTTAAAGATGCTTTCCCGTCTCACATCTGTCTTACCTCTGCTTTGCTTGGATTTAACCAGCTGTTTTCCTTCCACTGCCATGTTGGCAGTAGCAGTGTGTGTATATCCGCAGAAATTTAGGGATAGCTATATTTCACCTGCCTGCTTCTGGAAATTCAGGCCATGCTATATCACCTAGCACTACTACTAGCTATGTCACCTAGGTACTACAAAGAATACAGATCAGGAGGCCACAGGAGAGAGGAGTCTACTGCTGGAGAGAATGTTTTTTTCACAAGTCACAGGGTGTGTCCCAGCAGGAATGACTCAAATAATTTTAGTACACTAGCCTGGATTTCAGCCACCCATCAGACGAGACAGCAATATCTCATGGTTAATGGTGAAGTCAAGGAGGATGAGGATGGATATCTGCTCTCTCCCCACTGACAGGAGGGTGTCATCCATCAATGCCACTTGAATACCTCCAGTTCCACGTCCTGGCTTGAATCCAGACTGTGCTAGATCTAAAAGATTCAGTTCTAGGAGGTTTAGTCCAAGCTGACCTTTGGTGAGCAGCTGTAGGAGCTTTCCTGGGAATGAGGTACCCTGCTGGATGTTAGTGAGGAAGAACTCATGCCTGCAGGGTGCATTTCCTCAAGGCTGGGTGACAGTCAGTCCCGACATGTAGCTAATTGTTGGTCCATGTCCCCAGCTCCCCTCTTTCAAGAGTTCAGCCTTCTGGATTGGGCTCTGGAGCAACCCTGGACAGATGGCAGTGTCGGGAAGCCAGGCAGTGTCACTAGGTTAAATCCAGGACAACTGAAACAGAGTGAGTTCTGAGGTGCAGCCACTGCAGCCAGAGGTGCTGTCCTGTCAACACGTTGGTAAACACCTGGTCCTCCAATCAGCTGAGTGAGAAGATTTTCTAGGATTTTAAGACAAAGATTAGTTTGGCCAGATGTAAAAGAAAGCCCTTGCTTTTCATGAGATGGGGCGGAGGGAATGGGAAGAATTTACAGGAGATAAAACTATTTGCTCCTTGGGTCCTGTAATGAAGATGAATTGAGCTTCACTTATGAGGAAGTGGCGGGTCCCTCCTGTTAGTTAAGTTGTAGGAAAGGACAAGTTACAGGAGGGGGTGGCATTGCACCCATACATCAGTGTGATGTCTGCTGCCATGAATGGAAATTAGGTGTCCACTCTGATGCTGGTAGTAC